>NC_049170.1:142277012-142618987 GCF_009769625.2 Cygnus olor
AAATATTTGTGTGAAACAAACGTGACAAGAAATTTCATAATATCTTTGAATCAAGAACGAATGCTAGAGGCATGGATGACATGCAACTTTCAAGAGCCTATCATTTTTACAGGTTAAATACACTCAAGGGGGGCTTGAAAACCTTGAGCTATCAAGAAAGTATTTTGCACAAGCACTGAAGCTTAACAACAGAAATATGAGAGCTTTGTTTGGACTTTACATGGTGAGCTTGATTATATATTTTCCATGTTATCATTTTGAATATCTTTATGCTTGTATATTTTCTTTTACTATTTGCTGGGCTTTCTTCCTTTTGGTTTAACTTAGTGGTTTAGATTATTAACACTGTTATTAAATATTGAGTATGGATAATTTTATGCCAGTGATCAAAAGTAGTAAAAAGACATTGAAGTTGTCACCCCTATTCCAGGATGTGCATCTTGCTTCCCATATCCTGGATAGGGTAATGATACTTTATTAAATCAGTTTTCAAAATGTTTTATTAAGAAGTTTAAACTGTAATTTCCAGTTGCTTTTGAATGTGCTTTCCTATAGAAGCAAGGTCTCTCCTTCATGTACTTCCCATATGTAAATTCAAACACTGTCTTTTTCTTTTTTTTTAACTTCTTGTTTTCACCGTGGATATCCTCACATAGTTTGACTATCGATGTAGACATTTTCCAAGGTTAACTGTCTTTAGCTATCAAGCTATCTTTCAGGTCAACTTTATCAAAGATTAATTTATTTTAACATATTTTTAATCATTATTATTTGTTAAAATTTCCTTTACCTCAAGCTGTTCGGGGTGTTAGTGCTCCCAGAGGCTTCAGTCGCATAGTATTGATAGGTGACTTACACTAATGCATCTTCAGGCAGTTTGGATGGCTGTAAATCCCCACATTTAGGAGTTCAGTTGTGCTCCACTGTAATTTCATCATGAGATGCCACCTTGCTTGTGTTATTTATAAAGTGCATTGAGATTGGGTATTTTCTGCAACTACAAGAAGCAGATCTTTGCAGTTGTAGTCTGTCTCCTTAGTTGAAGTGCTTTTAAGCTGTAAGTTTTGTCCATGTTTTCCAAATAATTATGATAATTAACACATGAAGGTAACTTCTTGAAAAAGGATTTGCAGTTACACTCTTCTCTGCAGGATGTTGAACTGCCGAAGAGTAGTACTGTACTATAACTTTAAAAAAAAATAAAATGTTGTTTTTGTTTTTCTCAGTCCAATTTCTAAATAGAACTTTCTAGAATTTCAAAATGAATCTGTAGCCTGTACAGAACTATTGACAAGAATGTGACTGGCCATTACTATAGTAATTAGAGTCAAAGAATCATCTAGGTTGGAAAATACCTTCAAGATCATGAAGTCCAACCATTGACCATCTGTGTCCCATCACCAAACCATGTCCCTTGGTGCCACATCCATACATTTCTTAAATACCTCCAGGTGTAGGGACTCCACCACTTCTGGGCAACCTGTCTAATGGTCCACTGCCCTTTCTGTGAAGAAATTGTTACTAATGTCCAGTGTAAACCTCCGGTGGTGCAACTTGATACTGTTGCCTTGCTTCCTATCGGTTGTCACCTGCAGAAAGGGACTGACTCCCTCCTTGCTGCAACTTACCTTCAGGTAGTTGTAGAGGGCAATGGGGTTTGCCCTCAGCCTCCTCTTCAGACTAAACCACCCCAATTCCCTCAGCTGCTTCTCGTAAGACTTGTTTTTAGTCCCTCTGCTAGCTTCAGTTGCTCTGCTCTGTACATGCTCAAACATCTCAATATCCCACGTACAGTGAGGGGCCGCAAACTGAACACAGTATTCGAGGTGAGGTCTCACCAGTGCTGAATTCAGAGAGGCAATCACTTCTCTTGTCCTGCTGGCTGCACTATTTCTTATGTAGGCCAGGATGCCATCAGCTTTCTTGGCCACTTCATGTTCAGCTGGCTTTCAGCCTGCATCCCCATGTCCTTTTCTGCTGGGAAGCTTTCTAGCCACTCTTCCCCAAGCCTACACCTCTGCATGGGGTCATTATGATCCAGGTGCAGGACCTGGCACTTACCCTTGTTGAACGTCATGCAATTGGACTTGTCCTCTGTCACATCTTAATGTCCTGCCTGTTATTTTCAGTCTGTAAGGTAGACTTAGAGCCTGTTATTTCCACGATGATCTGACTGTCCACTTTAAGCTAATATGACCCAAGAATTTGAGAAAATTGGTTTTGTCACTGCTTGAAAGTTGTACAAACAAACCCTGATTTGCACAATGTAAGTACACTACTGACTGGTCAGTTTCTTCAGGTTTGTGGAGCTGGCTGACAGATTTCACTAGGAGATGTTTGCAAGTTCAGCTTGCCATTGCTATTTCTGTATCTTTCCTTTGGCTCTTAGTTTCTTTTTAATGCTGTTTCTAGACTTTAGGATCAGCTTTTATTGTGGCTGCTACTTCAGTTCTTGACAGACATGCCCAGCATCTGTAGTCCCTGAAGACAGTCTTTAACCATGGTAAATTCTCCAAAAGACTTTTGGCTGCATCTGCTGAGGAAACTGGTAATGCTTCCTCAAAGTTAGAAAACTGTAGAGAATTGTGCCTCAGCTTAGGGCCATGACTGCATACTAGATTGCAAATTTAATTCATGCAGACTTGGCTTCAGAAAGAACATTCAGGAGTTTGTAGAGGCTTCTTCTTCCACTGCTTTCACTCCTGGAAGTAGTTGCAGCAATAGGGGAAAATTGTTTGAATTCTAAATGTAGTACTCAAGTAGACATTGGCTTCATGCTCTTTTCTTGAGATCTCTATAGGTTTTCATTGATGAATGTAAGGTTCTTTGCACTCGAGTACTTTTGCACTCAGAATAGCAAAGATTCCTTACAAAGTGGATTTATTTGTATAAGTGGAAATGTCTCCAAGATGAGTTAAGTTCTTAAGCAATTCTTCCAAGTGAAGATGGGCATAGTTTTTGTATAAAACCTACTTCTAAAACTTTTCTAATGTCACAAGAAAAAAATGGCAGTCTGGACACACAAATGATGCATTTTTAATCTCCTCTGATAAGAAATCAAATAGGAAAAACTAATTTGTAACTCTTACTTTAGGAAAAGCAAATTGGGTTGGCTGATTATGTCCAGGTTCTGTTCTTAACTCAGTACACAACTGAGCTTAAGTCTACTTTAGCCTTAATTAGAACAAACAATAGCTTAAATAGTTTATGTAGTTCTTAATTGGATGCAGTTTACCAGTTACCAGTTTTTCTGTTTCTGCTATTACTGGGGCTCTGTATGCAAAGGTGCTAAGTACTCTCAGTTTATTTCATGTACATATATTTTGTAGTTATACTGCTTTTATTTTTTTATGCTTTCATTTCTAGTCTGCAAGCCATATTGCATCCAACCCAAAAGCAAGCGCAAAAATGAAAAAAGATAATATGAAATATGCCAGCTGGGCAGCTAATCAAATAAACAGGGCATACCAGGTTAGTACATAATTGGTTTCTGATACTCTCGACATACTCTGTAGTTTTGTCTGCACTTTTATCAACTACCGTTTAACAGGTTAGATGTGATGTGTGTATATCAACGTAACTTGCTTTGATTTCTTGAATTCTACTTGTGTCTCATTTACCATAAATAAGGAGGACTATTTTTGACTTCAGTATGTCTGACATTCCAGTAAGCACAATATCGATGGAAAACACAAGTCCTGCAGGATTTATGAGAGAAAACAAACAAACAAAGCAAACCTTAAAGAGTAGAACACACAGTAGACTCACTATTGACAGAACAAGATAGGTTTTAAAAGATCTGTGAATTTGGGGTGAAAACTATTATTCCATGTTTTACATCTTAATAAAATGATCTGCTTAGATTGGAGGGGCCTTGAACACATGTTTTAAATGAGTATTATGACTAAGGTTTCCAGTTCAAAGCACCAGTAGAGACCCATTAGTGTTTCTGGGAAATGGCCTCCTTCAGGGTGCATCAGAATGGGAATGTAAAGTCAGTATTGGCTGTGGGTTGGTGGCATACCACGATTAAGACTTAGAAATATGCATCTCCAGGTTCTAATTATAATCAAAGTTTAATTATGATAGTTTGCAGTCACTTGACTCACAGCCAGATAAGCTTGCCTTTTTTTTTTTTCCTCCACATAGCTTTTCCTGTTAGCATCACTACCTCTAATATGACTACTTCTGTTGTTGTTGTTCTTTATTTTTACTGGAAAGCGCAATGCCATTGTTTCTGTGAAATTGTTTTGGAACCTATGTTAAGAACTTTTGGTTGACGCTTACCAGAACAGATCATGTTAACACGACTATATATTTAAAACAAATGTCGTAACTTCTTTGTGACTTCATACTCTTGTGATGCATTGCACACTTTAGCAGCTCTTTTTAGCTGTTAGGAACATGAAGTGACAAACACCATATCTGACTGGAATCATAGGGGGAGTTCAGCTATGCAGAAAGTGTATCTGTTCAACCTAGGATTTGGCAAGCAACTGGTGTGAACACCCCTTTCATCTTCAGAGGAGTACAATAAGAAGCTCTAGTGACTACAGCTGGACAGGACTTCCTCAGCCCAACCCTATTGAGCTTGTTACTCTGACATGACTGCAGAAAGGTTTGGCCACTCTAGTGTTTGTCAGAGGCTTGCAACATCCAACTGCTACAGCAAATGGTGTTTGGTGATGTAGTAGGTGGCAGTTTCCCCTATGAGTCAGTACTGATTTGTTGCTCCCTTAGTGTGTTGAGTGGTTGGAAATTGTCATCTTTTGGACCTAAGGATGAAACCTCAGTGGCTGGTGCCAGTGGAAGCCCTCACAGCCTTCCTCCATTAGTGGACGATTGTCTAGCCAGGTTTTAAGCTAGATACCTATATTATCGCTATAAATCCTCCGCACTTTCCAGGCATTATCCAAAGTTCTTTGCAAAGTGAAATAAGAGCCTTAAAAGCCTATTGAGTTTGGCATTGACGTGTTTTATTAGTTGGACCTTCTTACACTGTTAAATGCAATTTTTCCTTTAGTCATGTTCTAGAGAATAAGATGCATTTTGAATCCTGACATGGGTGCCAAGTCAAACTATGTGCATTTGTGACTTTAAAATATGAAGCTATTCAAAAAGTTAGTTTCGAGCAATTGTCTTGCAATGAGATCTTTCCCCATTTTCAGTCTGGATTTTGAACTTCAAGTACAAACAGCGTGCTTAGTAATTTTGGAAACCTGCTCTATTTTTTCAAATCCAACACTGGCTATAGTTGCATTTTTTTTATTTTTCATACAGTTTACTTTAAATATTTTTGCTGGTTCTTTTATTCTCTCACAGGTAATTTTCTTTGGCTCATGATTTTTGCTTTTTCTGTGCATTCCTGTTTGAAATCACAGGAACATTTTAGTTTATTGTCATTTTAAAAGAGAGTATTTGAGTGTAAAACGAAAATACTTTTTACTACTTTTCACTACTTTCACCAGTGTCAGACTACAGAGCAGTTTCTTTACAGAAAGATGTGGTCGTAAAGAACAGTCCAATTAAGTTTTTGGATTTGGGTTGGATTTTTTTTTTTAAGATCATCAAATATCTGTGCTTTACCTGGTTAATATTATTATTTTGATGTTAAATATGTAACCATTTGTGCTGATTACTACTTCTCATCTGTGCCTAATCTGGAAGAAATGTAATTTTATGAAGGAAGTCAGAAAGGTTTTGTAGCTAGAGCTGCTACTCTTGGAGCTGGAATTCCTGGCTGCTAACACATGCTCTTAAAAAAAAAAAAAAAAAAAAAAAAAAAAGTCATCATCATTCTCTAGGCCGCTTAACTTTAATTGACTGGGTAAAAAAAAACAAACAAAATTAAACTTTTATTTGAAATGTTACAGAAGTACTGATTATTTGAAGAGTTGTTAAAAGTTCAGGCTTAGTTTTGTGTTATTTTATCACTGGGAAACTCTGAATTATTCAGTCGGTGCCAATCCTGTGCAGAAGCCTTTCACTGTCCTGGCTGAGGACACGAGTCACACGGTTCCTTTAACCTCGACACAAACTATGGCTACCTCTAGTGCTCCTCAATTAGGTAATTGGTTTAGCATGTCCTCTGGTAGAAGCGTTTCAGCAGAGGCAGGGAAGTTTGATTAATGCTCACAAAAATCTTTAATGTGATCCTACTCACAGTAATTTTCCAGATACATGCTTCTTGGGTATATTGCTAAATTCTTCTGTGTTAGCAATCCACATGTTATTTATGGTTGGAGAGGTGATTTTGTTACAAACCATTTGGGAAACAGAAAATTAAATCATGATTTTAAGAAATGGATTCCGGCTCAATCAGTCAAATTGCTGTGTAATGGCAGAATAGACAAAATAATTGTTCGTCAGGGCAAATTTGAAGTGATTAGGTTTCCAAGTATACTTCTGTTTGTTATGACGCAGAGTTTGGTTTTGCTTGTGTAGCTTGAAGCACACGTCAATATCATGAAGGCAGCCGGTCCTGAAACTAACAAGTAACATTTTTAAGCTAATGTCTTGTGTCAGTTTTGCTTTCAGTGTCCCTAAAGACAAGGAAAATAAGTAAAATTCTTATTTTCAAGCTTTCCTCTGCCTGCTTTCTGTGTGTTCTGCCAAATGTACTGTTTGACCACAGTCTATTTAGGCTTCTGTGCTTTTTTATTGAGTCTCTGAAATGCTTTGAATTGGAACAATTCTTCTGTCAAGGATTTTGAGTTCTGTTTTTGCATTTGCTTGTTTGTATGAACGGGTTTTGACCTCCCCAAGTATCTTGTTCTTGTTTAGTATGAAGAAAAAGAAGATGCTGTATTAAGTTCAGATTCAAGCAGAGGTTTCTTCTCTCACCTGGGAGAATGCTATGAAAGCTTTGATTTTCCCCTGAAGTTGACTGTTGCAGGGCATTATGGAAACTGCAACCTGGAGAATGGATTTGTACATGCTGCTAGAGTAAAACAGAGAATGTCAGTTCATCTTCTGAAAACAAGAAGTATGAAAATAGGGAGTTTTCAATATGTGCCCAAACTGCTGTTGTCACAATAGCTGTGTTTCATTCTCCTAATTATTTAATTTGAAATAGTTTTTCCTTTACTGTACCAAAGCTGTCTCTTTAAGAACCCGGTACTGATTGGGAATCCCAATGTTAGATTGTAGCCTAGGGGTCAAAAGCAGGTTAACAGGACCTGCAGCTTGTTGCTGGTGTGATATTACCTGGGTCTGATGACTTAATCTTTCTTAACAGGTCATGAAGAGTTTGCTAAATTAAGTTAATTACAAGAGAGGAGGGACACATTATAAATCAAAGACTAACTGTGCAAGACAGCAGTGGTATTTGAAATTAAAAAAAAAAAAAAAAAAAAACGAAATTGAAAATTTATTGAGTGTTTAGATGTTAAGAATTAGGTAGAGAATTGGCTGTTTTACTAACTGAAAGTTATAGCTGCTGCTTCTGTAATTCCTTTACCACTTCCCCAACCCCAAATGCAAAACTTGTTTTTTAATGCAGGTGTATTAAAATGCTTGAGAGTTTCATTTGTCTGAAGACCAACCTAGTCAATAAATCCCCTTTGTTAGATGGGGCTGATGAGTGACGGGAGCTGTCAGTACAGTTAGGAAGCCCCTTTTGAAGTCATCATGGAGTAATCAACATCTCCTACCCTTCTTCCCCTTCCTTTCCCAAATTTGGCTGCATGTATCTTAGGGAATGTAAAGCCATAGCACTGGAAAGTAGTATCTATTGAGCTGTATTTTTCTTTGTTATCAAGACAGGCTTTATTTCAAATGCTCTCTGAAATAGATGTTATAGCAGTAGGTTACAATCAAACACAAGGTCATTACTCGCAGTTACTTTGAACCATAAAATGTAATTATACGATGACTTCATTGTTCTGTTGTAGATTTTGGTAAGTAGAGCTTTCTCTGTCATGCTGAAATAAAAATAGAAAATAGATGAGCTTCTTGATTAGCTATCAAATCCAAGTCTTGCTACTGTTTAAATCATGAATATAATCTATATTGAATCACATCAAAAATTCAAGTCAAATAAAATTTGTGTTAAAGGTTACAGAGCAAACAAAACAACAGGATGATCTCTGTCATTAGATAAGTGTTACTGTTACAAATGGAGTATTTGTTAGTACCCAGTATCCAAATTCGGAGCAAATGATTGAAATTAAGGATTTTGTTATATTTTTTCATGACTTACTAGGGGAAGGATAACATAGCTAGTGTTGTAGTAAAAACACTGTGTTTTAATAAAACATTAAAGGGGCCATGCTTTTGAGCTTGTAGGAAATACAGTTAATAATTTTAGAGCTGTTTTTGTCATACTTACTTTTTAGAACCATTTCTTGCACAGGATCTATGCACAGAAGTTTATTATATATGAAAAAAAAATATTTTTTTTCTTTCCAGTTTGCAGGTCGCAGTAAGAAAGAAAGTAAATACTCTTTGAAGGCAGTGGAAGACATGTTGGAGACCCTGCAAATCACTCAGTCTTAGGTTGGCACAAAGACATGCAATATTAAATTCACAGATTCCCTGATCAAACTTTAATGAGCTATGGGTTATGTTACTCAAATGCTGTTAAAAATTAATTTTGTATTGATTAATGTGGCTATCTAAAATAATGTTTTATGAGAAGTAAATGACTATTTATTGCTGCTATGAGAAATGTGATAAATACCCACTGAAATGAATGAATTACCAACGAAGACAGCATAAAGAAGTGTAATGAGTTGCACATCAGTATCAAGATTTTTGTATGTACAGTACCTGCTTTTAAGCCATAATTTGTAGAAATAAACTTGTTAAATGACTAAAAGATACACAGTGATTTATTGGACTTGCCAATGGAAGTTACAAATTTATATATGTAGAATAATGTCTGTTAGAAGTTTTTATCATATTTGAATATTTAAGAGTGAAATATGTAAAGTAAAGCATGCTACAGATGTAAATTTTCTGGTGACTGTTTACCATATATCAAGAAGAGGTTATCCTGCATGAATACACTTTATTAGAGGAAGAAGTTAATGATTTTATTAATGGATTGGCATCTGGTATTGTATTGTAGAAATGGAGAAAATTTTTTGTATACTTTGTTTCAGGGGGTGTCTTGAACTGCCTTAAGGCCAAAGACATTGATCTCTGTGGCTTTGCAGGCAAATGGTTCCATGTCCACTTAATTCTCCAATCAGTATATGCATAGGCACTTTTTTTTTTTTTTTTACTCCTTCTGTGTGTCCTTTGTTGTATGTGCGTTGCACATCATGAATTTAAAAACCATCTGAATAAAGGGCTGCATGCTGGTCTGTACTGATTTTGTACCCGCAGTATGGCTGCCTGCTCACTCTGGTGCAAGCTATGGTATGTGAGCTTCTCTGCAGTAACCGAGTGTTACTGCGCTGTAAGGATGAGACACTTTGTTCTACTGCCTTGTACTTACTGGAGGATGCAAGTATTTTTACAGGCATTAGCATGAAGGATCTAGTGCACTCTAAGTCTGTATCATGTTTGCCTTTTAGGAGCTTGCTTATTTACTCAGAAAACTAGCCAGCCACCCTAACCCATGGATTCTGCAGTTCTGATCGTTCTCGCTGGTGTTCATATGCATGCTGTGGCAATTCAGTTGCACAGCTGTCGTTTCATTTATCACTGCTTCAGTCATATTACATGACAGCAACATACCCTTGACAAATTCTAATAAAAATATTGTGGTGTCATTTTCGTGATTGTTGTCACCATCCAAGCTGAATGGGTTTCAGATTTTATACTGCCTGCTCTGTCGACAGGTAGGTTAAAGTCAGTGCATTGATGACCTTGGACTTGAGGTAATAAAGCTGAATTCTTGCGCAAAAACAAAGCAACAACAAAAACCTCTGTGGATTCAAAGCTTGAAAATATGTGTAACTGGTTGTTGCACGAATCCATGTCTTTAGGAAACATACAATCTCGTTCCCGTTATCCATGAAATACGTTACTATGAGCAGTGAATATGATGGTGTGACGTGACATTCGGGTGCTACGCCATGAGTAAATTATATGTAGAGTCTCAAATTAACTCAATTCGGTACTATTGAAACATAAAACTGCTAATCCTGCATAGTATGGTATTAAGTTACCCAGTTCTAACTTGGGGAAGTGGTGCAGATGCTTTTATGACATCAGTTCGCTAACTGACCTGAAAACAGTGTTTGCAGATAGATTATGTATATTTCAGGTGGAAAACAAAGTAAGTCTCATAGGTGAATCTATATGTATTTTTTTCAGATTTATAGTCTTTTATTGTATTAGTGTGCCATCTAGAGTTTTAAATCCTCATTAGTCTTGTTTTTATTTTACCTACATCTCCAATAACTTGGTTTCATTCTAAAATTAAAAATGGTGGGAAGATGTACTGTAGACTAAAATTACTTGGACTAAAGACCAGTTCAGCAATCAGAATTCATTCTGTACAGTGGGATTTTGCCTCATATACCCTTCCTCAATGTAAATCTATGTTTTGTTATGTCTAAATTGTGACATTATTTCCAAATGTTTTTTACTGAAAGTAGTACTCTAGATATAGTAGCACAAAGAAGCTTGAGTAGGTTGATCTTTTGACTTTGTAGTATAGTAGAGGATGCATATTGTAAAGCTTCATCTTGTTGAAAATTACCACATTGATTTGTAGAAAGCTGTTCATGCTGTTCAAGTATTTTACTGTGTGGAATTTGCAATAATGAACAGCTCACCTGTATTTAGTCAGTTATACAATGAATTTGAATTATGCAGCAGAGGTGTGTAACTCCAAGGTATTTTAAAAAATAGCAGAGCAGAACTCATCTGTGCTCCTGAAGAGTCATGTATAGTGCTTTATTCAGAGACAACCTATAGCAAGGAATTTAAGTGTGAGACTTGGGCATATAATATATCTGTTTCTCTGTAAAGTTTGTTTGTTGTTTTCAGTGATTTGGTGACAAATTTCATCTCATTGCTTAGAACCTCCTTGTTCTCACTAGTGCTTAGCATCCTTCTGAAACTGCTTCTTAGCGCTCTGATTTGTGCTTGTATCTTGGCATAATTCCCACATAGTTGAGCTTACAAATTGACCTAGCAAATATTTCTGACAAATCTGTATTTACTTCAAAGATAAAGTAAATTACTCTTACAAAAATCCACGGGTGGCCTTTGATACAACTATTGAATTGCAGGAATAGGGGATTCATTATTTTTTTTCTGAACTCAAATGAAGAAGAAAAAAAAAAAAAGGAATTCCTGCGTCTGCAGGGGAAGTAACTGTGTGAAATGCCCTGCAGTCTGAGCAAGCAAAGGGTACAGAGGAGAAGCTCTGATAGAATGTGATCTTTTCAAAATTCATTTTCCTCTTCTAGTAAATGATTTTATAATCCGTTGCTGACGCTGTCTTGCATTAGAGAGTATGTTTTCAAAGAATGGATTACTTAGTTAACAAATGAACTTGATTATGTTCTGTATTGTACTTTGACAGCAACAAATGCTGCATAAAAAATTACCAAGCATGCCATCTCCTCTTTCCAAAATAAAAGGCTGTGCTTTCATATTGTCTCAGTTGACAGAAAAAATTTGAGGCCTTTGCAGTGCTGAAAGTGTAGCAATGACTTGTATCTTTATTTTGTGCGTCTGTGCTTTAATAACAGGGTTGATGAGGAGGGCTTAGTGTTATCTGTTAAAGTAAAGGTCATCGAAGAGCCTGCAAATCCTCTGATTCTGCCTTTGTAATACAAGTTACTGCTGAATTTTAAGAACCTTTTGTCCAAATGTTATACAATGCATATTCTCTAGTCGCAGAAAGCACATCTTGTTTAGAATATATCCCTAAATCTCTTCAGTTCAGTGCCCAGAATATCTTGCAGTTGCTATTGGAAACTCTGTTATTAGTCAACGGAGGACTTCCTCTTGGCAGCATTGTATTTGTGATGGCATCCATGTTTGCTAGTCACTGCATTTACTGTGGAACTTGTATTTCAGCCAGCTTTAGAAGGGAGGGGAAAAGGAAAGCAAATTAAACTTGACTTACTGGCATGAATTTGTTAGCTTCTTGTTACTTGCACAGTCATCTTCCAAGAACACCAACTGTAGCTGTAGTCAGGTTTGCAATAATAATTCTTCTTCTTGTAACTCAGGAGCTTCCATGTATTCAGCTGTGAAACCAACACTCCATTGAAATCTAAAACATACAGATTTCAGTTAGACAGTGCTGTGCAATGTGCGCTTACCCTGAAGCTCGGGGACAGGACAGTTCTCCTACCCTCACTCACGTTGGTATTGGAGAGGGGAGCATTAGAACAGTTCTTTGATGTTGGGACTTTTTCCTCTAGAAAACTACTACTGCTTAAGCACTGTTTCCAGACCTGTTGTTACTCGCATTGCTCAGTGCTTGAATAGAATTGTAGGACTAACAGTTGTTTAATTACAGATATTTGAGTCTTTGTGGAGAATAAAGTATCTGAAATTAGTCCTCGGTCTTATCTCTCTGATGCTTAGAGATCTGTATCTTCTTGATAAGCACTAGCCGGAAGTTGGATTTAACCCAGAAAATAGTTTTCGGAAATAAGGAGACACTAATCTACCTGCCTCTTCAAAAACATAACTGGTAGAGTTGTTTTTCTGATACTGAATGTGAAATGAAAAATCTTTATCAGTATACTTCGTAGGTAAACTTAGTTTGTTGTGTGATGTCAAAGTCCTCCCTTCTGTATAAAGTGGTGCAATCCTCTAAATGCCTGTCTAGGACGCAGAAAGAGCGGTGCAAATGCCTGTTCAACCTCTACGCCACAGTAGGACTTTCTGTGACAAGTCTCAAAGAGAACACCATTCATCTGCACGTAGGATCCCACAGGAGAGCATTCCTGGTGTGCAGGCACCAAGCCCACTGAACAGGGCTGAATGAGACTGGACAGCACAGCCCAGAGTCCACAGAGTAGGTGGCCAGAGACCCAGCTGGTGAATCTCCACCCAGCCTGGCAGGGTTGAATCAGCGTGAATCTGCCTGCAGGACTCTGCCCCTGCTAGGGACTGCCCTTTGCACTTCGCTTTTCTCCCCCTTGGCCTCTGCACAGCAGGACTCTTGCAGAATTCATGCCGATGTACAACCCTGCTAGTTTCACTGGTGCTAGGTGCAAAATCCTGAGGGTAGAGGCAGGTCAGTTTGCTGGTCTGATCCTGAGTCTGTGAAGATTGTGCACTTTCTTGACTCAGTGCACCTAGAGGTCAAGCACAGCCTTTTGCCTTGGACTGAAAGGGCATCAGACAGCAGACCTCTCCTACTACGTGTCTGCAGTCTGCTCAGTTCATTGTCGGGGCTTGACAAAGAATGTAAGTGGATTTTATCATGCTGAACAATGTGCACATGTATAGGAAGATGTGTTACTCGTGCTGTCTGTAGTTTAGTTCTTGCGATCACTGGGACATCTTTTGTGTGGGAGAAAGTGCATGAAGTGAAAAACTAAGTGAAAACATTTCCAGATGGGAAGCCATTTATCCAGGGGCACAGGGATGGCTGAAGAGGCACCTTTTCAGCTTGTGTAAGCATAGGTCCGGTAGTTGTCTTCCCTGTGGAAAATCACAAAGTATGATGCATTTTTGCATTGCATAAACAATGAGAGGTGTAAGGTTGTATCAAGAAAAAAAATGTGAAAAAAATATCTTTCTCCTCAGCCCTATGTATTTTAACCATTTTCAATATGACCTTGTTGATGTTCGGGCTCGTCATGCCATTTGGCTAGCACGGAGTCATCTGCCTCAGGGCTGTCAGTGGAGAAAGACACATTGAGAGTGACTGCTCCCTTGGGAAAAACTATTGATGGGCTTCCATCATTGCAGGTCGTGACCTATTTGCATTGGCAACAGAAATACTACTTGCCCATAGACAGTACTTGCTTAAATAAGACTCCTCTTAGGATTAAGGCCAGTTTTCCCCAAGGAATGAAGGATCTTTTTCTCAAATTTATACTTTTTTTTTTTTTTTTTTTTTCCTCTGTAGCAAGCTTTTCAGTTTTGGACATGGTGTTTGGAAGTGAAACTTTAAACCAGGCAGATGTAGTCCTCCAGGGAAGAGACTGCAAAAATTGACACTGAAGCAGTTTCGAAAAAGTGAGCAGCAAGTAAAATTAACCATTACTCGTGTTTATTTAGGTAATTGAGCTTGACACAGTGGTGTGTCTGACAAGGTGGTTTGTGTTTTTTATTCCATTAAGTACAGATACAACACTCAAAGCTGTCACTGGCCGTCTGAGACAGTTTGTTTCAGTTTAGGCTTTGGAAGTCAGTAAATGTGGATAGATCACGATGTGGACAGCACGTAAGAAAGCTACCCAGTAGAACAGTACCTCCTCCCCTGGACAACCATTGCAGTTTGTTTTGCTTCTTAGAATCAGGAATGAAAAACATGAAAAAATATTAATAGGCCTATTGAAAGTCAGTAGATGCTGTGTCCTTATAATTCTCTAATCCCTGTTCTTATTCCTTTATGTTTTTTTCTTTGAACAGTTATGGGCTGTTTGGGCATTACTTTTTAGCAAGCTTTATTGTAAGCTGGAAATATATTTGAAGGGTTCAGAGAGAGAATGAAAATTCTGAAAATAAAGTAAATACCTTGGTCGTGCTGGCTGAAATTGAGATGAATTGTATATAAAATGAACACAGAATTTCTGTTCTGAACATACCGAGAACAGTTAGTGAATTGTAACAATATTGTAATTGTAGCCGTGCCAGGCTTTTTGATCAAAACTTCCCAGAAATGTGATGTCTGTATGGAGCCAGAAACTAATAAGCTTTTAAGTAAACTGATTTAGTTAAGTGGAGGCACTGCCCAGACTGAGGAAGGAACCTTTGCTAATACGGATATTTCACTCCTCTTGGGAAGCTCCTATATTCGAGTAATTTTGAGCCTGATTTGCCATGTGAAAGAAAGGGCTATGCCTATTACCAGAGTAGTTTCAAGGAACATCAGGGCTTTCCTATACACAAGCCATCTACTGAGTGAAGCAGAGATGTAGGTGATGTCACTTGAGAGCAAATCGATGCATAATGCCATCACTTTGGGAGAGAATCGGATGAAGAAGTCCAGCAAGAGATTTATGGCTGCTTTTCTTCAGGCCCCTTTCTGTAAAGCTGGGGGGAGGGGGGGTGTGGCGGGGGAGGGAAGCCCTCTGTGAAGAAGGTTCATTTAGGTTGGCTGGTATCTGGGTTTCAGCTGTTTAACTACTTATCAGAAAGAGAATTTTGACAGAATTTTGACTAGCAGGCCGGTGATGGGGGTATGTTAGTACAGGATCAGTGTCTCGAGTGCGTTCCAAGCTGAAAGCACCCAGGCCAAGGTGGTGGGGCTTGTCACCCCACTGTAACACATGCCTTTAGGACAGGAGCAACATTTTGCATGTTCTTTCTATGCCTAATTGTGTTATTGAATCTTCTGAATGCCTTTATAATAGGAATAGTGCTTTTTAAAAAAAATTCCAGCGATTTGCCAGTTCAGAGGGGATCAGTGATCTGAATTATTTTCTCCAGCTCTAGCCAGTATACATACAAATATTTTATTTTATTCTATTTTATTTTTTAAATGAGCTCTGAGGCCCTATTTCTGAATTGCTACTTAGACAATGAAGTAAGGGATTGAATTCTTCAAGTCATCAGCTTCCATTTGGCCTTGCTGGTACTTTCTTGATTCCAATTTTTTTTTTTTTTTTTTCCAAATCAGACCACATATTCAAGTGCTTAAGTGCTTAGACATGAATTTGATTCTTAAATTTAGGCACCAACTTTTTTTTTTTAATCTTCCATTTGCAAGACTCTTAAATTGAAGCAGAATGGGTAGTTGTCCAAATGTCCCTGTCTGTGTATTTGTAAGCCATTGAAAAATACATTTTCATGTATGGCCATCTATGTGTCAAACCATAGGAAGAAAGCACCAGATGTGACTGGTAATTAATGCAGTAAGAATAACATCCTGAACCAAATTAATGCAAGGACAGCTGCAGAGACTGGAAAATGATAGAAGTTAGTGAAGTAAAAGGTCTACTTGAAATACAGAAGATAAAAAAACGGCTGTGCTGTGCTGTGGAGCTGCCTGGATGTTTCTTCACGCTCCTTTCATTCCTGCAGCCTCTTTCCTGTTACATCCCACCAGTTGCATCTTTTGCTGTGGTTCTATGGGGCAGGGTTTCTGTCCTTACACTCTGGTCATCCATGACATGCACGAGAACTGAGAGATGACATCTACCCGCTCCAGGGTGATTGATGTTTTTTTTCTGTTGTTTTGTCCTGTTTCCTTTTCAGTGTTGGGTGAGGACTGCGGGTGTGTTCTTTGGCAGCGAACAAAAAATATCAGAAGGCTGCCAGATGTTGGTTATCTTCGCCTACTTCTGATCGCTTCAAGTAAACGAAACAGAAGGGCAGGAGGGTTAAGGAGGATCCCGCCTGCCATCAGGTCCCCGGGGAGCGGCAGAAAGTGGTGGAGCTAACTCTTCGGTTTCACCACAGGCCTGGGAGGGAGGGAGGGAGGTCCCACTTTGAACTCTGAATACAGAAGGCTATTTAAATGGGAAATGATATTATTGAGGACTGGCCAGAAGGCAAGAATTCTGTTTTACAATAAAATTGAAGTTTGACGTGTTTTTGTTCCACTTGAGGAAAAAAACAGAAACCTTTTCATTGCTAAAAAAGCAGTACCCACAAGGTTGAAATCCACACTGGATTACCAGTAACCTAATGACTGACTCATTTCCCCGGGCTGCAGGAGATCAAGGTTTAAGTTTAGTCGTCTACCTGATTAAGAGAGAATTTGAACTTGAATTTCTCTTATTCCCGGCAAGTGACCCAACCGTCGTGTTGCTGAGTCAGTCTCTGGCCCACTGATGGCTGGAAAATGGAAGAGCTCAGTAGGAGAGAGTGGCCAATTAGCTTTGATAGGTTGGGTTTCTCTCTTGCAAAAGTTCTCTAAAATAAACCCAACCCTGAGAAAGCTTCAGTGAACCATTTTTTTCTTTTCATTTATTATTTTGAAAATCATCGAGCTTTTATGGTTTCTAATGACAACACTAATTGTGATATTTCACAACCAGGACGTGGACTTTACAATTTCTTTAACATGCAGTGGCTTGGCAGCATTGAAAACTAGCCATTTACATCTTTTTCTCTTAACAAATCTGGAACTTTACAGAGAAAGGAAAAATGAGAAATCTGTACTTGCTCCCTTTGCTTGCTAACGTGCATTGTGTTGTAAGGACGTGAATGGGTCTGCTGAGCTTTGAGGCAGCTCAGGACAGCAGGGAAAGCCAGAGGCTGCCTGGGATCAAAAATTTTATGGAACTTTGCCTGTGTCTGAAAAGGCAGAGGTGAGCTGTTCATCCCGAGCAGCCTGCCTGCCTGCCTTCTCTGTGCACAGCTTTCTGTTCCTGCAGTAGCTGGGGAGAAGGGCCAGGGTTTGTGTGTAGCTTGGGCAGCAAAAGGTTCCTATACCAGCCATCATCTTCTCCCTCTCTGGAGGAAGAGGCATCTCCCAAGTGTGTCCCAGGAGAGGAGAATGAGGAGAAGCTGTGCTTTCAGAGCAGACTCGAGGCAGGAGGCTGCCTCGGGAGTGGTGGCTGTTAAGTGCGAGTCCCCAAGCGAAAATGTGAGAGAGAGCAGTACAGACGGAGCCACCTACAGGGACCAAATTCAGCCTGGGGTCCTCAAGTGCAGATACACCAGGGGAAGAAACTCCTTGCTGTCTCTGCAGAGCCTGGATCCTGGCTTTTATCCACTGACAGTAACCCAGGAAAGCTGTTATACGTGTAGATGTTAGCAGGGGCAGGCTTCAGCTCAGGTAATGGCTATGGCAAAGGGAGACGCCAGGAAATACTTTGGCTTGGCAGAGATCTCCCTCCTCCCCTCCCTCCTTCCCTCCTTCCTTCATAAGAATGCAAAAAGAAAAAACATCAGGGAACAGTGCTTCTGGTATTTTTAAATGAAGTTCTGTATTGTGTAAACAATATATAGAAAATGACTTCCGTGGAGTGTAGAGGAAGAGAAAGGTGACAAGAAGTCCTCGCTTTTGTGTGAACCAGTAGGAGCTGGAGAGATGGGCCAGCCTCATAAATCTTACTTCTCTTGGCAGCTTGAAAGGAGAAGAAGCATCGCCTAGGCGCTTTGCATTTCTTTCATGGAGAGCTTAATACATCAGCAAACTGCTGAAGTGATAGCTTGAATAAACTGAGCAATATATCAGGCACATGGATGCATATTCATATCTTGATGATCAATTACCTTGGCACGTTGCTGCTAGTGTTGTCACTTGGCTTGGAGGGCAAAGGCACATAGCTGGTGCTGGTAAGGAAGATGCCTTATAGTAACGACAGGTCTTTTTAAAACAAGTTTATTTCTCATACCTGCTTAAAGGTTGGTGGGTTTCATTTTTTCTGTGATTTTAGCTAGGTGAAGTTAATAGGTTTCCTTATAATGTCCATCTTTCTGTAAAAGACACCTGTAAATGCTGGGTTTTGTGGTATCAGGAAGGTGTCTTACCTCCTGAGGCATTCAGCCTGTGAGGGTATGATCTCACCTGCCTTAAAATCTTTCTGATGAAATCTGTATGCAGAAAAGAGGTATATTGCTGGGAATGATCTTTGATGAATTATTTTTCCCCTTGCAGAGTGGAAGAGGAATTAGTCCATCTGTTAAGATGAGAGAAATCTTGCTAATATGTGGGCGATGGCATCGTTTGTCATTAGCATGAAGAAGCCTGCCACTTACTGAGTTATGTTGTCGACTTGGCTTTGCAACTGAAAGCAGTTCGGTAGCTTGGGCTTCTTCTGCTTCAGGTTTCTCTAATGCAGAATAGGATCAATGGGACCTGTTGCACAGAAAAAGTCGCTGCTTGGAGGTGTTGCCACGAAATTAATACAGCACTTACCAGTTTTATCCTGTTTAACATCATAAATATTGTATTACTAGTTGGCTGACCAACCAGCTACATCTGCCTGGGGAAAGAAGTAATTTCTGTGTCGAGCCACTTCTCACAGGTAACAAGAAATTTATGTCATGTGGGTCACCGCAGTCAGGACTTAAGGTGACAGGGAAGTGTAGGGTAAATTTGGCAGAATTCACGTACATTTTGTACAGACTCCAGATGTTTTAACCATTCTGTGCATTTGTTACAAAAAAAAAAAAAAAAGCCTTTCAGTGTTTGAGGTGATTTTTTTTGTTGTTGTTGTTCAAATTGAACTTTATTATGAATAGTTGATGGGTATAAATTAGATTGTCTTACTAACCTAAAACTTTCATTACTTATTCATGGTTTATTTTCTATACATGTCAAGAGCCTTTGATCCTGTAGTCTTAACTGAGTTTATAAAGGATAATCTGCCATCTAGATTAAGAAAAAAAAATGTCATTAAAATATATTGTATGCAGAATCTTTTAAAGGTTCAACTGCAAAAAGATAGATCACACAGTAAAAGGTTTTTTTTCAAATAAAGTATAAAAAGTGCTTAAGGAAAACGAAGAAGTGTTTCAGAATCTTAGAGGGGTCACAGCTAATCCTCAGATGGATCATTCTGTATATTGGGGGTCAGATTCAGCTCTGATTTAATTTAGCAAGAGGTTTTATTTTGATGTAGATGTGAACCTGATTTTGTGAGTTTTAGGGCAATGATTGTATTCCCTTAAAATACTAATTTGTATTTTATAATCCATTTTAGGACATTTTTAATTATAACTGTGGTTTTCTATACATTCAAAGTGCTGTATTATCAAGTACCTTGCAATGAATCGGACACATAACAATTCAAGTGTTTAAAGTACATGACAAAATAAGAAACTGATTTAAAATTTTGTCTTATTTTTAAACTATTTTTCCATCTTAAGTCTGGAAAATAAGCAACTGAATTTTTTTAATTATCATTAGGCAGCTCTGGTATAATTTATGTTAAGAGGTTTTGGCCTGTTTATGTGTGCCGGAATTTGCCAAAATTAGTAATGCGATATTCCATCTTTAGCAAGCCTATAGAGCAATAAATAATGACACATGACTGTATGTGAGTGTTGTTAGTTTAATTTTTTTTGTGGTGTTCATGAAATGCAACGATCTTCCAACCCAAATTCTGCAGTATTAGGCAGCAAGTTGTACTCTGAACTAAACCAGATGCTGATCAGCTCTGTTCCTATTATCGACTTGGGGCAGAGATGGTAACCAGACCTTATTTGCAATGTTAACATTTGGAACAGATTAACAGCAGTTAGACTGAAATGAGAAACCTCCACTTTACTGAAAAGGTTCAAAACATGTAATGCTGTAAAAATCAGGACGTCTGTAGTATGCTAGATAGGAATAAATAAGTTAACTGTAGGCCACACTTTCCCCTTGCAGGATGTGTTGTTTCCAGTTTATGGGTGGCTCTTTTAAAGGACATGTTTATGGCATATAGTGAGGTTTAAGCCCTGATAAACCATCTACTTGATGAGGTATAGTATATCAGAACTTGCTGTGTTTGTTCACTGCGAGGTAGCCTTCCCTCCAGCCGAGCTGTACAGGAGTTTTCAGCCCTGGGGATAAATCCCCCGTGAGCTTGTGAAGCTCTGAGACCCAAGATGCTTTTGAATGCCAGCTTTGTGCCACCTTCAGAAGTGAAACCAGTGAGTTAACGTGACCCAGAGATGCCCAGTGGAGTATGTGGCATAGTGGCCCATACGCTGCATGTCTCTCTGTGCCTGCTCATGATATCTCGGAGGATTCACTGGGAACTGGAGGGGTTTGACCTAAGTGTAGCAGAAAACCTAATTCTTTTTAGGCTGAGAATGGGCTAAGCCTTGTCATCTGCTTGTCAAGGTCATGCAGTTAGGGCTGCAACCATACACTTCTATAATGTGTTATGTCTGGTGCCGTATTACCTTTCTCTCCCACCCTACGTGCTTTTTAATGGGGAATATTGCTTTAGCATGAGTTGAAGAGCAGGATTCAGGCTAAGGAGAATCTTTCTGCAAAAGTCATTCAGAGACATTGCTGTGTTCTCACCGTGTCACCCACTGCCTTATTTTTCCGTACAACTGTCGAGAAAACACAGTAATCAGGTTTGCATGGAGTAAAAGCTGTTTTAAACCCATACCGAGAGCTTCTATTTGATCATAATTTTATTTACAACTGTATATATGGATGTTGGGAGAGGTGAAGCTATGAAAATAATTATCCAGGTAATCTGGTTAAATTGTTCATGTAGTACCCAACTCAGCCAAGGAGCTCACCCACCATAGATCACTGTGCTGGGAACAGCGCCAGGAAGCTGCTCTTTAAGATCTCCAAGGAGGAGATCCAACAGCAACATACTTTATTCATGGGTGGAGGTTGTTGTGGCATTGTTGAATGCTCAACAGTGTAAACTAAATGGGAAAGTAAATCTAATCCACTGTAATTATATGGGGTACACTACTGTATGAATTTCCATTCAGTTTACATTGACCCAAAACACGTTTTGGTTAAGCAGGTAGTGTGTCTGGAGGTAGGTGCTGGATTGTTAACTGTGGCTGGGATATGATTTGAGTTGTCACATATGAACAAAGTTTTTACATATGAAAGTTGCAGTTCTTCCTACAGAAAGCAGCAAAAGCTCCTGTCTTTTGGGAAGGAGCAAACTCATAACGACACGAAATCTTATGTGTCTGTCGGGCTCTCCCTCTTCCCAGCAATGCAGTAAAAGCAGGACTAAAGTCGTCATGCCTGAGCACAACAACAGAGCTCGCCATGGGGTGAGGGACCCTTGGTGCTCCATGCAAGCTGGTTAGAGGCATCACAGAGTCACAGAATGGCCAAGGTAGGAAAGGACCTCTGAAGATCACCTAGTACAACCCTCTGCCGAGCAGGATCACCTAGAGTACATTGTGCAGGATGGCATCCAGGCAGGTTTTGTATATCTCCAGAGAAAGAGACTCCACAGCCTCTCTGGGCAACCCCAGAAGTGCCCCCTCATATTGAGCCAGAACCTCCTGTGCTTCAGTTTGTGCCCATTGCCTCTCGTCCTGTCACTGGACACAACTGAAAAGAGACCAGCTCCATCCTCTCGACACCCTCCTTTCAGGTATTTGCATGATCAAAAGCATCCACTGACAACAAATGAAGGGATCCCAAAAGCACCAAAAGACCTCTGTTCTGTAACACTGTGGTCACCTGTGGCAGGTGCGTGCTGATGGATGCTTTGACCCACGCTCCCAAGAGCCCAGGCCTTCTCTCAATACAGCTGCTCGCAAGAATGAGTTGCTTTGTGTCTTTGAGCAGGGGCTTTCTTGTGTCCACCCAGCATGAATAAGAAGTGAGTTTGGGTTTATGAGTGGGTTTGGGCATGCCTTGGAAGTACTATCTAGAAATAGGGTTTGTATTTTTCCATCCAGTAGCCTTCTGTAACATGAGGGTCTTCTCTATAGCTTACCCCTATCTCAGCTCATTGTTATGAGCGAGCATCTGTATGCTACTGAGTGAATGCACTTACAGGTGATGTGGTTTTATGTTATTATTTTGTTCCTTTCAAATTTGGTTATAGAAAGCACGTTTGCCTTTTTCTTGACCTTCGAGGTATTTGGGCCTTAGGAAAATTGATCGGTCCTTTCTGGAATTACAGAAAAGTGTAAAGCTGTCCCCGGCTGTGGTAATACGTGGGAGCTGGTGTGTATTTCAGGTTGTAGCTGGACCTTTTCCATGCTCCCTATGTTTCAAATCAGGAAGAATATTTTCAGATGGGGAAGAAAAGCTGCAAATTCTTTTCTAGTAATAATAGCATTTTCCATGTAGAAGTGAAAAAGAAGTGAAAGTAATAAGCTGTTAGTACTGTAAAGCCTGACCTTATAAAAGATGGTGTACGTGGGGGACCTTGAAGGAGGGATGAATTTTTCTCCCCTAGGTCAGATCCTGTCCAGAGTATCCTGAGAAAGTGTGCACAAAGCTCTGTGTCTTTCACCTTTTCAGTCCTTTGTTCTCTCTTCACCTTTTCATCTCCTGCACAGACAGGAGGCATGCAGCAGTGCCAGACCTATTACTGAGTCCCGTTTCTTAATAGTGAAACTCTTGCTCATCCTTTACCCTGGTCATTGTGAAAGGCTTGCTCAGCAGTGGAGTATTTCCATAGGCAATTTCGTGTTCTGAAGACAAATGATACCATTTCTAGCTCTTGCATTTTTACTTCTCCCTGCTTAACCTTTGCAACGAGCATTCCTATTGTAAATAGTTTCTTAACCCTTTTTAAGGTCTTAATGTAAAGCACTGCTGGTATAACCAATTTAACATACTGGAAATAGTGACTGAGTTTTAAGTATGGAGTTGATATGGTGTAAATAAAAAACGAGTCGCAGTTTGCAATAAGTTTAGATTTAAACACAGCAAAAACGTAATTGCGGGTTAAAAATTGGCGATGTTCGCAGCCTAGGAATTTTGTTTCAGACTTTGGAAGGAAAATGGTTTGGCTTATTTTTTTTCCACTTTCAGGAACGATATTATTTGCTGACCTAATAGTTTCAGGCGCTGTTAAATGAAAAATAAATATATGTATTTCTGGAGTGAGCATATCTTGCAGGTGCTTTGTTGGGGTATTTCTCAAAGTTGTCCCAGAGCTTCGTAAAGCAGCTTCCAGGCAACCAGGGCTGGTGCTACACACACTGGTGTGATGCTGGGGTTTGTGTGCCCAGCTCCCTGCCTTGCCTGCCGAGGGCTACACACAGCGGCTTCTTCAGGACCACAACAAGAAAGTGCTGTATTTCATGTAATGCAGAAGAAAAAGGATTCAGCGCACAGAGTCCCAAGGAGAAATGACTCAGCCCGTTGCACATATGCAGCCCATGCTTAACTGAGATATTAACTGGACTTAATTAGTGTAGCTGGAACTTCACTGTGCATCCAAGCCAGTGTGTAGCTGGGAGGGGTTTGCTCTGAGTAGGGTCCCATGGGCCTTTCAGGTGACGAGTAAGAGAAAATGTTTTACTTATCACAGGTTTGCTTTTTTTTTGGGAAGTAGTTACTGTCTCAGACATTTAGGGCATGCATTTAGGTCAGCTATGAGCTTCAGTAAAAAGAAAATACATCCATTTCATGGTGATTCTAGCTACGAGGAAACTCCTCCTCACCTTCCCCTTTCTTTCAAAATGCTAAAGCCGAGTCCTCGCCCTGCGCAAGCTGCCCTGCTGTGCCTCCCCAGGAGCCCAGCCTCTGTGCTTTGCTTGCTCGTCATGTCCTGGCAATGAAGTGGCTAAACACTGAAATTTAGTGGGGTGAGAACTCCCCCGTTAGGGACCTCTGCCATTTTTCTCATGATTCCAGTGTGGTCGGGTACAGATAAGGCAAATCAATTTGAATTTATTTAACAGACATCTGAACTGGCCCTATTAAACAAACAAATGAACAACTTCAGCCTATTTAGTTTTGTGCTCTGAGGTTCCAGCATGTGTGTTTGATGTGTGGAAGCTAACTCAGAAGGCTGAGATTGAGGCCATCCCATCCCACTGCGTATGTCTTGCAGTGGCCCACAAGAACAGCCGACTGTTCTTGAGGCATGGTAAAACTGACCATGCACAAACCTGAAAAGACCCAAATGAATAATTTATTTTTAAGGCAGTCTATAGTTTTACCGACATGGTTGACTTAAATTTGTTTAGGAAAGATATCTATATCTATCTATCTATCTATCTAGATAGATAGGTAGGTAGATAGATAGATAGATAGAGATATATATTTGCCAAAATCCTTTTTCTCACCAGAACGTTTTCTTACCAGAAATTTGCAGTTCAAACAACAGAAAATTATTCTTTCTCTTTTTTTTTTTCCTTTTTTTTTTTTTTTTATCATGAAAATATCATTTGTTGTGTTGTTTTGGTTTTGGTTGGTTGGTTTTGTTTTAATGAAAATTTGAAATTTTCTATATTTCCAGTTCTGACTAGTGATCAAATACGTCAGTTCATTATTGCTTTGTAAGAGCCATCTCTTTTCTTCCCTCCACCTCTTTCTAAATACAGAAAGAAGCCTTTTTAGGGAATTTTCCATACATCAGCTAAGATGCTGTTTCCTGCTTCCACAGCACCATCGCAGCGAAGTAGGGGCACTGCAACACTCAGGGTGCTCAGGGATGTATATCGTGATACCTGTCCCGGAGGCATTTCTATTTAAGGCTGCATGCAGCAAGCAAGTGTAGCAAACATTTGGTAAATGGAGAAAATGAGAAAATACACATTTTGGCACTGGAGTTGGCCAGAAACATATGGGGATAAACTTTGACTTCTGCCATCTTCCTTCCCCCCTTGACAGCCATCCCTGATGACGGGCAGTGTGCCAGCAGTGGCGAGGCGCAAGGGGACAAGGGGAAGGCAGGAGGCTGCCCTCAGCCTGTCGCAGCATCTCTTTTCACCTCGCTTTGCTCTATGCACTAGAGGAGAGACAGGAAGGCAATTTTATGGATTCACTGGAAAAAGCAACGGCATGTTTAAACACCGATGTGGATAAAAGTACAGACCCCATTTATGGGAGAAGTTGCATACACATTATAAAAATCTTATTTGAAAACTAAAAAAATATAACCATTCAAATTCAGTGATTAGATTGATGCATATCAGCACTTCATACCACAATGCCAGTTTCTGAGGTCGCCTAGATGTCGTCAGTAACTTCCCGGTGCTGGCCCAAAGTATTAGAACTGTTTTGTTTTTGTTTTTTTTTTTTCTTCTTCCACTTGTTAAACATGAAAGAGAGGCAGGAGAAATGCTAGTCAAAGATGAAGGTTTTACAACTATTTCCCATTCGCCCGATGTAAAACAAATTCTTTACAGCATAACTGGAATGTCTTTGTGTATATCCCGGGGTGGTTGTACCCTGCTTTGAGACCAGAGCAGTGCCTTTCCAAATGTCATACACTTAACTTGCTGCCAGCTTTACATTTAGCCTTTACTCAGAGATGTATGTCATTGCTATTTTACAGCTGTCAAGACACACTTTTAAAAAATCGAAGCCCTATGCACCAGATGTTACTGAGTCCGGTGTGGTCTACCTTGGACCCCTTCCAAACCTGCCTGCATATAATTTTCAAGTCCCAACAGCCCTGCAGTGCTAGAAGATAAAAAACTGACCATAACTATACCCTTTCGTATTACTCAGAGCTCAGTTTAATTATCTGAAACACAACCAGATAAATAGTTCAATCAGAATAATTCCAATTTAATATTAACTACTACCACATCCATTTTTTTTTTCTAATTTGGGGCAGGTTTTGGATTACCAGCTCTAAAGTCTGAAAAGTTCCAATCAATGATTAATATAACTATCCAGAGAGCTGTTTTTTTCCTTAAATTGTGAATAATGGAGTGCATTTATATCGCCGTTTTGGGCAAGGCACTCCATGAATTCATACAACTGAGTTTTATGTACACATGGGTGGGGTGTGTGTGTGTGACTTGGACATGATATTTTAAAATTTCGTGCCTTTAATTTTAAACAGGGTGACCTCCAGGAATAATATGATCTACAAAGCTGCTAAGCAACCAGTAGTTCTGATGGTACCCTCTCAGGAAAGCACGCTATTTCAGCCAGCACCATTTAAGCATTTGTTTATGGTCAGGTAAATGCTTAGGTACTTCCCTGAAGAAGAATATTCTCTGAGCTCATGTCACTCACTCAAAGAGGGACATAAACCAGTGCATGTAGTGCCTACAAAGTCTCTTGCAGAGACACAGTTCTGACTGTAGCCTAGCTCTGAAAAGGTATTTAAGTTTCTAGCCCTCAAAGAATAGCTTTGTGGGCCTGAACTCTTACCCTGAAGGCATAAGGATTAGAAGTACTCTAGAGTTATGTGAAAAGCCCCTCTTCTAGGTGGTATTTTCAATGTGTCCTTTATTATCTCATGTTACGACAGTATTTTAAATAATATAATAATATTAGAAAAGCAGTTTAATAATTTATTTTGTATTCATTGCTGACTTCTTCTTTCCCTTTATTGATAATCAAGATTTTGCATATATATTTTCTGTGATAAGTTTGTCTCACTTGCGTTTAATAAAGTTTTTTTTTATTTTTACTACATAACTGCTCCTTTAGATTTGGAGCAGAAAAATGTTCAGAAAAACAACAAACCAAGAAGCAATGACTGATGCTCAAAATGCATATGGAATTAGAAACCACTTGGTTATGGATTCATTTTATAAGCACACAGAAGTATGTTCAAGACTCATGTGACAAACCAGAACTATGAACAAGTTTGATTTTGGTTATTAAGTATTAATCACATTCCTTTTATGGACAATCTACAGGTTAGTTGTTATTTCCCTGAATGATGCATTACATTTCAAACAGTGGTACTGTGGGATGAACCTAAATCAGATCAAAATGTGTAATGGAAGAAATACCTATTTCTGGCTCACTCTGTGCAAAGCTGATTTCCTTTAAGACTTTTTAAAAAATAGGAATAACAATACTATTAAGAAATCTTTCCAATGAATATATTCTCTTTTATAGACTTGTTTTAATTGTTTCGGTTAATTAGACCCCTTGCTTCACATGTTCCTTTTTTATTATTCTTTTTTTTTTTAGATTATCATCCATTTCAGCTCTCTTTTCAATTCTTAGTTTTGTGATCTCCTTCATGAATTTGCTCAGAACTACAAAGAGAAGTACAGATTTTTACCCTTTTTGCCTTGCATTTAAGAATACTTTCATTTGCCAAACTGTCTTCACAGCTGTGGATACAGCTCCCTGCTCCACTTTCTCAGAGCTCCATTTGAGCTCCTGCTAAAACTGAAAGCTTTTGGAGAAATAAATATAAGATGTCAGTGACTTAAAGCCCACTGCTGTAAGTTTAAGATGTTTGCCTATCACATCACCAAAATGGAACAGATAAAGATGAAGTGTAAAGTATATGTAACGTGGCTTGCAGTTAAATGCAGTAATTGGAGAATGCAGGCAGCAGATCTGGGAAGGTGATAAGGTAAGCAAAAGCTTCTTGGGAAAGGTAAACTATCTGAAGAGCTGACAGTGATATGCACTGACTGGAAGGAACCCAAAATTGTTTTAGCCTTTAAGCATCCAACAGACATTGGAGTAATTGAGTAATCATACACTCTAGGTCCAGTGTTCCTGTCACTGATACCCCATGCATCTCAGTTATTGGTGTAATTTAAATCTGATAGCTACATAATGGACCAAATTCTCTTCTCTACTTTTCATAAGTTGCCCTATTGGATTCAATATGAAGAATGTTTGCATGAGCGCACTGAGTAGAATTTGTGTCACGAGGCTTATTTGCTTTCTCAAAAAATGGTATCCTCTGCTATATGTGTTGTACAGTGCCATATAAGACAGAATATTTATTCTAAAGGAAAATACACTAAAGCACTGTAGGTTAGTTTAAATTCTAAAAAAGGTGTAAACTTTTCAGTTTCTTCCAGTGTTTAGGCAGTTTTCCTGAATATTTATGCCAAAACTTGTCCCCAAGTCTCTCTTACTTTTGGTGCCAGCACTTTGAAAACGTGTTAGATTCTGCATCATAAAGTATGACGCCTGTCCATACGCATTTCTCAGAATGACAGCTTCTACCTTTCAAGGGTCATTTGGGTCAGAAATTTTCATTAAAAAATATTTGAGTACATGCCACATACCTTGTCTGTTTATTCAATCTTATTATTCAACAAAACATTTCAATATTGCTAAGCAGCCAGATCAGAATAAGCTCATTGGAGCATGGGAACATCTTTTTGTTCTGCTTTTATATATAGCACCTAATACAGCTGAGGCTTGGGATGCACAGGCTGTACTGCAGTGCAGATAATAAATACTAATAATCAGGGGAGCTTTAAGGTGTGACTTTCACAATGAGTGTAGAGCTTCATAAAACAATCTGGCCCTAATTTTCCCTGTTAAACAGGGGCAGCATGCTTGTTTGCGTCTCCTTAGTGATAGGATGATTGATTAGTATGTATGAAGTGCTATATAACAGCTAAAATTGATCCAATCAGTCCCACGGCCTGCTGTGGATAGAAAGCCAGGCTTGCTGCATAATACAGAAAATTGCCCATCACAGTTTTTCTGGCTGGCAGTAAAAATGCAGTGGTGGAGGCTTACGGTAGAGTTGTTTCTTGATGAAGAGTTAGTTAAGCTTGTGATTTGTTCTGGAGGTTTCTTTTACAAACTTCCTCCTCTACATTTTTCCTTCTACCCCCTCGATTCCCCCTACCAATAGAGATGCCCTCAGGTTGGCTCTAATAAAACAAAACTAGCCTAATGAATTAAATCCATCTTTACTTCTTCTAAACAAGACATGGCACTGTTGTGCAGTCAGCCATACTGCGTAACTTCTGGCATAGTTTGGGCTGCGATGACTGTAATTTCTCCATGGAAGAGTGCTCATGGAAAGGGCATCCCAGCAGTCTGGGGACAAGGATGAGCAAGGGACTGTTCCAGGAGCCAGTACAGACAAGAGCACCCCGCTGGAGGAGGGAGAAGGCACATACAGCTGTACAAACATGAGTGGTGGTGCACAAAGCCAAAAAAAGCCTGGCACATGTTACTAAATAAAATGGCAACAGCTCTCTGCTGAAAGGGGACAAAATGTTTTCTGGTTGTAACCCATCTCTGTTCATCATTTATAAGTCCATTTATATCTGAGATATCTCCTTTGTACTTGGAAATCTCAAGACCAGTCTCAAAGCTTCGAACACTTCTCTCCATCACACTGCAGATAACACATCACTGCAGATAACAGCTCTGTCTATCTGTTACTCCATATAAAACACAAATCATCTTCCCACATCTCTTTCAAAGTTTCCACACTTGGATGAAGGAGTGAGGAGAGAAAAAAGCGTTGAAGTCTGCCTACCATCTCTAAGACATGACATTTCCTATCCAACTGTGCAGTTAAAGCTCTCCCTTCAGCTTTCATTTGCTCATATCTTGATTTTCCCTATATGCTCTTTTTATTTTTGTTAAATGCAGTTTTGTCCTTCACTTCCATCCAGCGTACTGCTGCACAGGTAATTTTTCTGCCCCATTGCTTTGACCATAATACTTTTCTTTGTAATTTGGGTTCACAAGGGGAAAGTCCTGTTTAATAAACTTTTTTTTTTTTTTTTTTTTTTTATGACAAGGACAACCACCTAGTTGACCAAGGGAAGCCAGTTGTGTTCTTTCTGGATTTTAGCAAAGCTTTTGATACTGTTTCTCAGAGTAGCCTTCTGTACAAAATGTCCTGCATACAGCTAGAGTATAATGTGATGGGTGAACAGTTGGTTTATAGGTCAGGCTCAAGGGGTTATAATAAATGGGGTTACATCAGGCTGGTGGTCAGTCACTAGAGGGGTTCTACAGGGTCCATTTTTTATCCAGTTCTCTTCAGTGTTTTCATAAATGAATTGGACACGGGACTTGAAGGTACACTGAGTAAGTTTGCTGATGAAACTAAACTGGGAGGAGCTGTTGACTCCCTCAGGGGTGGATAGACCTTGCAGAGAGATCTTGACAAATTACAGAGCTGGGCAATTACCAACCGCATGAAGTTTAACAAGAGCAAGTGTAGATACTGCACCTGGGATGGGGCAACCCTGGCTTTTATGTACAGACTGGGGAATGAGAGGCTGGAGAGCAGCCCCGTGGAAAGGGATTTGCGGGTTCTGGTCGGCAGCAAGTTGAGTACAAGTCAACAGTGTGCCCTGGCAGCCAGGAGGGCCACCCATACCCTGGGGTGCATCAAGCATGACATTGCTAGCTGATTGAGGGAAGGGATTGTCCTGCTCTGCTCTGCACTGCTGTGGCCTCACCTTGAACACTGCATGCAGTTTTGGACACCACATTATAGAAAGGACATAAAACTATTAGAGAGTGTCCAAAGGAGGGCTACAAAGATGGTGAAGGGTCTGGAGGGGAAGATATATGAGGAGCAGCTGAGGTCCCTTGGTTTGCTCAGCCCAGAGCAGAGCAGGCTGAGGGGAGGCCTCATGGCGGCCTGCAGCTCCCTCACGAGGGGAGCGGAGGGGCAGGCGCTGAGCTCTGTTCTCTGGGGACAGCGACAGGACCCGAGGGAATGGCATGGAGCTGGGACAGGGAAGGGTCAGGCTGGGTGTTAGGGAAAGGTTCTGCACCCAGAGGGTGGTCAAGCTGGGACAGGCTCCCCAGGGCAGTGGTCACAGTACCAAGGCTGCTGGAGTTCAAAAAGCCTTTGAACAATACTCTCAGACACATGGGCTGATTTTTGGGTGGTCCTGTGTGGAACCAGGAGATGGACTCAATCCTTAAGTGTCTCTTCCAACTCAGGATATTCTATGATTCTGTGATTCTAGTCCTTCTCTGGCTCCCTTTCTCATTTCAAAATGAAGTTCCTTTGTATCAGACCTGAAAACTTTTCAAAACTTTACCTTCATATTGCCTATCATTCCATGTAAAGGGGTTGATTCCACCTTTCATTACCCACCCTTTAGATTTTCAGGCTGAGGTTGTAAAGCTCCTTCCCTCACTGTCCCACACTGTGGGCAAGATCTCTGTCCACATCCCCAGTCCTTGTAGCTATACATGGTCTTTCACTTTACGTGCTGCCTATGGAAAACTACACAAATATGAAATGACACTGACTATTGATAGCTCCTATTCATTTATATTTTCTTGCCAAACTGTATCCATTAGCTTTTGTTTTAAATTTGATTGAAAAGCCAAGGTTTGCAAATACCTTTAAGCTTCTTAGACATATACATTTTAATAAGACATAAAATTCTCAGTATTTTTGTGAATTCAAGTTTAAATTCTTCTACAAGATGTAGCATATATTTTTAAATGAAATGGATCTATAAATAAAAATCTAAACTGTTATTATAATACAAATTGTTTTTTAACAATAATAGTACTTGGAAGAATGCCTGACGTGACTTCTTTCTGCTAGACATATACACTATCTTCTGCTGCCTCACAGTGTTTGTCTGTTTTCATACGTGCTGTTACACTTTTATTGGTCTGGAATAGTAGTTCCTGACTACTATTTCTGATTTCAAAGTAAGTGTTGACTCCAGCAATTTCCCGAGGTGGCTTTTATTAAATTAAAATCAAACCAGAATCTGGTTTAAGGATATGACTGAGAGGAAAGGGGACATATTTGCCCCTATTCGATTCTGAATGCTGCTAGTGGAGTTTAAAAATAAATAAATAAATAAATAAATAAATAAATAAATAAAAAACAAACAAACAGTATTTTCCTAAAGGTTTTTCTTTTAGAAAAACTAACACAAAAAGAAATTAAAAACTAATAGTAATAATCCAGGTGATTTGATTTTTGTGGCAAACAGTTTTAATGCTGCTTGCTTCCTTCTTTCACAAACACACAATTATTTTATTCAATGCTAATAAAGAAACACAAATCATGCAATATGCATGATTTTATTCTAAAAATGGATCCAGCTGCCTTAGAGATTTGTAAATGTTGGAATAATATATGAGATCGCCTTTCCCAGTGCCCCGTAAAGGTTAGACTTTTCCATTGAGAGATGTCAGCTAAGGTGATTATTCTGTAAGCAGACTAAGCCTTGGGATTTCATAGCAGATCTCAAATGTATTTAGCTAGACTAATTAGCTCATTTTAAATGATGGAATTTGTGATTTTGTTAAAAGAAGAGCTCGTTTATATTCTTTATAGTATTTCTATAGGACCAGTTCAATGTAATTAAATGAAAAAACAATGTAATAAATTCTTGGAAACAATCCCCTATAAATATTGGTTTATCATTTGGCATTCTCCTCTCATTTCCACCGGATACCAGTGGGATTTGTATATCCGCTTCCTTTATGTTTCTAATTAAGAAACCACGTCAGATTTGTGGAAAACCTACACAATCTGTCACTTTGACTGCTGAGGAATGGGCATGCTTCCCTGACCCCGATCCCCATCAATCTGAATAGATCCAATTTCATTGATTTATATCGAATAGAATTTCATTGGTGGCTACTGCATAAATCTGTGATGACTTTCACATTTGGTACCTAAACAATGATCGGATGGAATGTGTCTGTTTAAAAGCGACCTTTCTCCAATTTTTGAACTTTGGCCTATAAGAGGAGAAGAAAAGGTTTAGTTGTTTTCATTTCCAAAGAGTCGTAAAAGTTATCACTGACTTCTGCAAGGTATTTGATTCATTTAGATTTTTATTTTTTTTTTCTCCCTGAAGTCTGACATTCAATCATGCTTAAACACAATTTATTCACAGAGCAGCTTTCGTAAATGTAAGATGACTAATTGGGATAGGGTTATTGCTATTTTTTTTTAAATGTTTTCCCTGTGAAAGCATATCTTGTGCCAGCACCTCTCAACTGAAAAAAAGCCAAACTGAAGTGCACTAAAATACTCAAGATATTTTATTTGTTTCCTTACAAATGTTGAGGCAGACCTTTTCTCTTCTCCAGTCTGGGCCACACAAAGCTCAGGGGCCAGAGGCAGGAGTGGAAGGAGCTGTAGCACTCCCTTGCTCACATGCAGCAGCACCCTGCATGTTGTGCTCCTGCTCCCACGCAGCGCTCACGTCCTCGCCTGGCCCCAGCAAACCAAGCAGCCCCTCTTTCTGGCCCTAGGGGTGGGCACTATGGCCCAGGTCATGTCCATGCACCTGAACTCTTTTCATCCTCCAAATTGCTACCTGCTGGGAAAAGTCCTAGGCATGTGATATCTACCACAGTGTGCTCAGGCATTGCCGGGGTGGAAGCAGAGTAATAACTGACCAGCACGGACGGCACATGCCAGCACTCGAGCCTGGTTCCTGACCCAGTTTGATTTCCCCGTGTAGATGCAGCAAGTGTTGCTGCGGCGGCCCTGCCAGAGACACTGCATGAAGCTGGGGAGGATGCAGTGGGAGTGATGAACCTCCCCTCTGCTGCGCCTTGGCTAGCCCCACATTTTCTGACACTCCCACGTGGAAATGATACTTTAAATCTCTTATTGTATTTCACTCGTTGGCTTAGCTGGAGCAGGCAGCCACGCAGGCTGAGATGTGATGCTGAGTCCTGATGTGACACTGTCCTAAATGCTGCCATCACTTGTTCTGACCCTGCATACATCTGAGAGGAAGCTGACAAGTGTGTGGTGAGCAGTGAAGATTTGGCTACTTAGCACCAACTGCCTGTGTGCACACTGCTGTCATGTGCTCAGGTGACACTACATTTTGGGGGCTAGCATAGGCTAGGTATCGCCTCTCATGCACAGCCAGGGTGCAGCCTGTGCTGTTTGCAGTGAGGGTCTAGGCTCTGTTGAGCGGTGCCCAGTGCCAGGACAGGAGGCACTCGGCAGAAACAGGCCCCCAGGAGGCTCCCCCTGAGCACCAGGAGCACTTCTGTGCTGTGCGGGTGACGGAGCCCTGGCACAGGCTGCCCAGAGGCTGTGGGGTCTCCTCCTTGGAGCCCTTCAGAAGCCGCCTGGACGTGGTGCTGGGCACCCTGCTCTGGGTGTCCCTGCTTGGGCACGGGTGGCACCAGCTGGCCTCCAGAGGGCCCAACCAGCCTCAGCCATCCTGGGATCCTGTAACACAATATATGTTATTTACTGACAGCAAAAGCATCCAACAAACTTGATGTTTATAGCTTACCATTTTGTGCACCTTAGCATTTTCTTTCAGCCAGAGGTGCATGGTTATCCTCAAAAGAGTAGCTTAGGATTCCTCTGCCAGTCTTATGACCAAAGCCCTTTGCTATTTCACTCCAGCTCACCCTCTCACGACAGATGAGTTGCAGGGTCTTCAGGGTGGCTAATGTGTAACTGTGCAGGCACCCTGCACTGCACCACTAAAATTAAACTATGTCCCAGCTTAGCTGAACAAGAATTGAATCTCATTTGCATGAATTTGAACTGCACAGCCAAAGCAAGCCAAGTAGTTTTGATGAAGTCTTCCAAAGCACCTCTTTTTACTTCTAGAACATGTAGGCCAGTCTTCAATACTTTTGAAGATTTTTTTTTTCTTGGCAATTTATTTAAATATTTTTTCCTGATTGTTTGTTTATTTATTTATTTATGGTTGCTGTAGTGTTAATTCACATTCCAAAGCACTGACAAATGTGGTTTTTGTTAGTGCAGGTTGCCCTGCAAGAACGCGATTTTGGAGTGTGAGATTTCTTTACGGGAATCTGGAAAAGTTAAGGCCTTTCTATTAGTATTTTGAAAGCACATAGGAGATGGATCTCCATTGGGTTCCCCAGATTCCAGGAGCAGTCTTCTCTGCCAGAGATTAGTTAGCTAGTATTTAACATGCTGTCACTCTCCTTAATTATGGGTACTGCAAAATTCCTCATCTAGATTAACATTTTTCGTGTAATTACTTTCTGTTCTGGAGTTCTGCATCATAAACAGAACTCAGGCACTTTAAGATGCCTGAAACAACAACAAAAATTTACTCCAAAGTTGTAAATAACATCTCCAGCCACTAAATTGTCATGTAATTTTAACCCTTGCTTTTCTTTAACCTCATTTGTTTTCTTAGTGTGCATCTACATTTGTCATAGGTCATTAAGTCTGGTCTTCTTTGCAAACACATAGTTTTACTGAATTTTGACCAAATCCCACCAAATCCCCCAAATGACAAATCCCAGGCTTGAGTAAATGGCTGCATGAACAAGCCCTGGTATTATAAGCGGAATGACAATGCCTATATTTAAATTGTTCATTTTTTTCCCCTTTGGCATCAAAAAAGAAGTGAAGAGAAGTAGTAATAATGAGACAGATATTTCTTTTAACATGCTTTGTCTCCAAACACTTGCAGAAAGACCCTGAGCTACCCATTAGGGCAGTATGGCAACAGGCAGGAACATGGGGCAGAAGCTCTTGCACATGCCTGGAAATGGTGTTTGATGTTATGCAGTAATTTGTTGTATGCACGATCTGCCTGATGGATGCACACGTGGTACCTGTGCCTGGTGCTAATGAGAAGATAGGTAAAGGAGAGAGAACAAACACACCAACATGAGATAGAAGCAGCCTTATGGAGACAGGATCTGAAGGAAGCACAACTGAGTTATGATCCAGAAATGATCCAGAGATCATCTTTAAACCCCAAACCTATTGCTGGATTTGCTTCTGTATAACACTGTTTGCATACCCTTGTCCAGACGGTGTGCCCTGGCACCTCCTGCCCCAGCTGGGTCTCACATGGAGCCACGGCTGAGGCAGCTGTATGACTTCCCTGTGATGCAGGAGCTGAGGACATCCTGCCCAGCCCTCCTGCGTGAGATGCCCTGTGTTTCACAGGTCTGGGGGCAGATGTGGAGAAGGAACATTTCCTCCTTTCAGTGGAGTTTCAGTGTCAACCAAGCTGTGCTACCTGTTCCTCTTTCCCAGCCACATGGACCTTGCAGGTGAAAGCATGTAAATGGCTTGAGGGAAATCCAGGGAAAACCTAGTAAATACTTTGATCCTAATGCTCTGCCACTCCAGGTGCAGACATACCTTACGTTAATACCTCGGAGCTGGGCGCTGCTGGCTGCGAAGGTTTATTCTCTGTTTGCTGACAGAGCTCTGAAACATTTGGATAAGAATAGAGATTACTTTTAACAAAGTTGAAGGCGTACAGGGCTATAAAATGTCTTCATGCACTTGAGAATGAGGCATTCTCTCTGACATTTTAGAGGTAAAGAGTCTATGACTGACAGTGCAAATGTTATGCTGGAGACCTATATTTCAGTATGTGCAGCAAGGATAAAATAGGGCAGTCTGTGTAAGGAATAGAAAATTTTTATGCTTGTAGTCTCTATTTAAAAGGCATAAGTGCAAAAAAATCTACTGATGACTACTTCTCTCTCTCTCTCCGCCTCCTTTTAACAAATAAATTGTACCTTGTGCTCCCTTTTAAGTCAATAGTGAACAGATGTTAATGGTCAGGTTTAATATATAATAACTCTGTGTTTCAGAAGTGTAATACTTCCTAAAAAACAATCCCCTGAAATAGGACTTAGGTGATGTTTTGGGAAAGAGGTACGGGAAGAAAAGAATGTGATGAAATATTTCTTCAAATTTCTCTTAGAAAAACATTCAGGGTAAGAGCTTATCCTGGGAAAAACACTTCCAGCTCACACTCCACTGCTCTGCTGTGGTCGGAGGTGACTGCCTGTGCCTGTGGAGGGAAGAGCAAGAAAATGCCAGGAGGAAAACACTGCCCCTCTGTTTTTCATGCTGAAGGGAACAGTGACGGTTAAGCTTAGAACTGAAATATTTTCAGCCTTCATGCTCATTAAAAATTAGCCAGAAGGCCACAATCAGAAATGATAAATTTAATTCTGGTCATAAAGACTTTTCTACAAAACCAACCAGATGCAAACTGATAGCTCTAACTTCTCTGATTGTCACACAGTAACCCGAAATATGATAGCCAATGTTGCCAATGACAAGGGCAATCAGCGAGGCCTGGACAGGTTTTGTTGAGAGTTACTATTACCAAACCTTTCGTTGCCAAAATGAGTGTGAAAATTCAGGTAAGAAAAAGAGGAAAAGGAGGCTGATGGTGTCCTGAGCTGCATTAGGAGGAGCGTTGCCAGCAGGAAAAGAGAAGTGACCCTTCCCCTCTACTCTGCACTTGGGAGGCCATACCTGGATTGCAGTGTCCAGTGCTGGGCCCTCAGTACAAGAGAGACCTGGACATACTGGAGAGAGTCCTATATAGGGCCACCAAGATGATCAAGGGACTGGAACACCTCTCCTATGAGGAGAGGCTGAGTGAGCTGGGACTGCTCAGCCTGGAGAAGAGGAGGCTCAGGGGGATCTCATCACTGTCTGTAAATACCTGAAAGGAGGGTGCAAAGAGGATGGAGCCAGGCTGTGTTCGGTGGTGGCACTGGGCACAAACTGGCCCCCAGGAGGCTCCCCCTGAGCACCAGGAGCACTTCTGTGCTGTGTGGGTGACGGAGCCCTGGCACAGGCTGCCCAGAGGCTGTGGGGTCTCCTCCTTGGAGACCTTCAGAAGCCGCCTGGATGTGGAGCCAGGCACCCTGCTCTGGGTGTCCCTGCTTGGGCACGGGTGGCACCAGGTGGCCTCCAGACGGCCCTGCCAGCCTCAGCCACTCTGTGCCTCTGTGAGGAGGGTGAGCAATGCAGCTTGTCAGGTATGCACCCTGCAGAATGGGTTGCCGCACCCCATGGAGAAAGGGTGGACCAGGCTGTATCTATTGGTCATGTTCTTTGCACTTCTGCCCTTGGGACTGCTGTCACTTTTTTCCACGCCTCCATTACCTGTGCTCCTCTCCCCCTCCTTCGCCTCCCTGCAGTGAGGTTCAGTTCACCCGGCCCTTTGGTCTGACTCCTTGCTGCAAGGGGGTAAATGTCACTCATCCAGATCCCACAGCCACCTAATTTAAATCCCAGGTTTCTGGCTGGGGCCAAGCCAGTGACTCCCAGAGCACTGGCGAGGATCCTGACCCACCTGACAGACAGTGCCCACAACTGGAAGGCAGCGCCTGCCTCCAGGACAAGGTTTACAGAGGGCCCAGCACCACAAAGCCTTTGGGAGGTGTTGCAGCACGAATTATTCACTTCAGCAGTTCCTCCTGCCTGAAAATTACAGATAGAAATGCCACATGAAGAACAAGTATTACACGTTACTTTATCTTAAAATTAATAGGCGCTGGGAAGCTATCTGAGGCGAGGGAAGAGCCGAGCAGCGGTGCACAGAAGCTAATCCATCATGTGGGTTAAATTAGGCCCTGCGAGCTCCCGCTGGAACCAGGGGTTACGCAGGGTGTAGACCAAGGCAGGATCTGGCAGCTGCTGCTACAGCAGCGATGATATTTTCTGCTTGCTTGAAGTTTATCTGCTGCTCCTCTCGTTCTCCAGAACGGAGCTTGCTTCTTATTTCAGGTTTAGCGAAGATTTCAACTCACCTCTTGTTGAGTGTACCTTCGGGTAAATACTTCATGATGGTTTTTGAGGAGAATGATAAATTTCTTTGCTTAAACATGTTTTGACTGCCTGTTTTTCAATAAAGAATAACTGAGACTTTTTGAGCTTTAATAGATCTAATTACAGATGTTGGGCTCCTGCCAACTAATTTGTTCTTAATTATCTCTAAGCCTGGGGGATCCACGTAAAAACACTGAAATAGTGTTGGCATGTGAGAGAAAGGATCAGAGAGAGACTTTGCATGGGATGCAACTAAGAGAACAAGAATTAGGCTATTATGGTATTAAAAAAAAAAAAAAAAAGTTAACATATTTTAAGACAAATTTATTCTGCTATACATTTCATCCTGGAAGACTACGCAAAATAGGCCCAATGATCTGTGCCCCGGCTGTGGGTATTGATTTGTGCTTGGCTTAACCCATATCTACAGAAGATCCCCTATGGTACGAACCCCAATATATCAGTAACACTGAAACATTGCAGACTATCCCACAAGCACTGAACACGGGGGAGTACAGATGAATTTGTAACGGGAAAATTCTTGCTTTTAGCAAAACCCAACACACAACAACAAGGAAAACAAGACATCACCAGCATCACCCCTTTGCCATGAGGTCAGCTATGCCGAGAGCCAGCAGAACGGGCAGCCTTGCTTTTTAAATTCTTTTCCACTCACACAGTTGTGCACTTATAGGTATATATAGAGAGATAAAATAGTAAGAAACATTAAATATCTGATAATTTATGATGAGTTAATGAAATCTCTGAGACTTCATATGCTTGTAGTGGTTTTGTAAACATGAATATGGCCTTATAAATACCTTTGTGGTAGGGTTGATACTGACACCCATTTAAAAGATAGTGAAGCTGAGTTATTCCCAAAGCTGCCTTTTAAAAATGCGATGGTGTAAAAGGAAAGATTGGTTTTCACTTACCTGTAATTATTTTATGTATCAGTTACAAGTGTGACCTCATTAATGATGAGTCAGTTACAAAGTGCTGTATGCTCTTTGTGCTCCTAGGAAGTGCACCAAACCTGTTTTTGAACGCCCCCCCCCCCCCCCCCCCCCCCCCCCTCCAAATTACAGTATCATATACGTAAGAATAAGTGCTTTTCAAAATCGTTACTTGGCATGTGCAGAAAGAGAGACAATTCCAACAACATCAGATTAAAAGTCATTTTAAGACAATTATTCCTTTCTGCCTGTGCTACCCAGACTCTGAGAAAGCTTGCTAAATGTATTTTAGGAAATTTGTGTTAGCTCCAATGGCTGGTAAATGTTTCACTGTTGTGTCTCAGTTTCCTCATATGTAGTCACTCACTCTCCTTATATGTATTCATTGCTCAATTTCTTTTTGTCTCCTGTGGATAGCTCTTGAATATTTAACATTTGTGTCAATTTGTTATGATTGACCGTCAATTTGAAGACTTAGTTTCCAACACTTGGTTAAGCATCAGTTAATATTTTGTTTTCCAGCTATATTACTCCATTTGAATTGGAAATCTGCTTTCTCCTAATTTGACCAGTTAGGCTGGTCAAAAATGATTGATGTTTTCTATGAGCAGAACTGAATGTAAATTTTTAATGTTTTGCTTACTTTTGCATACTTTACCTATGGAATCTGATTTTTTTTTCAGTAAGATGTACCCTCCTAGTGTTATCTTATTATTTTCTTAATCTGCTTAAAATACCCATCTTCCCTAACTATGAAGGACGTTCCCCACTGTATAAAATCTGCTTTGAGCAGGAGTTTGGATGAAGTGACTACAATAAGTCCTTCCAACTGTTGTTGCAACTGTGAAATGGAGAAACAGGATTTTATTATTCATTTCTTTTAGTTACATTGCTTTTATTTAATATTTAATATTTTCAAGTAATATGTATACCTATATCTGCTAAAACATGCATCCACCTCTGCTTTCTGTTTTTCTTGACTGTTCCTAAACATACAAACCAAGTGCAGGACATACTTTTTATCACCCTGATCTATGTAGCAGCTTTTAACATGTTTTTTATCGCTTCAGTGTCTGATCTCCTGCTGGAGACATAGGGACCAACATGCTCCTGGAAGACTCTCTTCCCATCCTTGCTTCCACTTGTGAATAAAGATCATGCATGTATTTGTTAGGAGGATCTAGAGCACTCCAGGCATGTGGGAGAGGAAGGTAGAAGATGACCCACCTGTCGGGACTGGTAAAAGGCTTGGAAAAAGTGGGTACAGGTTGAGCTTGTGACACAGGCAATTGGAGAAACAGTAATGCTAAGGAGAGTTTTCAGTGTTACTTAGACTGGATATCTGGGTGTCTGTGTAGGGGGCACAGTGGCCTGGCCAGAAGGAGCAGTAGGGCAGACAAGCCCTCACAGTATTGGTGTTTTGCAAGGGGCCTAAAGGATTTAGAAAATTTCTGAATCTTTGGAAAAGATCTTGGCAATATCTGGTGATCATTACAGAAGTTGGAGTGATAGTGATATAAAAAAAAAACAAACAAACAAAAAAAAACAATCCATGTCTTGTTAATGAAGTGCACAAAGTTAAGAATTACTTTTACCTTTTCCTCGATGGCTTTGACTATGCTTCTCTACGCTGTGCTGCAGTGAATTCTGGCATTACAACAACCTTCAACATAAATGCTGTGACGTCCTTCTGTATGTTATTTGGCACCTGAAAGTGTTAGTAATGAAAACTAAAAATGCTCAATGTTCAATAATTAAAAAGGACAGCCATTAGAGTATTTATACTAAATAAATAAAATATATATATAAAATAGGAACCTAATGTACTTGATTACTGTTCGGTCTTTTTCTCCTAACACACACTTGTAAATTTTCAAAAGCAATTTTTCTTAATAATGTTTTTCTTAAAAAAAAAAAAAAAATTGTACATCAGTCCTTATCTGATGCAAATTGCTCCAGATCCATTGACTTCATCAGAGCTATGATGATTTACACCAGATGGCCCACCATGTTTGATATTATTACATTAGGGTATTAGCATATGTATAATTTGCTTTGTACTTTTCTTTATCAGTAGTATTTGCTTTCTATCAACTTTAGTGGACCTTTGCAACCTTTACTCAAGGCAATAAAATCCATTCTTTGTGAGTAATCATGTTCTGTAAAGAATAAGTACAAAATAATGTAGTTAAAACTTATTTGGTGAAGACTTCTTTAGGCTTAAACCATATTTTAAGCAGATTAGTAATGCTTAAAAAAATGCTTAAAAAAAAAGGAGTTGTGATTGTGTCTGGAGTGTTCTTCATGTGGGAAAAATGTAGTGTGTTTTTTTTTTTTTTTAACAAAAATGTATGCATGTTACTTGAAATATAATTCAAAATTTATCATAAACACAGGCTAAGTAAAATCATAAATTTCACCTGCATTTCCTCTTGGACAGGAGCCTTTTTTCATTAATAAATGTAAAACCATAGCTAGGTTGTCTTAGACTACAGATAAGTAATTCTATCTCTTACAGTAAAGGGAAATACAGCTAAAGAGCCTTCATAAATAGTCTATAGCTTTCCAAAGATGGGTTTTTGGTTTGGCATATTGACTTTGCATTTATGAGACAAATGTAAGAGAACATCTGGTTTGTTTTATCATTAATTCTGGGAATGTCCATTAATAATGCATTTTTGGGAATTGTTTTTGTTATTCCTGGAGAGCACTGTAATGAACAATCCTATGCTTGTTCTGTTGGGAGACACATTTCAGTTTAGAGCTTGTTTTGCAGACTTAATTATATTAGTTGCTATCTCCTTTTTATTGCCAGAAAGTGTGTACTATTAAAATGAATTGCTGAGAAAGCTGCCAGTGGCCATTGTGGAAAACTAAACTTCCTAGTAGTTTAGAGAAGAGGCCTTTTGCCTTTTTCTGAAAATGAATTTCTTTTTTTTTTTCTTTCTTTTTTTTTTTTTTTCCCCTGTAATTCTGGCCTGTATTCGTACAAACTCAGGAAAAACACTGTATTAGTAACACACACCTTTGTTCTTCCCAGTTATCAGTCTAACTATGAAACAGTTATGAGTGGATAAATTGTTCTGGCTGTTGGCAGGAAAATGAGACACCAAACACCTCAATCTTTTTCTAGAATTTCTAGCTGTTGTATAGCTGGATCACATAACTTTATAAATTGAAGTAAGATTTTCCCAGGTCAGCTAGGCAAGCAGTAGTACATGCTGTCTTGTGCCTGAAGGCCACACCTATGGTAGCTTGGCATGGTTAAGCAAAATCTGGAGCTCCCATCAAATCCCTAGGTGAAGGAGCTATGGGACTCAGTACTGGAAAAAACTGTATTGTCTGGTGGTTAGGAGTAGAGTCGGGAAATGTACGGTCTATTCCCAACTTTGGTCTGATGTCTGATCCATGCAAAGTGTCTCAGCTTTATTTATAGCATTGCAATACTGAATCTAGTGTGAAGCTAATTAAAATCACATGAGATTCTTTCCCTTAACTTCCTGGGCGTCAGATTAGACCCCCGCACATACACTGGGGATTTCTACCTCATGCCTGTTGTGATCTAAACACTAAACTTCCATTCTGTTTTCTTTCTATTTCATCCACTTTACTTACCTGAGAAGGAGCCTTGTGCAGATGCCAGCTGAACAGTGAGGGTCAGGAGAGAGTAGCAGAGCAGCGACGCTGTGGCAGAAAAGGCACCCGTGGGAAACAACAATGCAACATGCGACTGAGCTCCCAGAGGTCATGCCTGGGCTCAGAAACAGCGAGAAAAAACAGATCCAGGCAGTTAAAATATTTATTTGTTAAAGAACCAGGATTATTTTTTTTTAATTGCACTGATATTTTAACCCCAGACACAGATCAGCAGCCATCTCTTTGGTTCATTTTTCCAAGAAAAGGGCAGAAGTTTCTTCAGTTTCTACCAGCCCAGCTATGTATATGGCATCACTCACTGCACTGACTTTATATTTTTCCAGGACCAAGTATAGAAGCCTCTGAAGAGATCAGCAGCTGGGGAACATTTTGGATATCCAAATTCCTAATGACCCCAGAGTAGTATTCCCAAACCTCTTGGCAGTTCCAAATTTCATGCCAAAAGTTGCAGGCATCTGTCTTACATTTTGAACATTTGTCATCAATATTCTTATTTAATTTAAACATCCGCTTAGGGGGGTCACGTATTCTCAGTGAATAAAATTAGCTGCATGTAACCAATCTGTGAATTTGAGTTTAATCATAGAGCTCCGGTCTGGTTACAGATGTCTTTGTCCAAGGACTGTAGTTTACTACCGAATGCCTTCCCCATTAGCTTTGGGATTATCAAGCAAGGATTTATACCGTGTAGAAGCCTTTTTGCTTTCTAAATACATAACTGAATGCTCTCACTGGGGGGATTAAATTCAGGCTCTCTGAAAGACCTACAGCTGGTTATCTCCTTTAGCAATGACTTTGCAATCCCCACTAAGGTGAGGGGCAGGGCATGGTCTCACTGCCTCAGGAACACAGCAAAGATCAAATTGCCAATGAAAGTCACAATTCAGTTCCTGTTCCCTATTGCTCCTAGGGGGAGGAACAAGGTTGCCACCACCTAGTTTTCTGGGTCAGTTTATTACCAGTTCCTGCCCTGTCAGTTGCATTGGTTGAAGCTTTGGGGATGCTAAGTCAAAGCCCCACCAGCTCTCACTCCTCTGTGTCTGCCTCTGCTGCTTCCTTTGCTTGTGGTGCCTGCTCAGTGCACTGCACAGGTGCAAGAAGGAGCCCCTGGAAGATGACGGGTTGCCTCTCTCTTAAATGTCATTGTTAGGATGTGGTAATTGGTCCCAAACTCCTCAAATCTTTCTTTGTATCATAAACATCCTGCACAGATGTGATTCCCAGCTCTTCATATAGCAGAAGATAATTAATTCATCACTGCAGTTCATTTTAGCAGAATTATAGCTTTGATGTGACAGTAATGGCGGTATCCTAGCAGTACATAAACTACAAACATTTTAATTAATACTCTTATTTGTAGCATGTCAACGTTCTCAAGGAAAATGTTGAAACAGGTTCTGATATAAAGCCTCTTCCCTCCATCCTGGCATAAAAAATATGTACATATTTATACAACATTTGGCCCATAGTGTATGTAAGCCATCACAGATTATGACCTGTTCTGCAGATGAAACTGCAGTCCATAAACTAGACTTTCTCACTGCCATCATTAGATCTAGAACTAACCCTCCCCAAGGAAGAAGTTTTTCATGTAACCCCTCAAGCTGGTGCATGGTCCCCACATCTACAGAGTCTAGGAATAAGCACATTGATTTACACGCAAAATCAGCTGATTTCGATATTACAATCAATCAATAAGAGTTAAGGATGAAATGAATCTGAGATCTCTTTGCTCTGATGATACATACAGTTTTTCTTTCGCTGAAAGACATTGGATCCTTCAGTCAATACTACACAATCACATTCCTCTCTGAGTATTAGGATGGCTCATGGCCTCAGACAGCTCTGAGCAGCACTGTGAAGGTCCAGTGTAGAAACCTGAGTCCAAATAACACAGTGAATACTTGCTGTATATTTTTCCGGAACCCGTTGTATTTAAAAACAATACATCTTTGCTTTGTATTTTCTTTCAAACATCTTTGAAATACTGAAAAGAGGCAAAAATGTGAATCCCCATTTCAGGGGATTGTTCTGAATAATGCCTGGAATTAATTAAGGTTTCTGTTGTGATAGTAAGTTCATACAGAAGTAGAAATCAAGGGTCACGAAAATTACTTTGCTAAGGGATCCATGAGGAGCCAAATGATTGATGTGCATGAGCTGTGGAACTAACTAATTCTCCTTCAGGTAAGCCCGAAATGTCTTCCAAGACACATATTCTTCAGCTATTCATTAACATCACCAGACCAAATTCTTGGAGTGTTTGTACTCGTTACAGTGGATTGAATTCAGTTCTGGTTTTTACACTATCCGTATTAAAAAACTCACAGGAGTGAGTTACTCAATACAGCACACAGACACCTGGAGGCCAGAGGAATACATACGGTATTTGTCTTCCTTGGTGATTATTGTCTGACACAAGAACACAGAGCTGTAATTCAGGGTATTGGATGTAGGCCTCCATCCTCACTGAGGCTGACAGGAGGCGTGGTTTTCTCTGCTGCATCTTTCACAAAGACCCTGCTGAGAAGAACTGGAGCTGCAGTGGGAGATGCTATCTTTCTGCAGCCTTGTAATCAGATCACAGTGGCTGCTTCAGACCCAAAGACCAGAATTTACTTCCCTCAACATACTGTTTGGGAGCTGTCACTGGCACTTCTGCCACCAGTGCCTGGTAGGTGCCTGGAGTTTTGTACCACATATGTGCTCTGCCAAGCTGTGACACGTCTCATAGCCATATGCTGCCAGGGTGCCCAAACCAGGCATTTCATTTCCCATCTGCATTTCCCTGCTTCATGCTTGGGCGCTTCCTGAGCACACCTCACCCACCCATGAAGTCCTCCTCTCTTGTCCCAGCCATTGGACCACATGGACATCCCATCGCCTGTGACATGGGGTTCTGCAGTGCAAATCCCTGTCTGCTCAACTGGATGTAGCCCAGACTTTCCTATCTCCTCCGTCTGGTACTCCGGGACACATCTGTGTTTCCTCTCCATGCTGTTCCACTTTCTATCAATGTACTAAGTATTCATTAGCATAAAGCCTAGACCCTGCTGCCTTTTATATTTCACTAGCTGTCTCCCTGCTGAGATTAAGCCAGTCCTGTTATTTTTTTCCTCCTTTGCCTCTGCCAGCTTCATCTGACTGTGACTCACAAATACAAATAAAAACAGAAGATGGATTTGATGTTCTCTCCAGACTTCAGGGTGAGAATGCCTGCAACTCTACTATTGCATATAAAAGGCACTGTTGCTGTTTTTTGGGGCGGAAGAAAGGAAATGCCTCAAGAATCACTTTTCCTAATTCTGTGACTCCAGAAGAGATGGATGTCACCAATATTTTTTTTTTTGAGGCATAAGAATTAATCTGTACCTTTCTCTGTTTTTTTCTATTGTGTTAAGTATATGTTGGAGCCGGGATTTGAGGCTGATTGCTAAGACGCCTGAATTGTCTGTCTCCTTTTGCTACTGAATGTGACATGGACCACAGCCCGGAGAGAGGACATAAGCACTAGGCAAAACAGGCAGCAGCCACCAGTGGCTCATCCCTACCTGCTGGCCACAGTGCCTTCCCCAGAGAGGCTGCTGTCTGTTTCTGCTGTGACAGAGGCACAGGGGACCAGGAACAACAGTGACAGTGACCGGGGTCTGCAAGTACCAGGAGTAACAGTGGCCATGTTTTGCCATCTCCCCGTGGAGGTACAAAATCATCTGGTTGCCAGAGGATCTGTAACAGGCACAGCCAGCAAGGGTGTGCACCTTCTTTCCCCCTCCCAAGCTATTTTATGACATACAAGCTGCTTGGACAAGAAGCAGAAACTTGGTGAAGCAAAAAGAGCTAAAAGGTAATGCAAAGCAAAGTCCTAGAGGCTCCTGAACAAATGGAGCTGTGAGCATCTGCGGGGAGGACATGAGCCAGTGTGGCTCAGAAACCTCCAAGGCACAGTGCTGGAGACATGCCCCATCCTGCAGGACACCAAGGAGCTTTGCTTTAAAACTTTCTGCTCAATCTGTCTCATCCAGACATTCTGAGTTTTCTCCTATTTACTGAATTTAATGTTTGGTTCATTATTTTGTTCAGTAATAAAAACTGCTTCAGGGATTGGAGGCCTTCTGGTATGCTGGCTTCACAAAAAGTCTGGGGCAGCTTCACTTCAAACCTCTCGCCAGTTCGAGTCCCATCTCAGCATTCAGCAGGGAATTGAAAAGCTGGATATGTTTCTGTTGTCTAGATTTATGTCAGTTAAGAAAAGCTGGGATAATTTAAAAAGCTGGAAAATAATGTCAGCTGTTTTAAAAGAGCCCAGTGGGCCCAGGGATTGGTACTTGTGGGGTTTGTGGTCTGGACAGGACCTGTATCTGCTCTCTTTAATGCCATTCTCACGGTTGCTAGGACAGCACCGGACTTCCAGAGACTTTTCAGGCAATCTCAGTAGTCTTCCCACTCCTGCCAAAAACTAGTCTCAGAATTAATAACTTTTGTCTCTCAGCTGTTGAGCTTCCTTTTAAAGCTCCTAGACCAAAAATATATTCATTTTTGCTAGCAGTACTAGTGACTTGGACAAGCAAACCCTAAGCACAGTTTGTATGCCCCTGGCTAAGGAAGGTATTTGGCTCTGCATGAATTCTGTAATCCTTTTGAATTTAATTATTTGTGCTCTAATTTCCACTAAAGACCCCATAGCCACAGGACTATAACAGCATCCTCAAATCATAATAACATCCCCAAACGAAATCCCTAGGTTCTCCTACAAAGCAGGCAACAAGCGCAGGTATCCATGAAGCTGACAGCATTGTTTTGGGGAGATCCTGTCCATATAAGTGAAAATTGCTAAGGGCAAGGATATGCCCCAGACCACTTGTTCTGCCCTGCAGTATCTCCTGCAAGGAGCCTTCAACTCTCCTCTGAAAGTCAGTGCTGGCAAAGTCATTCGGACCTCAGTCTGTGGTCCTTCTCTTCTTGCAAAGTGCAGCTGCTCCTTCTGCTGGTTCCAGTTAGTGCTTAAAGGGAGGAGCTGAGCTCTGGTCTCCTACACCCTGGCAGAGGGAATGCTTTCTTTGTCAGAGCGAGATGATACGATGAGCAGGGGCAGCCTGGCAGGGAGGCTACAGACGCGGCCTGGCCTGGCCTGCAGGTCCTGGTGCACCTCTGCATGAGCAAAAGGCCTCGCTGCTCCTCGGCAGGGCCATGCAGACACCCCTCAGCAAGCCTTTAGCCCTGGGGAAGTGGAATCAGTCACAAAATGTCAACGCCTGGTGGGATATGTAGTTTCTGAAGGAATGTCATACGAATTTCAACTTTGGTCCTAGGTATTCAGCTGGGATTCAAGCAGAATTTGTCATGTCCCTGGTGTGGTGCTACTCTCTTTAAGATTAATTTAAATTCCTCAAGCTGTCTTTGCTTTTCTGAAACCAAGAGCCATAACTAATTCTCAAGTTGTCTGAGCTGTATGTACTTTGTATGCAAAGAAATGCGAGTGCGATGCAGTAATAGAGTGCTTTATGTGACTGTTGCCCTTTTTAGTTTACAATAGCAAAGAGTGAGGCGCAAAGGCCTGTACATACCACACAGTGATGTAATTTTCACACTGGGATCTATCTTACAAAACATGGCATGAGTTTTCATGACACACATTAAATTATTAGTGGATAAACCAAAGCATTAAGTAAGGGGAAATAGCTAATTGTGTGAGGACCAGAGAAAGCATTGCAGCCGAGGGTTGTGTGATTTGTCTTGTCACTCCTCATATATTTACTTAGTTATGAGCACTTTTGTTGCCTGTCTGAAGCTACTTGACAGAAAACTCTGAGAAGAAGCTCTACGGATGAGATATGAGCAAGGGCAGATGATACACAGTCAGAGCGGGGAGCGTAGAAGTTATACCAAAGGGGCGTGCAGAAGAGGCCAACATTATGAGAAAAGGATCGGGGTCAGCGGTGTTAAAGATCCTGATAAACTGAGGATGATGAAGCAAGAGGTAAGGTCTGAGACTGCTCTGACAGACGGTGCTGGGGCACCAAGGGCAGAAGCTGCACTTAAAGCAGTTTGTGACAGGATTGGAAAAAAGCTCCAGACAGTACCTGCGAACAGAGCTGTCACTGCTCTTTGAGAGGAAAAGGTGATGAGCTGATAACTGCAGCATCAGTGAAGTCAAAGAGCTGCTTTTTAAAAGCAGAGGGATTAGCTTTGGCTTTATTATAAGGAGAGATAAACATGTGAAAATGGCAAAGAAAAAAAAAAAATCCCTATTTTGTCTATTTTAAAGGAAGGCTGCAGGACTGCATTAGCACACAGACACATACACACACCATCTGCTGTTTTGTCCTCATGGCCCAGCTTCCTGACCTGGCCTGGTTCAAGCCTGCCACAACCTCCCTGCTCCAGCCACCGACGGCCTTCCTCAGCCCAGTGACTCACTGCAGGCTCTGCCCCAGCTCCGGCCGCTGCTCTTCCTCAGTGTGAGAGCTCCTTGCAAATTAAAAGGCTTCCAGCTGAGGATGTAATCCTGATCCACCTCAGTCTCCTCTGAACAACATGCATTTTTTTTCTAGATTACCTATATCAGATCAATCGTATTTGTTATTCAAGGCTGTCTGGTGGCTGATTTAGGGAGGCGATTGTCAGACCGTCCACATCTTTTCTTTTAGATCAGAGCCTTGCTTATAAAGCAATAGTTAATGTCTCTTATTATCCATAGAAGTACTCAGATGATTTTATTTAGTCACATCAATCAATGATTATTTTGAGTTGTCAAGACTTTTCTCCAGACAACCAGAAAAACTTCTTAAAAATATACTATTGTTCGGTTTTCATTAGGGGAATAAGCCTGTAAAAAGCAGAATTTTTAATGGATAATTGGTGGAGGTTTAAGAAAGCATTCCAAATGGATTTTATGATCAGGTGCTTCTTTATAGCCTAATATTCACTGAGGGTAACAGATTCAATTTGAAGGGGGATGTGAAGGTCACTGCAATGTCGAACCACTCTGGAATGAAGGATTGACATAAAGGTTCAGCCATAAAATGGTAGCTACAACTTACTGAAATACTTTTAAGGCAACATGGTTTACCAAGAGCCATGAGTGAAACAGTTTATATCCATTCCTCAACAAAGCTGAAGGCAATATCCTAGAGATGGGTTATAAAAGGTAATTACAATTTTTCTTGGAAATTTTCTATTCCTACTTTGCAAACCTTTGAGGTAATAATAAATGTCTGATTTAACAAAAGCTGAATAGTGAATAGTGCTCAGTCTGAGATTTGAAGTTCTCTTTGTGCTCTGCATAGGAGTTCATTAAAAATTGTCTGACTGCTCTCTTGGGAGTCTCTCCTCAGCTGGTGGAAATTGGTGTAGCTCCACATGCTTCAGGATCTGCCTTCCCTTCTCCTCTTATGTGTAACTAGCCTCTTAAACTAATGAACAGAGATCTCAGTTTCATGCCACAGTTAGAAAGGGAAAGGAGATAAGATGAACTCATGTAACAGTCTTGAGACTCAGTTGTTTTATTATTTAGTATATCAGAAACAGAACTGCAGCAATTGATATGGACTAAGGGTAGGTCCAGGTGGGGCAAGCAGTTGATTTCAGCACAAAACAAGGAACATCATGTTTAATAATTTGTACTGTGGTACCCCTGGAGGTAAACCTGTGCCCCTGGAGAGGAGGTCTACTGCATTAGCCGGGGGCTGGATAGAGAAACAGGAGGGGCCTGAATAAATGTTGGAGATGCTTCATCATTTCTGGGGTATGGGATGAGCCAGAGCCCAAAGGGTGTCTGAAATGGGATTTACACCCCCCACACGAAAGAGCTTCTCTCCTTCAAACCCCTTACCCCTCAAACATCTGCTAACATTATTCATGTTTTGTTCAGGTGTCAGTACTGCACTGTTCCCTCTGGAACCTGAGCAAACAGGCTGAGAGCAGACACTTGCCTCTGCCTAATAAAAAGTCTTCTGCTTGGGGACAGTGTCTGCCCTGACGGCCACCCTGCAGGGATGATGGGAGTGCCTGGAGCAAGACCTCAGGGGCTTTAAAAGGTAGCAGCAAAAATGTCTATGGTCTGCTCAGACTGTGCCCATGAAGGAAACCTGGACAAGAATAGTTTATAAATGGTTTTGTTTTGACTAAATTTGATATCCATGAAATTTAACTGGTTAGAAATGTACTTACATGCCAACTCACTGATTGTTTAAGACCAGAAACAAATAATTCTGCTACATATAGCAATTAATAGCCTTTTAATAGCCTTCAGTGCTGGTTTTCAGGAAATAATGTTGTACTATTAACATTCCTGTAAAACCATTAGTCCTAAATGCATGTAATTGATGGCAGTACTAATGTTTGCAAAATGAACTGAGGCTGATTTATAAGTCTGATAATAAAATAGTTCAGTAAAGGGCTTTGATCTAATAGCTGTGAAAACAGTACAGACACCTTAAAGATTATCCTTGCAGATATCCATCCTCCTTTCAACTTTTACTACCTTCAGACAAAATAATTTGGAAAGGAAGAATCCCAGCTAAATACATCTTGATGGAGATGACCATTGATCAGTTGCACTCTATTTTCTTTCCAAATGTGAACATCCAGTAGTACACTTGGGCCATTTTCAGTGCTACTATATTCAATGCTATTGATTGAGATGAAAGAACATAAACACCTTGCCTGTTTTCTTAACTGATAGAAATGGTCAAAGGTTTTACCTACCATGCACACACTGAAGTCTAGCAAGCTAGCTGCACCAGCATGATCTTTCTCTTGCAAAGAAGTACTTAAACCTACAGTATTGTCCATGGTAAATCCTCAGTTCCTTTGCACTGTTGCATCCACTCATTTTTTCAGTTTTTATTTCCATCTCCCCTTCCTTATATAAACTGAAATTTAAAAGTAAAAATCAAATCACTCAATATTAACGCAGGTTTTCCATATTATTGAAATGGTTTATTTTGTTCACTAAATAAATATTTTCAAGTAGTTTCAGTTATGCTTAATAAAATGAAAAGATTGCATTCATGAAGCTAGTGAGAGGTAATATTCTTCCCATATATGGCTCAGTATTAACAGTGCTTTGCTAATAGTCTCTCCTCTGTTTTCTAGGACTAGGCCTTGATAGTACACTACAAGGTTTTATGGGCTGGTTGTCTTAATCCCTCTGGATGAAGATATTTTCCTTTGCATAAATAATAATTCTTTTTTTTGTAGCCATTCAGTATGTTGACTGTCTTGGCACCTTCTTCAGTCACTATATGCCATAGCTTTTTCTTTCTCATCCAGGCAATGTGTAAGCAATTTAGAGTGGAAAAAGGTTGAGGAGATGTCCTTCTCTGTAAAGCTCCTAATCCAGCAGGTAGGACACCCACAAGGAGAGAGGGAGACCTTGGAACAATCCCCTGCACTGAATCAAGCAGCAGGAGGACCAGAACTTGGATCTCTCACAACCCACGTGCATGCTATTAACTACTGGGCTGGAGAGGATGAGAAGAGGGAAAGGGGAAGCTGGCAGCACTGCATGCTCCCACTGCTCCTGTGCATTCAGCTTCTGAAACCAAAATAGCCGGTTTGGAAAAGTTGATGTTAAATTCCCTTCCCTTCCCTTCCCTTCCCTTCCCTTCCCTTCCCTTCCCTTCCCTTCCCTTCCCTTCCCTTCCCTTCATTTCCTTTGCTTTACCTTCCCTTCTATCTCTCTTTCTCTCTATGTAACTTGAATTTATAAATTAATCAAACCAAACAAAACCTTGTTTTTTGCAGAAAAGGAACTATTATGAACTCAAAAATAGTAATTGTCCTTCTACATGGATGGTCTTAGTAGCTTTGCTGACAAACTAGAAGTTAGGCCTATATGTATCCACCTGATTGAATAAGTTCTTGAGAAAACTGGAATGGGAATTACTTCATTTTAATAACATAACTTTAAAGTTATGTAGTATGGTACCAGTCCTTATAATTTATGTAAGAGGCATATATCACACTGCAGGTTGTATTAACTGCTGACTGCTTTCTTCTGCCCTGACTGAAAATTTTGCTAACAAGAATCCAATTCCATTTCATTGCACAGTGAAATTGCTGTTCACCATGCAAAAATACTCTAAAATTGCCTCCAAAAAAACCCTTTGGATTTGTCATCACCGTTTGAGTGATGGTACCGGGAAGAATACTTCATGGTCGAGGTGACTCCAGCCAGGAGGAGGGCTGAGTAAAATCTGCAGGCCACTCGCAGGCTGGATGTTCGCTCCGCACACAGCTCCACAGTCATTAATAACATATCTGTGCACGGCTGAATCACCCACCCGTATAAATCTGCTGTGGACCGGGCCTGCATTTCTGTCAAATTAGCCGGAGCAGAGGCCATGGTGTTTACGCAGGCTGCGTGCCAGCTGCTGGCGTGCCGCCAGCCGTGGGAAGACAAAGCCGCGCTGGAGCTGGCACCGGCTCCCGGCAGCCCCAGCACACACTATCTGATCTGGCCCGAGCTCTGCTGAGACCAAGGCACCCTTTCAGAAATTTCTGAACGTATCTGACCACGTAAAATGAGCCTGTGCCGGCTGAGCACTTGGACTCGTGTGCCCTCAGCAGCGTTAGTCTGGTCAGAGAGCCCACGGGGCTGGGGCAGACGCTCAGGCCTGTGCTGAGGTCCTGGGACCAGGCCTGCAGCAAGGCACACTGAGTCCTCTGAGCTAGTCCATCTCCCTCTCCTTCTCATAGAAGTGGGGGCCGTGCTGTCATTCTAAGTGCTATAAAGGCAAATTCATTAAAGCTGGCGAGGGCCTTGAGTCTTGAGTCGCACAGAGTGTGGTGGTGCAAATATAATCAAGAAAATGCGCATGTAAGGTTAAAAACAAGGAAGCCAAACAAAGAGCAAGAAGCTATTTCTCTAACGAAAAATCTAATAAGTTTTAACTTCGTATCAGCGACCTTGCCATAGCCTATGCATTCTTAGTGACAGGGTAAGACGCTGTGCAATGACTCCCCATGAAGCACTTTTTTTTTTTTTCTTCATTAGTTACTTCAGTGAGGAAGGGCTACTGCTCTCAAGATTTACTTTTGCTTAAATCTGAGCAGTAAAATTCAACGTTTTCTGCTGGAACTGTTCTATATACAACCTGTCCATTAGTCACCTAATACATTTTTTATCACTTCATAGTTCATTTTCTTCCTTTGACCTTTGAGGATTCCCAAGGAATTCTAAAACCCATTAGTATCTATGAACACTCACAGTAAATCCATAAATGATTGCTTAATGGTCATTGCTAATCAGAATTAAGCAATCTTGGCATAGCTCAAGCTTTTGTATGGTATTATTTTTTTTCTGTGGTACACACATTTTTTCTTTATTTATTTGTAGTAGTTATTTTAAGTATCAGATGATAAAATAAATGTGTATTTCTGAGAAAAAGCCAATAAAATACTGTATGCATCAAGTGCTGAAGCCACAAATGCATTTAACTGGGGGGGTGGGGGGGGCTGCATTTTTACAAATGATAGAGAGACTGTTTATGAGCATCACGGGGAGCTTACATAACTTTGATAGGGATGGATGCAGGATCTCAAAGCAACAGATAATAGTGGTTAGAGTAGTAAAAGATGAACTTCAAAAGGTTTGATTTCTTGTAGATAAACCTCCCAGTGTTCGGATGTTTATCTGCTGCTTATCTAATCTGGATGGTTTAGGGCTGTTGGAAGTCTCGTAAGAGTTCACAGAATTCCCTGGTACCTTCACTTCCAGGTAGGCTAGAAATGAAGTGTGAATACACACACTTGCAATATTTTGGCACTTTTGCTTTTATTGCCCACTACAGCCTTGAAGTACTGAGGTAAGAGCAAATTAAAAGTAGCAGACCAAACACAGCCCCATCAGATCTCTGTGCTGTACACTGTGCAAACATAATGGCACAGACAGCTTTGCCTGCCTCAGTGAACTTACCATCTACAAAGGAAATGAAGGAGGGCTACACTTCACAAATAGAATGGATAGGTGTTGATTTACAAATGATCTAGAGTTTTCCCTTTATTTTTGCAGTAAAGTGCAACATCTTTTTTATTTTTTATGTTTTTATATGTTTTTAAATTTTAAAATTTTAAACTCAAACAGAAAGTAGGAATGATGCAAAGTCCTGAGACGGTTCAAGACCCCTGATGATTTCAACAGACACTTCATTATCCCATCTCTGGATGACAGCAAAGTTATGTATGTGAAATGCATATGTTGAAATACCAAGACACTGATCTGTTTCAGTGCAAGCTGTTTCTAATATGAGTATCTATGTTTGATACCTGTTTAACCTGCCCAAGCAGAGCAGTGAAATCACAAGTCTTGGGAATTTATTGCTAGACTCAGAATTGCTGGTTGCTCCTTTATAGCTCCATCCCATCGTGTCATGTGGGTGAGGGAGACTCTCAGCACTGTTTTGAAGATGTAAATTTCCCATTCTAATGACTACGGAGATACAAATGCCAAAAAGCAGAGAAATTAATTTAAAAAAAACAGCTTGTATTATTTTTAAAAATTGAAGTTCTTAAAGCCAAATGTTAATTTTCAAGGCTTGATTCATAACTGTGAATGTCTGACACTGGAAGCATTGGCCTAGTTATTCATGATTCATTGGGAAATTACAGAGCTGTAAATAGATTTTGCTTAGTTTTTATTTTTAAATAGTTGCATTTCCATTGTGCGCCAAATAAATCTCAGCTCTTATTCAAGATAAATGGTATTGGAAATGGGAACTGATAAATTGAGGTTATCTGCTGTTAGGTGTCTTGGAGGAAAGGCAACTGAATTCAACATAAGAATTGCTTGAGCCAGAAGTGAAAGTCATGGTCTAAACATCTGAGGCTGATGATTGTTTGGCTGCCTTGCTCAGTGTCTTTGTCACGTGTTGTGATCCACTCTTGGTTTGGGGGAGCAGTGAGAGAGAACCGAGGCTGCCTGATGTCACTGGGTGTTGTCACGCTCTGCCATCAGTCATTGCCAGGTTCCTCATCCAAAGCCCAGCGAGGTCCAGTGAGAGCTTTCCAACAATCTCCACGGTGTCAGAGCAGCCCCTGCATGCCCAGAATGTGCCATTTGCCGAAGGCTGGGCTCTGCTCTGCTTAGCCCTTCTACAGAAAATATTTGCTTTTCTCTCCTATACGGAATATAGTTTTAAAAACAGAAATTTCCAAATATTTTATGCATGCGTAATTCAACAATTTGAAAGACACATGCTGTTAGATGAGTGCCTGCATTTGCCTAAGCTAATCAATTAGCCAGTGATGTATTTAAGCTAGATTGCTTTCACCACTTATCAAATGTGTTCTGTTTTCCATCTGCGTAGATGTGATGAAAAAGGGCTCTTGCTTTCAGTTTTATTTCTTATAGGAATCCGGTTCTGGTTATCATGCACTGTCATGCCATTGAGTTTGACTTGAGGATATGAGCTGACCGTGAACCACAGTGAGGTCCCTTGGAAAACAGCAATGCAGCACACTGAAAAAAAGCCCTCGTTTAAGGCCACGGTCTCTGAGGTGCAAACCAGCACAGGAAATACAGCACCTTGAAGACTGGGCCCTTAGCAAGGAGCAGCCGGGGAAAATATTTTATTAGTACTTTAGCTGACTGATTTTGTTTCAAGAGACCATAGCAGAAACAAACAGAATAATTGAGGAAATTACAATAATAAACCCTTTTCTGAAATGGTATTTAAATACTGACAGCTGATGAAATGAGTCCAGAAACATGCATAAAACAAGAAAGGAAGAAAAAGAAAAACATGTTCATGAACATTGAGCAACTTGGCCCACACCAGCCTCCATTTGGCTTTATTTCAGCAGGAAATTTTTTTGTAAATCATAAATTCCTTCCCAAAATATACACTGTGCTAGTTTAAAAACAATCAATCATTCATTTAGAAATTGAGGACGAGTTTGCGGAGATGGCTGTCTCATTTTCAAGTAGCTAGTCAGAGATGGCAGTGGGACTTCTGCCTGCAGAGCAGACTCGGTACCCGCAGTCCGGACCCCACCGATGAGATGGGGCAGATGCACTGGGAGGAGGAGGGAGATGTGTTGGAGCAGCAGGGCCTGATGCTGGTGGTGCTGCCAGGGCAGTGCCAGGAGCACCTTGCCTTGGGGCACAGGTTGGCTACCCACGAGTTGTTCCCATCTCCCATGGATGTATCCGCATCTTGTCTGTCTTACGCAGGCAAAGAGTTTGCAGCAGATTGGATTTTGGTCCCACCCTGCGTGTTCACCTTCTGCAGCACCCACGGGAGCACACGTGGAGTATTTCAGTGAGGTCAATGCAGTTGATACCAGACGTAAAATTTACAAGCATAGGGCTTTTAGGGCAGGGCTGGAAAGAGTCAGCTGGTGTGGCTCAGGGGTGGTGGAGAAGGGCCTGGAGAATTGCTTGGGATATCTTCAGAGCTTCTGGAAGAATGTGTGCCTTATGTAAGAGTTATTCCCTGATGCAAAAGCTGCTGCCAGTCTGCATCCTACTTCAAACTGCAAAATTAGTCTCCATCTTCCCCACCCACCCTGCTTTTTAAGAAACCTTTATATTTATGTGTTTTTTTTTTTCTTTTCTTTTTTCACATCTGATAATTATGCTAGATTAAGGATGAGAGCTTTGATCTTCATATACAGCATTTTTTTGTTATAAATCTACTGGCAAGGGTAGAAACAGAAAATGAAAAACTCCAAATATCTTGGAGTAGTGCGGCAGCACTAGTGAAGAAGTAATACAGATGATCTTTTGGAAAAAAAATAGAAAACAAAGCTTTCTATTTAATAAAACGAAACAATATTTGAAGCATATGCCCCCTCAGATCAAACAGAACTGTTATGTCAATTTTGAAAAAGATCTCTTTTTTTTTTTTTTTTTTTTATGATATTTAGTTTTTTGAACCCCAGTCTAGAAGCTTTAGGAATTACTTTGGATTTTAACCAGTCTGACATGACCAGAATCTTGCCTTGTTTAAATAAATGATTTAAAACCATATTCCCCAGCGGCTCAGCCTCCACTAGATACTGCTGTTGAAAGTCTGGTCCCTTTGTTTGTTTGCCAGAAATATGACTATCTGCATGCGCTTTGTTTTTGAAGTCTTACTATTAGTGGACATGAGTCTGTTTGTCCTGTCAAGGTCTTCAGCCAATTCAGAACTTGAAGCTTGTCTTCTGTTTCAGATTTGATGAAGCGTCTCCATTCTGTCCAGCTATATCTCATGGTCTAGCAAGGGTATTCTCTCTACCCACAGATGTTATCTTGCACCAGCTCTATCATGAGCTTTTGATCATTTCTCAAACAGCCATGAAAGGAGATTGTATTTTTTCTGTTCATTAAAACATAATTTGATTGTTTTTCTGGATCTCTTCTCTTACCTTTTGCACTCATCAGTCCCAAGCTGCCTGCTCAAGTGCGTCCCCGTCTCAGGTAGGAAACCCACAACACTCGCATTCACAGACAGAGCAGTCAGGCACAGCACTGCCCACAAAGTATTCCCAGATATCTTGAGTTGAACGTGTTTGTATGAGTGCCCAGGGATCCTAGTCAGACTGGCTAGACCTTTTAATTGCACCTAATGGATATACCTGCACATATTTGAAATACTGGCCTTTTCCAGAAGAACTGTATGAATTCCCTGGTGACAGTTTCTCACTTTTCCACATTAAGAATATAACTCTCATAAAGAATTTTATAGTACTTGGTTCAGTGAAAACTGATGCTCACATTGTGCTAGCATGAAACTGCAGAATGATAGTTGCAGTGCAATCATATGCAAGGGGTAGTAGTATCAATATCTCACTGAGTGATTTTTGAGTAGTTACTCTCTGAAACTGCAATTGTACCTAATTATAATCTCTTCTGCAGTGATGCAAAGTCCATGAAACTTTTCCCCTACAGGCAAATACATTTTCATGTGCAGAGTCCTAAGCCAAAGACTCAATTTAGATACGTATGCATTTTCTAAGTAACACTGAGTGAACAATGGCAGCACAGTGCTCCCTTTTTGCTCAAGATTGACTCTGCTGTCATGGTAGTCCTGTTTATGTACCATATTCTTCCCATTAAAATGATGTCTTTTGATGCAAAGACAATAAGAAATTAGAAGAATTTCTTAAAATTAGAAAAATTTCTTAGAATTAGAAAAAAGAAATTTCTACCCCTCTTCTCTGTGTTGCAGAAGGGTTCATTTTAACTGGTGTGCAGCTGGCACTCACTGATCTCTGCTTCCTCAGGGTTGCATATCTGTGTTAGTGGCCTTGGTTCAGGTAGCAACTGCTGTCAAAAAAAAAAAAAAAAAAAAAAAAAGCAACACAGCTATCTTAATCTAGGGAATGAATAACAATGCAGAATTATCAATAGAAAACTGTTAACTTGAGCTGCTTCTACTGAAATCCTGCAAGAACTTGTTTTGGATCAATATTACTTAAGATATTTGTTAGGTTAGAAGAGGTAAAATAATTACTGAAAAAAATCTACAGGCAGAACACAGGTGCGTAGGGGAAAATAACATTGATGACAACACTTGTTTACAGGACAGTGTGGTTTATGTTGCAAACTGGATGTAATCCAGCTACTGCACTTTAATAGAAGGCCAGAGATTAAGAAAAGGGGATCTCATACGGGGTGGTAGGCTGCATTCAGGAAAGCATTTTTTTGGATGACAGTCTTTAAAGGACATTTACCCTGTGTTCTCAGTGTGATAGTGAGAGATGATACAATCCTTGGATAAAATGATAGCAAAACTGAATAGGCAAAAAGGACTAGGAAAGTGAGATTATTCTGTATATGTAACGAAACTCAGTCTAACCCTAAATGGTACTGCGGTGCATTTGACCTTGGTTGGCTGTCAAATGCCCACTTGGCTGCTCTCTCACTCCCCTTACTCAACAGGAGCAGAGGAGAAAATAAGACAGGAAAAATTCATGGTTCAAGATAAAGACGTGGTGATTGCTCACCAGTTACCATCATGGGCAAAACAGACTTGACTTGGGGAAAGTAATTTGTTGCAAATCAAAAATTAAATAGGACACTGAGAAACAAAGACAAAACTGAAAACATCTTACCCCCACACTCCTTCTTCCCAGGCTCAACTTACTCCTTCATTCTCAAATCTTCTAGGGCTGCACCCCAACACCCACCAGTATGCAGGGGAACAGGGAATGGGGGTTGCAGTCAGTCTATAGCACTTTGCCTCTGCTGCTCCTTCACGATCAGTCCCTGTCCCTGCTCCCCGTGGGGTCCCTCCCACGGGATGCCATCCTTCCCAAACTGAGCCTGTGGGGGCTGCCCACAGGCAGCAGCTCTTCAAGAACTGCTCCCACACGGCTCCGTACCACGGGGTCCATCCTCCAGGAGCAAACTGCTCCAGCACGGGTCCCCCACGGGCGGCAGCTCCCCCCAGACCCCCTGCTCCTGTGTGGGCTCCTCTCCACGGGCTGCAGCTCCGGCCCGGGGCCTGCTCCTGCGGGGGCTCTCCATGGGCCGCAGCCTCCTCCAGGCCACATCCACCTGTTCCACCGGGGGCTCCTCCACAGGCTGCAGCGTGGAGATCTGCTCCATGTGGGACCCATGGGCTGCAGGGGGACAGCCTGCTCCACCAGGGGCCTCTCCACAGGCTGCAGGGGAACTGCTGCTGTGTGCCAGGAGCATCTCCTGCTGCACTCCCCTTGGGAGCTGCAGGCCTGTCTCTCATGTTTTCTCACTGCTCTCACTGCTGCTGCAGTGTTTTTTACCCTTCTTTCAATCACTTTTCCCAGAGGCACCACCAGCTTGGCTGATGAGCTCAGGTGTGTCCTGTGGTGGCATCAAAAAGGTCACTGAAAAGCTGGAAACAGTTTGAAGACCTGCAAAGTATATATATATATATATATATATATATATATATTTATATATATCCCTACAGTTGGAGCCCTATGAGACTGGTATATATTTAACAAGAAATAGGTTTAAAGGGCAGTCAAATCATCATAGAATCATAGAATCATAGTGTGTAGCAGCCTCAAAGACTCTTCATGTAACTAACTCAATTCATGGTATTTATTTCACTTGAATGTGCTTTTGACAGAAGAGGAACCATATGACAGAAGGGGAGCTACCCCCGTCTGTTAAGAGAAGGCAGCAGACAGTAAAGTGTGAGATGCTTTGGCCCTTAATTGTGTTTGAGGGACTACAGGGAGGCTGGGAACAGGAATCAGATCATCAGTTAGACAAATCAGGCAAACTAGAGGTGGCCCATGTTGACCACTCCTTCTCAAGGATAACATGGAGATATATTTGACTAGACTCCAGAACTGTTGTAACTTTTTGTATGGTAGAAGAATTAGATGATAATAATGGTGTATCTGACTTGAAATATCTGTGCAATTGTGTACAAATATACAAAATATACAAAATATACAAAGTACATATCAAAAAGATTTTTTTTTTTTAATTTGGAAAGGAACCTGACTAAAATATGTTTTTAATGAAAAAGGAGAGATCTAAAATGCACAGTTAGTTTTTGTAAATGGATTTAGACATAGAAACATGAGAATTCCTGTACTAGATCAGACTTCTAAATTTTAGATCATTTAATTTAGCATTGAGCATTAACAACTGCGTGGTCAGTAACAGATATTTCAGAGAGCAGACTGTATATGGGATAATATGCAAGGAATTTCCTAGCTCGTATCAGTAAGTCACTTGTACTGTGATGGCTGAGTTTTTGCTTTTTGTTCTTGAGTGTAACTCCTAGTCCGTTGCTTTTTCAATATGGCTGTTGAAAAGAGGCTGAGTGTATGTTTCTGAGCCTAGTCTGTGGTATCTTCTAGTTTTATTTATTAACCAAAGCACATTATCTTAAACTGATTATTTTGTGCTGTTGTCTCTTAAAGTAACTTTGGATAGTTAATTATATTAATAGGCATATGATTAGTTGCTGTTTTTATCTTAACTTCAGTGTTGCCAATGTAGTTTTATTTGGGATTATTTTAAGAACATATAATCTCAGTTAAAAAAAAAAAAAAAAAAGTTGTTAGTATTTAATTTATGTTTTGTCTTTGGTTTGATGGTGCCTGTTGGCAGCGAATTCCACTGCGTTATGTGCTGTGGGAAGATGATGCATCTCTTCAGTATTTGAATCTTGTTCTTTTGTTGAAAGTCCGCTGTAGGATGTGAAAGGACCTGGAATATTCATGTCCCTTTGCATTTGTTACTTTGATTCTCCTCTATCCTAAAACAAGTTTTCCTTCTAATAATTCTTATCATTCATTTCTATATTTCTTTGAATAAATGTATATTTCTGTTTTTTGGCACAAGAATGTGCTTTATCCTCCTCAGTAACTACCTAAAATGTGTCTAGTCCAAGACAGTCATCTAGGATCTCTTGATGGGAACACCAATATACAAAGAGAGTCTCACTGTATTGTAAGATGAGTTTTTGAAATAGCTCTGACAATTTCCATTCAGTGGTTTGTCTGTCTGTCTCTTTTAATTACAGAGGAGAATATAGAGTCTCTGTTATAAGACTGCATATTGACATTTTGGACAGCTAAGGTTAAATGAGATCAGTCCTACCCACATGACTGAACCTGAATCAGTATCATGGATTTGTATATCACCCAATCATTTCAGTATTACATTCCATACTGTTCTTTACAAACCATAAAATTTCTTTTTTCGTTTTGTTTTGTTTTCTTTTGGAACTCCTACTTCAAGGAGGTTTTTTTTGGAAACTCCTTCTCAAAGCAGAGCCAACTTAGCTCAGGTTGCTCAGAGACTGGTTCTCTCAAATTTTGAATATCTCCAAGGATGGACACTCCTCAGCCTCTCTAGATAGCTTGTTCCAGTTCTTGACCACTCTCATTAGGACGATTTTTTCCTTATAACTATTTTGAATTTCCCTTGCTGTTATTTGTGTCCCTTGTGTCTCATTCTTCCACTGTACACCACTGAGAAGGGTCTGGCCCATCTTCTTCTCTGTATTCTTTCATGATGTAGTTGTAAGCAGCAGTAAGGTCTTATCTTAGCCTTCCTAAGACTGGAAAAATCCCAGTTCTCTCAACCTCATCTTGTATGTCCCTCCTTGCTTGAGTTCCTTAATAACCTTCAAAGCCCTCTTCTGGACTTCCTGCAGTTTGTCAATGTGTTGCTTGTATGGGGGAGCCCAGGGTGGGACATAGCACTTGAGATGAGCTTTTCCTCTGAAATTGACAGGAATAAACACTACCCTCAACCTGCTGACTATGCTTTTTAATACAGCCCCCTATGAGTTTGGCTTTCCTGACTGCTATTCCTAGAGTTATACAATATGTATCCTGGGTCCTTTTCAGGGTAGATTCAGTTACTGCAAAGCTCACTTGATACAATTACCATTGTGTTTTCCAGTGTGAATCCCTTATGTGCATCAATATGGAATGCTAAGTGCCATCACTCAGTCACTGGGCATGGGATCATTTCAGCCATGATCTAAACATCTGGGGTTGCTCTATAGGCAATGGAGAGAGAAAGAAATCTGCAGAGAGTGATTCTTCTCACCTCTTTTAGAGTCTTAAGTTGTGAGGGAATGATGCCTTGTTGGTGGGGTCTGGCTCTTTTCCTTGGTTACAGTGTGAGCCTGGAGAGCAGGCTTAAACTAAACGCCTAATCATTTGATAGATATTCTTAGGTCAAATGAGCCTTACCCTTTCTGCAGTTAGGTCCTGTTCTTGTAGTCTTCTGTTGTATAGGCTAGGCAAAATGTGTTTACAAGTAATCTGATGCCCATATGTGCAGTTTTCATGCTGTTGTAAATGTTTTCTGTAAGTCTGACCTCCAGAGTAATCAGGTGTGGTGAGATAGATGAGCCCACTTAAAATTTTATTTTACCAAGCAAAGCAGATAAAACTCAGTAACTGTTCATCTAATTGTTCTAATAGCCTCATTCATCACATGACCTTGGTGATCTGATGTTTTCCAGTCTATTTCACTCTTGTAATTCTTGTAGTAGAGGAACAGAGGACCAGTGCCAAGTCTGAGCAAGAAGAGATCCCCTCAGAGAACAGCCAGCACTGGAGAGTTGTTGGCTTTGGGTTCCAGCTAATTGAAAAATCAGTGACCGTTTGGTCGGCCAGTGCAGATGGCTGCCATCAAGACTGATAGCTGCTCAGGCCTGCCTGATATCGGACAAGGAAATGGTGGCTGTGATAGTGTGACTTTGGCTTTACATTCAAATATTTCATTTTCATTATCTTTTAAAAAAGGCTGGTTCTACTTTCATGTAATATGTTTACCAACAGTATTTATAATGCTTCACACTTGGAAGAAGAGTTGAGTATTTGTTGCTAGATGGAAATATTCATTTCAACTTGATGTGAACAGCTTTCTAATTTGGAGCACTGGCTAATTTCTTTGTGGATGACAGACGTTTTTACGCATAAGGTGGGCCTCTCGATGTCTTGTATACTTTGGGAGACTCACGCCACTAGCTGAGAATGGAAACACATCTCAGCTAATGAAACCAAACTAAAGCTAAACTAAAAGAGGGTAGGTTTAAACTAGATACAAGGAAGAAATTCTTCACTCGGAGGGTGGTATGGCGCTGGAACAGGTTTCCCAGAGAAGCTGTGGATGCCTCATCCTTGGAAGTGCTCAAGGCCGGGTTGGATGGGGCTTTGAGCAACCTGGTCTGGTGGGAGGTGTCCCTGCCCATGGCAGGGGGTTGGAACTAGGTGATCTTTAAGGTCTCTTCCAACCCAAACCATTCTATGATTCTATGAAACCAAACTTGGAAATGTTGTAGCCTGAATAAAGAAAGTCTCCTTTCAGAAGGAACCAAGAAAAGCTGATGGTTACACATCTCCTCACCTTTCTGCCCATCATCAGTCATTAAGTCAAAGCCTGTATTTGTCTGTGAGTGGGGCAGAAGCAGAATGACTGCATTCTTTTGTCACCCAGAGAACCAGATGGTAAAATTTATCATCAGCTTCAAAGGTTCACTGCTGTGCATCAACTCTTTGTTCCCTCCATCCCTTCTTGTACTCAGGCTGGTGAAAAACACAGAGCAGCAATTAGGTTGTGTTGTCTATTCAGGTTTGATATTCAAGTTTGAACTCCACTGGGGCTCACCTGAGCAACATTCAAAATCCACAGCTGTTGTCAGATGTTGTTTTCATTTGCTTAGTGGCACATCTTACTCAGAGGGGCTGAGTATTTGGGCTCTTTGATCTATAGCATTTGTGTTTGTTCTGGATCCAAGAGATGGGTATGGTTTAGCAAAAACAAAAGCCCTCACAGAGAGTAAGTATGCAAGAATACATGAAAATGCTTTCTCTGATGTAATTTAATCTGGTCTTTAAAAATGTGAAATAATCTGTTGAAGGACTGAATAATTAACATATTAATTATTCCGTAGAATTGCTACTAGCCAAACTCTGCTGACAAAAATGTTCTTTCTAGCTAAAATCTTGAGGATTTAGAACACAATTTACATTGTGAAGCACAGAGTAATGAGACTAATTAGGTGTGTCAACTGTTTGTTATTTTAACATCTTTATGACTGCACGGCATCATTTCAACTGTTGTTTTTAAATGTTTTAGTTTAAAAAGGACCTTGATCAGTACTGCTATTGCGAGCTTTTGAAGTGAGGAAACAAAAATGTTTGAATTCAGTGGAAGATGCATAGTGAGAAGCACCATTCTTTATTTGGAGTGGCAAAATTTTGGCTACCTTAGGTTAAAGTGAGAATGAATAAAAGTCAATTTAGGTCAGAGATTTGACTTGGAGACAACAGGAAAGTCAGAGGGCAAACTCAAGCTGTCAGTAGGAACTGAAACCTTATTCTCACTGTTATTTTAACGCCAGACTTTCAAAATAAATAAAATGATTTAAAATGCACCATCTTGCAGTGTAGATATAGGTAAGCATAGAAGGGTTCCAAGTAAAAGCAAGAAACCCATCATCTGGGTGCTGTTTCAAAAACCAAATGAAATATCAGGAAACAAAGAGCAAGAGAAAACACTGTTTTTCCATCATGTAAGACCACGGTACATCTACAGAGAACTTTATACAGTTCAGATGCCTGACTCAAACTGATGTAGTAGTATAAATAAAGATTCAGAGGAGGAAATCAGAGATGATCAAAAATGTGGAAGAACTTCAACACCAGGAAGAGATGATCTAGGACACTTCATCTTGAAAAAGAGATAAATGAGAGGAGATAGGACAGATAGACACCTAACAGATAGATAAAACAATGTGTGGTATGAGGGATGCAAGTAAGAAATGCTTGTTTACTGTTTCTCTATATTGGAAGCAGAGATCATCAAATTAAATAACTGGGTAATAAGTTTAGATTAAACAGAAGATGACATTTTTTAAGCCACTGCTAGTGAGGCTGTGGAACACACAGTTTTATGGTCAATTGTGGATGCCAAAAGGGTTACATGGCTTCAAACATGAGCAGCCAAATTTGTGGGAGAGAAATTCCTCAAGGGCTATTGAATACATAGATCCCACTTCTGGAAAGGAGGTTGCTGAGCTGCAGACTGCTGTAGGCTGGAAGGGGAGACTGGGGAATCATCAGTATATGCTTGACCTGCCTTTGGACTCTTCTCTTGGCCCCTGTCACCAGCTGTTGACAGAGTTTGGCCACCAGATCTTTTGTCTGATTCCTGACAGCTGCATTCTTACACCAGTGTATGGAGACCGGCAGCGCTGTTAGACCTGTCACCATCACCTCTGTAAATGTCTTCAGCTGCAGCACCTTAATTGTGAGTGTGAACCTACAGTGGACACAGGACTTGTGCACACTGATAGTGATATCCAGGAAAGTATATTGAAACAGATTTATGGATAACTGTAAGCCTATGAGTTTGTTTGCCCAGGACTTTGAGGATGTAAAATTCTGTGTTAATACTGGTCAGAATAGGCTTCTAGCCATTAAAGCTCCCTCCAATTTATAGCTGAGTTAGTTCTGAGTGTCATTTCTGACACCTAATTCAGCAGGGTGTTTAAGTGATTGCTATATCGTTATGCCAAGGTATATTCTTTAGGAGTTCTTAGTTAATTGCAAATAAAACAATAACATTTGTCAGTCAAGTAACAGAGTACTTATTCTTCCCCTGCATCCTGCACCTCCAGTAATTTTTGGTGATACTCATTGGCAATAAAAAACCTTGGCAGTAGCAGCTGCTTTTCTAAAGGAATCAGCTGCCAAAGTTGTGAATGACAAAGTGGCTCTGAGTTTCTTCTTACATTATTCCTGACATCCATAAAGAAAAGATGCAAGAAAATAAGCTCCCAATGTTCCAATAATCAAAGTCTGCACACGTTTTTCTACTTCATTTGCCAGCAACTTAAAGTTCCCAACGTTTTCCTTGCTGACAATAGCAGGCTTCAAATTGTGGGTGAAGGAAATCTGGGAGGACTGAAAATCCAATCAACTTTAGAATTACATCTTGGCAAACTGAGTTGAAATCAATCACCAAGATCTGATGAAGGCCAATTTGAAGTGGTTGGAAGGAGAACAAATCATGAAATTGATAAGAATAGGTGAAGAGAGGGAAATTGGTTCAGTAGTAAGTAGTTTAACACAGAGATTGGGAGTGGGGGTATTATTGCTGAAGATAAATTGAACAGGGGTCAATGAAGAGTGAGACACTGTCATAATAAATTGTTCATACTGGAGGAGTAATTGAAATGACTCTGTGAGCTGCAGTGGGAATTGGATCTGCCTCTTTATACTGTTGCAGGAAAATTTAAGTTAGCTTTTGGCATTCAGTTTTCATGGGGATAAAAATGCTTTCAAAGGAAGACCCTAGAACTTCCACCATTGTGGACCATAATGCTTTATTTGAATTAGTTTCAGACTAATTGAATTAACACTGCTGAAATGTAGGAGGACACATGTCTGAGTTCCCTGGAAAACACTTCAATCTTACTGTTGTTCTATTAAATCTGTGAACTTCTCTATTTTTCCTCAAATGCCAAAGCCAAAAGCCAACAGTACATTTTAACATGTAAGAAAGATGCTTCACTTACAAATGGTGGAGCTAAAATGCTAATAAAATTGTCAAATCAAATTAATATTCAATAGGTCTTGATCCTGGGCCTGCAATCATTGAAGAAAAAAAAAAAATGTTGCTAATAGCAGTACCTCCATTTAGGTGAGCATTCTCTTGTTATTAGTCATATGTCTTCTGGCAAGGTCATGTCCAATAGTTTTGACCAATGTCTGTAAATTCTAAAGTGTTACTAAGTGCCTTCTCTTAGCAGTTACTCTAAGGGCTGATGGGATAGAAAGCAAAACACTTTAACAGAGCCAAAGGTTACAGCAGCAGCTGTGTTGGTAAATGAATAGTTAAAGCAAAAAGGATATTTTAAAGAACAGTTTGTAGACACTGCGCATTATTATTTTTTTCTCTCAGATTTTAATATGATTTTAAAGCCATGAGCAGAGAAAGACAGACAACAGGGCAATGTTTTATCATGTTTGAAGCAAATGCTAGTTGACATGCAAGTTTTGATTTTATCACTTTGGGTGCCTAGTCAACCACTGGAACATCTGTTATTTCAGCAGTATCGCATCAGCCCAGCTCTGCACTCCAAATAAGCCTTGTTAACTTGGTGTACACAGATGCAAAGAGATGAACTTCTGTTTAAAAATAAATAAATAAATAAATCATATTAGCAGATATTAAAACTGCTGTAGTAGCTGAGGACCTGAGACTACTTCCCTTGAAATCAATGGTAAAATTCCTGTTTCTTCCAGTGAAAGCAGAAATAAGTTCTACGCCAGGAACTTATGATATCAAGTACTTCTTTCTGTCTTGATGAAACTGTGTCTGCAATTGTCCTTTGTTCAAGGAACAACACTCTGTATCATGAAAAGGACTTACAGAGTGTAACGAGAGCATTTTAGTGGTGTCATTGCTAACTGGAACATAATTAATAAAAAATAAAAGGCCACCTTGTAGCTGCTGAACTAACAAAACCCACAAAACTACTCTGCTGATTCTCCAATATCTCTCTTCCCCTTTAGAGAAGGAGCCTGCATGTTTACACAGTCTTATTCTAAAGTGAGCAGTGGAGATTAGATGCCACATAAATCAGGCAAAACAGTTGACAGTTTGGCAAAACCCAGCCAATGATTCTGGGAGGCATCTCTGTCCCCTCAGAGGTGTGGAGCCGTGTAAGTTTAGGTCCACCTAATGTGAAGTTGAAGATAGAAATGATATATAGAAAGCCTTTAGGTTAGATTTATGTGCATTTGCTATCTCTATAAAAGATGTAGGGGATTACATATCTTTACACAGTTGCAAAAGGGGGAACAGAACAAAACAATCATGCCAAATTTCTCATCTGGGATAAATGACACAGTGAAAACTGCAAGAAAAAAAAAAAAAAAAAGATATAAATATTCGGGGGGGGGGAAGGGAGGGGGAAGTGGGTTTGGAAGTTGAGAACAAATGTTGTGTTCTCCTTTCCATTAATTTCTTTGGATTTTTTATTTCTTTCTGATTGTCCTCTTGAAACTGGCCCCTGATTCATATAGTTCCAAATATGAAACCAATTAGATGTTATTGCACAACTGAATTAAAGAAAATGACAAAACGGGAAAACAAAACAAAACAAACAGACAAAAAAACTCTCCACGACAATCACTAACAATTGTTAATTTGGTGTAGAAAAAAGGACCGAAGAAATGAGATGTTTTGTAAACCCCCAGGGCTTTCAAAACAGTATCCAAATTCCTCAGGCACCAGGTAACCTGGCATCATTTGGCATTTAGCTGATTCCAGGAGGTGGAAGTAGAGAGGTGTATGAATGTGAAATATACACTGATTTTTTTAACCTCAAAACATTTCCTTAGTTCTGAATTATGGTTAAGTCAGTTTCTAAGTTATATGAGCCAGTTTGCTGATCCCTAGATATGAGACTCAGGGGAGATAAAGCCAGACTCCAAAATAATCATTCAAAAATCCAGTCAGAGGAAGGCTGAATATGATACTTCTGGGGATGGTGGCCTGTGGAGGGAAGAAAAAGAAATTTAGATGGGAAATTACTCAGAATATAATAAAAATGGGGGGTGGGGGGTGGGGTGGGGGTTGGAGGGGAGAGAGAGAAGGAAAGGAGAACCCTTTGCATTATGTGAAAACAATTTCTTTTACAAAACTTTGCATAGAAAAAGGCTATCTGTCTTTCCAGCTCTTCCTTTCCTATAATTTTGGGGTCGGTCCACCAGAGTGTGTGACTTCTCAGTGTGTATTCTTCTTGATCTCTACAAAGATCCTCACTGCTCTCATCACCAACAGCATCACTGAAGATCTCTAGTGATCGATCTCTTGCTTCAGACGATTCAAGAACACTCATGGCTTTTGTCTAAAAGGACATATATTTTGGTAGGAAAGCAGGCAGGATCTGCAAAGATACCTGCAAGACATCACCAAATAAACCTACAGGTTTCCTTCACAACCTTAAAGCTTGAAGTTCAGGTGATTAAGGGTTACAAATATACATACTTTTTAAATGCCTATCTTGGCCAAAACCAGCTGGATGTGGATTAAAGTGACCATTCATGTGTTTGGCTGGTCATCTGAATGTGTAGTTAGTGAAATTAAGAATTGTTTTCAGCTATATGCCTACATTTTGCACGCATATTTCTGTACTTAAAACATCTGAAAATTAGGTCTACAGCCTCTTTGCCAATGTTTCCATCAGTAAGTGGGGGGAAATTGTTCCTTCAATAAGCACACAGAGATATTGTGAGGCTAAATTAGTTCTTTTGGAAAGCATACTGAAATCCTTGGAAAGAGAGCACAATGTAAGTGCAAAATATTTTTTATGTCGGCTGAGTCACATTCCCCTATCCTATGTGTACAGCTGAAATAGCTGTTTAGTATTAGCTTTAATTAGGAAAAGCCTGCAAAGTGTTCTGTGCGCTGTATGGTATGGTCATCATTGATGTAACAGCACTGGTGCTGGAGGTCCTCTGTGCTAAGTACTTTCTTATGCAAAAAAAATCAAAAATGGGAACACAACAGGAATCCAGGTGAACCCCATATTCACCAATGCGTACATCTGCTGTAGATGCCTTGAGCCTCCCAGTTATGTAGATTTTTTCCCAGGGAAGAGGGATGGGATTTTTGTTGTTGTTGTTTAAATTAAGGACATATTACAAAATGGTGCTCTGGTTGAGATTTTCAGAAATAGATGTGTGTATTTGGGTAACTAGATGCACCCCTATACCTCTGATTTTAAAATTGCTCTGTTTCCTGCCAAATCTGTGGAAGTCAATATTTACTTAGCCTACATGTTGTTACCATGAATAGATCAGGATCATAGAGACCCCACAGGCTTCTTATCTACCTAAAAACACTATAAACACATTGGAAATTGTGTGCTTTAAAAAAAAATAAAGACAAAAACACCCCTCAAGAAGCCAAAACTTGTGTCCGGGACTCCACTTGGCTGCAGTACAGCAACAGCAGCTCCTGACCTGCCAGGCTGCTTCCAGATTTCAAGTGGTCTAGTGAATTGTGACAGACTGGCGTCAGCCTTGTATTCCTATCTTATGAAACATTTTCAATGGAATATTTTAATTAAGATCAGCTTTGCACACTGGCATCAGAAGACTCACAACCTTCCCACAATCAAATATCATTGGAGAAAACAGTGAGCAGTTGACTGCAGCTCTGTGTTCAGCTTTGAACCAAGGTGGGAACTCGCTCCAGTTTCTCATGCAGTGTCCTGCTGCAGCCCTGCTCATACAGCTCAGCTTGGACTCCGATGTAAGAAAGGGCTCTGTGTAATGTATAGAAAAAACACCAGTATATCTGTTCCACAAATACAGAACTCACTCCGTGGATTCAGATGGGTTTTCTGACATTCAGCAAGTAAACGTGTAATGGAGTTGGGAATTAAAATTAATTAAAACCAGGGCTGCTTCAGAAATCGAGTGTCTGAACCAATTTGTTAGTGTTGTTTCCCCCATGGACTTCACTCGCTGAGCACTGTTTCCAGCTTTAAACCCGGTCCTTTCCCAACAAAGGTGCAGGCTGCCGGAACTTCGTTCTCTAAACTTGCAGATTTCAGGGCAGCTCAAGCAAAGACCCGACTAACTCGTACGTGGAGCAGTTGGCTCTGTAGATGCAGTGGCCAATCAGCACCTCTTCTGTTAATTTGCATATAATGAGTCTATTGTTTGTAACGCATTAGCTTCCAGAGAGAGCCTGCTGGCTTGTCAGGCTGCTCTCTGACAGATTACTTGGACCTGTCATGACTCTTTAGGATCCCTGCTAAGAGGCAGGGTAAATTACCCTCTGCTGAGCTCCGTGCCGCTGTGGCTAGGCTGTGGTTCATTTAACTCGAGTTCAGCTATTAGCACACCACACTGCAGCATGTGCTGCAGACAAAGAACCTTGGGGTTTTGTGCAGCTTGAGCAGCAGGGCTGGAAAGGTTCCTCGAGAGCTGCTGGCGTGACGCCGCTCTGAGCAGAGGGGCAGATCCTTAGGGGCTGGTCGTGCTCATAGCCCTAGTGGCTTTGGTAGCTCTAAGTTGGTGTCCTTGGCTGTCCTACTGTTAGTGCCTGGTGGCAGAGGTCACTGCAGAGAGTGACTGCCATGAAGGAACAGCCAAGTGTCCAGCACAGCAAGGAGACCACCAAGAAAGGTGAGCTATAAAGTCAGTGGAATGGAGTAGGTGTGTGCATTTTTCCACCTTTGCTGGTGTAATAACAGGATATCAAATGAAGCTAGAGTGTAATGGGTTCAGGACAGACAAAGGGAGGCAGCTTATTGCTCAGGGTGTGAGAGAGTAGTGGGACTGCTCAACACAGGAGACTGTAGGGACACAGCTCCCATGAGTTCAGAAGAAGTTGGACTGATTGTTGAAGACAAAATTTGCTGAAGGTTACTAATATGAAGACAACGACTCTTCCCCAGCAAGTTCCCAAGCCATAAGGTGCTGGACACTATGAGAGTGCTGAGGGATGTAATGCCAGGTCCTTGTGCTGCTCCTGTGCTCTTCACCTAGGTATTTGCTTTTGGTGGCTGATGGAGACATGGCTCTGGGCTAGGCTATACATCTACCCAGCAAGACTATTCCTCCATGTTTTGTGTATGTGTCCCTTGCACCTACCTACTTTCAAGCCACATACTAGCTTTCTTGTTCACGAGCCTCTTAATTAATTCAGCTATGTGTAATTGATCTCCAAATTGCAAATTAAGAGAGAGGTTTACAAATGTACATTGTCCACTGCATAAAATCAGTATTGCAGCATTGCTGCCATTGGAATTGTGTTGGTGATTCTTTGTGAGGCTCTTCTGTGCTGATAGTTCTGCTCCTCAGAGCAGAAATGTAAAAGAAATTTGATACTAAGACTGCCAGTTTTCAAATCAGTGGGAAGACGATGTTGGTACTGGATTTGGGCTTCTCATACAGAGAACATGCGCACAGTTTTAATTATTTAAAAACGCTTAAGAGATGCTGGAAAACAAAGATACATTACTCTGGAGTTACTGCTAAAAGAATATAGTAACTTGAGGATTAAAAAATAGTACAGGAATGTTGTTATTATCTCAGAACCAAGCATTATGAGTCCAGAACATGCAAAGTTAAGTTTACACAAAGAAAGTTTATACTTAAAAAATAAATTTAGGCAAATGAAGATGTGGGAATGCATATTTAAGACAATTGAATGATCATAACAATCTTATTAAAAGAAACTTTTAGAAACATGAAAAGAGTAAGTATGATGAAAGTAAATATGTCTGTAAAAGTCAGTTTAATCTAATTTGTGGCTATGCACATTTCTGATTGAAGGGAAGTCCAGGGCACTAGAAAATTATATAACATTCCAGTAAGAGGTAGGATCAGACTTGCTTTCCTCTACTTAACTTGGGGATTGAAAGCCTGAGGTGTCAGGCTTTACCTATCAGACACACAGAGAGCCCCAGGACCTTGTAGAGCCCTCACACAAGCACGTGCTGTTTTAGCTTCACTGCTCTTGTGATCTACCCCGATGGAAAACAGCCTGTTTGGGTATGTCTACATAGATTATAGCAGTTATCTATTTCAGCTTGAACTGGCTCACCCACTCTGAGATCCCACTGCTGGGATGCAGCCAGTTCTCAGGAGGGCAGCAGCAAGATGCTGCCACGTAGAGCTGAGACGGGTGGACTGGTGTGAGTATAGGTAGGAAGTGTTGCATCAGTACCACAAATGCTGTCAGTGGGGTACGTGGTTTTGGTAATACGGAAAAAGAGTGGCTGTCACTGTCTGCTGGGAAGGTTTCAGACAGGCCTGCCTTAAAAAGTAGGCTAGGTAAAAATGTCTTATGTGTAGCTGTGGGAAGAAATGGGCAGAAAGTAATTCTATGAACACACATTTGGCAGCAAATGTTATAATACTGGTTTTAATAGAAATTTGTTTACATAGTGAAGAGGATTTTCTGCTATAGTTTCCAACTACTAAAATACTTTCATTTGCACCTGTTCACAGTGTGATTATCTCTGCCCCTGCGGAAGGCTCAAAGATTTATTTCATATCATATTCAAAGATGTAATATTGTGAGATATTGAACTGTCTGAGACTTTGGCTTTAAAATTAAATTAAGATTTCATTGAAAGAAAGAGTTCCTTAGAAAGGTATTTTTGATATAAAAAACTTTCAAAGTAGACAGTGCCTGGATGGATGAAGAACATTGCTAGTTTTCCAAGAGAAAAGTATGCTATAGTATTAGGGTGCTGGTAATATTATGCACATATTATTAGTGAGAGTTTATTTTGTTTTTGCAGTCCTTGAAGTAGTCGTTCTGAACCAAAGAGGACACTGTGAACTTCTTGACGAAAATATTTCCCTAAATGTGAATGCTTTGATCCAGCTGCTCTGCCAGCACTGCCTCTGAGCAAGCGATCCCTCACCCCAAATACCAAGCTGTTCTCTAAGAGGCATCACGCCAATGAAGAGGACAAGAGAGGTGAGTGCCATGTCTTTAACCTTTCCTCCCTCCTACACCTCTCACAGCACAGGCTGTCCATCCATCTGCAAACATTTTTTCTAAAGCAAGGGATTCCTGAGCGTCTATCCCAGCCTGATCCTTTCAGGCTGCAGCCTCTTCTCCTTCACAGATGAATAAATGCTGCTCCCTGCTGGAAACTCTCAGTACTATGCTGGCTGCTGCTGTTTCCTTAAGAAAATAAGGTGATGTAACGAGTAAATACCTATTAAAAAATTAGGCAAGTGCAGTCCCCCAAAAAACGAATGCTCCATGGGCAGCACTGCCACAGCTCCTACTGTCCTACAGGGCCGCTCTGCTGCAATACTTGGAGAGAGCCATGGCAGTGGGCACCCTCTCATCCAAGCACCCATTTTCTCTAGTGGCATGAGAGAGAATGGAGAGAAGCTGCACAGAGACCACCTGGGAGCTGCTCTTCAATCTCAGGTAAAAGTCTGTATGTTTACACACCTACAAATGCAGAGCTGTTCCTGTTGACTCACTGCATAAAGAACCATATTATCTATGGTCATATTCTATGACCAATGAACATTCTCACCGACTATGAACTTGGTTCCCTAAATTTATGGCATCTGAAGCATGTCCACTGACATCTGAAAGCCTATATGGTGGATCTCCCTGGGAGGAGAGAGAGACCAGGCCATTAACAAGAAGTGAGCTTGCTTGACAAGCTGTCATACAAACCCATTTTATGTGGTCTAATTTAAGCATAAAATACATTTTAATACATTTAAGCATTTTAATAATGCTGTCCTCGGTTAGGCAAAATTATGAACATTTGTTCCAACCCACTGGACTAAGTTTCACATAAGGTGGTGGTGGCTGCACCCTTCAGACCTTAATAGGAAGACACTGTGTACTAGATACTTCCCCAGAGTACAAAGAAATCCTTATTAAACCAATCCCAAGAGCAGTCAGATCCAGGGGATGCTACTTCCAGCACTCACAGTGCTGCTGTCTCATCTCTCCACAGGCTGTTTCTCTGCACAAGAGGAGGGTACACACTGTGGTGCCAGTGTGTTTAGATGTGTCTGTACCTGCGAAAGGACTAGAGAAACTCTTCTTGGGCACATTATGCAAATTATGGTGTTAATTTAACAGTGTGTATAGTACAACAGCTGTCAGGAATAGAAGCAATGAATATCAACCAAGGATAAAGAAATTTGTAGAGGCAATAGTGCTTCAAGGAGTAAAAGGCACATCAGAGTATGACAACTTACTTACCTTCTTCTAGGAGGAGTTGCCTCATTCTTTGCCTCTACTCCTTCCTCAGTTGTGGTTTCTTATTATTGAGACATCTTTTTTTTGCACCCACTACGTACAATGATTCCTTTATAAATACTGTATTTACTAAGGACTTAAGCCAGCACTCAGTGACGTTGGTGGGCTTAATTTCACTGACTTCAGAGGACTTTGGAACACACTTTCTTTGTGAATTACAATGCTAGGTTCGTTTCTTAACCCTTTTCTTAAGTGATGGAATATCAGTGTGGCAGCCAATATGTTCCCAACTGCGAGCTTTGTCCTATAAGTTCCCGCAACAAAACCTGGACAAGATGTGCTGCATTGAAGGGAAGATAGCCAAGGCAACATGGAAGAAAGCTGAGGTTCTGTTTTTCCAGCTTTGCGGGAAGTGGATGGTAATTGTGGTAATTGTTGTTAGTTTCAGGCCAGAGTTGCAGTTCCCAAGCTGGGTCTTGGTCCCTGGCTCCTCTGAGGTCAGGTTGGAAAGGATGAATCAGAGGTGAGATCCAATGGTGCTTTAAGATCTTTCCCGGCGAAAACAGAATTAGGGGAAAAAGCAAAACCAAATCCCCTCAGTTGATGTTCTTTCCTGAAGTCCAAGAATAACCAAGGACTTCACATGAATACATCAGAATCCCAACCGATTTGCAACTTGAAACAGAAAATAAACAGAAGTAGGTGCATCATCGTGATACTACAGATTGAAACTCCAAAACTCTGGGCCTGTTCCACTCCTTTCTTTCACCTTTTATCTCTTGGTGCTCTCTGAAATTTAGCTTTACTCCTGTGCAACCACTTCTGTAGACTTTTGCATCTTCTGTGGCCTATTCATTAGGCTCCCTCTACCTGCGGGCGCTGTTTGTATTTGTCTCTCATGTTCATATGACATATAACATTTCTCTTCTCTTAACCATTGCCCAGTGAATCCTGCTCTTCACAAGCTCTTTTCCCCTGCTACAGCATTCGCCTTCTCATCCCCTCTGTGACTTATGATAACTTCTTTTCCAGTGTGAGTAAACAAAACCAGAAATCCTCCAGAAAGTGGTGTGAGCCATATCCACAAATGTTTATGGATCATATTAGGCAGACTCTACATGCAACTTTAACACTAATTTCCCATTAGAGGGAGCAATGTCTATGCAATACATCAGATTTCTGCATCTGGAAAGCAATATGCATTTAATGTTTCTCTCTGCTTTTATCTGGGGGGTTGTCTTTAATATAACACCCCTCAGTGCATCTGAGCATTTTTATCTTCTTCTTTCTTAATGTGCAACAGTGTCTTTTTTTTAGGTGAATGCTTATTGCAGGCAGAAAGGATAAATGAGGCCAGAATTTAGACAAGGAGGAGTGTTTTGTTTAGTTTGGTTTGGTTTGGTTTTCATATGCCATTTAATTATTAGTATTTTTTTACATAAGAATAATTACAGCTTTAATTGATTTTACAAGATACAACATCAAGTGAAATATTAAAAACTGTGTTAAATAAAACCTTTATGCAGCAATATATGTTAAGTATATAGTTATTACTATGGCATCAATGGCACTCAGCCTGAACTGTCTCCTAGTTTCATTTAAGGTAATTAAAGCACAACAAAATAAATAAATAAATACATAATAATAATAATAATAATAATAATAATAATACAAAGAAAAGATGAGCAGTAGATTTTTTATTTTTTTTTTTTGAAGAGCAGTGGGGTGGCATGAAAACTGTGAGTGACAAGAACTAAAGTTCACAGCAGGGAGGAGAAATATCACAAGCTTCATAGGTATTAGATGTTCAAGAATTGAAAGTTTAGAGGTGGTAGCATGGGACAGGACCTTCTGAAGCACTACAGTAAGGCATTTTTGTTGAGTTTGCTGCTTCTGTGTCTTAGTGGGATATGAGACAATAGAATGTCATGGCTGGGTTAATAGCCATAGAAATGTTTTTGGTATGTTTTCAGTTCCACCACTGAACAGCTAGACCCCAACATTCAACACCAGGAACTGTTTATAAGGGCTGTATTATTAAGACTCCATTTTTCTCATCCAAAGAATAAGACTCACAGTAGGGATGGGAGATGATGCCCCTTAGAGAGGGCAATATGTTAACAAACACTCCTTTCCCCTGTAAGAGAGAGCAGCTCCTGCCAAGCTCAGAAGAAGAGGTGTGAGTTTGTCTCCCACTCTGGGCCTGTTGCATGCCTGTTGGGTGCCAAGTACAGTAGGACAAACGGCAACTACAAGAAAGACACCAACAGACGAGTGAGTCCATCAGAGGGTCACCACAATGCTGAGGAGATTGGAGAACCTGGTGGAGAGCAGTGTCTGAAGGAACTGCTTTGCCCAGCCTGTGGGAAGAAGGGGACCTAATTGTTGTCTGCAGCAGCTACTAAAGGGGTGGTTACAGAGGAGGCAGACAAGGGAACAGATGTAGCTATCACAACTTGCAACATGGGAAATTCTGCTTATATATAAGAAAAAAAAAAAAGAAAAAAAAAAAACTTCATATATGGTCTAGTGGTCAAACACTGGAACTGGGTGCCCAGAGAGGGTAGGGAGTCTCCTTCTTCAGAACTCAGCTGAACAGTCAGAAGCAGCCTAATCTAACTTTGAAGTCAGCCCCACTTTCAGGAAGATCTTGGCCAAAATAACCTCAAAAGGTTACCTCTAACATGTCATCCTGTTTATCTATTTTTCTTTCATGCATCCTATATAACCTAGGCATACAGTATAGAATACCTTTAACCAATGGATCAGCTACAGGTAAAAGTAGGAGGAAAGAGATCAGATTAAAGTGGAAGATAAAGGAAACTACATAGACATGACTTGGGCTCTTAAATGTCCTTCATTGACTTCTCAGTATAGAAGAAATCAGGAACTGACTTCAGTGTAAGACATTCTACAGCAGTATGGACAGCTATTGACCACAGTAGTCACAAATGGTAAGAAGTAATGGCTCTGAACTGTGCTCACAGCAGTTTCCTGTCACAGATACATTGATGCACGGACAGACTAAAGAAGTCAGGTTCCCGATATGAAACATGGATGAGATGACAATGCACCCCAAATAAAACCTCAGGCTAAAGATCTTAAAATTTAAGTGTAATGTTGTGGCATCTTGAGAATGGCAGACAAGATAGTTTTAAGGGAATCAGGATAGGGCCTTCTGAAAGTCTCGTTCTTGGATTCTCAGTCTTTTTCTCCTCAGGTATTATATGGGCTGTAGATTAAAGTGGACAATCAGGTGCTTCCTCCTCTTTGTAGATCTGGTTGTTAGATATTTTTATAAGTTACAAAAATACTGGCAACACTGGAGAAGAGACCGCTCAGAAGAAAATACCAAGGTATTCAGCAAGACTTATAAACCAAGGAAGGAACAAAACCAAACCCTCTCTAGCATAAGGTTTGTAAGGCAATTGACAATATCACTAAAAATGGTTTGGACACCAGAGAAAGTATCAAAGAAATTCATCCTACATTTTTGAGGATGTAAAATGGACAATCTAAGATGTTTTTTGCTCTATTATTAGACCCAAAACTCAATTGTTGAAGCTAAATAACTGACTTCAGAAATGTGTGAGCACATCTGTGCATTGCACAAATTATGAACTGAATTCTGTGAATTACTATATGCCATAAGGAAAACTAAAAAGTTGGGAAAATTACACTGTTCACATAAAATATTCTTCTTTACAATTTACTTTATATTATTTTTCTTCCTTTCTTGTTTTTTCCTTTTTTTTTTTTCACTCACATTGCAAGAATCACTGCTTTCTAATACATGATTAGGTGATTTCCTTTTATAAAATTTCAAAAATACTGTTTTGTTTCATTCTCAATGTTCAAAGTATGAGACTAAAGTTAATTTTGAACCTGATTTCTTCCTTACCTGATACAAAGGCAAGAGTAATGAATCCAGCTGTGAGATTTAATTTTTGATGTCTATTCATGCTTTATTGGCACGTTTCCTTTAGTCAGTTCTGTTAGAGTGATTTTGCTGGGACTGGATTACAATTAATTGGGGACATTCAAGAAAAAAACACCTGTGATTTAGACATAGAATAAACAATTTAATAAGGAGATGCTTTAATACCTAACTCCCTACTCACTACCAACACCTCCTTCCATCACACATGCATGTTCTCTTAGCAAAGAATGTGATTTCAATTTTCTTTTGGCAGCATTTAGGTAGGGCTTTCTGTAGCTTTCTGTCTAATTGCATCTCACTAGCAGTATAACAGGGCTTATAAGGAGTTTGTTACGCAACTGGCCGGTTTGGGATCCTTAATATGTGAAACCAGTTCCCCAGGAGTATAGAGGAAGTATAATGTTAGAACCACTTGAGCTGAAAAGACAAATTTGGTTATATTTCTCCCCTCCATCTGTGAAAAATAGTTCATAAGTCTGTTATCTAATATCGTGTGGCTTCAGTGCTGAGACTCCCAGGAATTGCCTTGTGGGACTGTTCCTCATCTAAGAGACATCTGCATCTTGTGACTCTCTAGTAGTCTGCTGAGAGTTCCTTTACACTAATTTCCATCCCCAACTCCTAATCCATCTCTCAGGCTGCTCCAAGCACTACCTTTCAGCTTTCATTTCTCCAAGGAAATTCACCAAAGGTACTCATGCACAAGGGTAGGAATCAGCCTACTGCTCAGAGAGAGGCATCGTAGAGGCCCCTTTTGATGTGTGTGTTAACCTGTGCAGAGGAACTGGTGTTACTTGGGAGCAGGTAAGGTGGGCAGTGTGGTGGGCGTCCACTTAGGTCTGGGTTTGGTGCAGATGCAGTTGCAGAATGGGAGAAAGGGTCTACAGCAGAACAGACCTCACAGAAAAAGAGTGAGAGGCTCAGCAGAATCCTCTGTCTCCTTGCGGTTTCTTGGAAGAACCCTGCACAGTTTGGAGTTCTAGATTTGAAACTGAACCATCTGTTCATCAGGTGAGAGATGAATCTAATAAACTATTTTTGGTATATTTCGTTCAGGAGCTTCTGTTTTTCCTTTCTGCATTTTACAATAGGCACATGGGGAAAACACCCGCTTTGTGTTTGGCTTTTGCAATGGATGCTTGTGCAGAAGAATGAAGGAGGTTGGAAGAGCTTCTCAGCTGCCTACGGCTCTCTTTTCTATTTCATTGCTTCAAGAGGTGCAGAAAATGCTAATCACTGAAGTGAACTAAGAAGCAATAAGTAATGCTATGTAATAGCTGTGCTTAATAAAATAAAGAACATCTGTCATTCAAGCTCTGAATTTCCTAAGAATTTAAGAAATAACTGATATGAAACTGCAGCAGAGGCAGTATTAAAATCTTTTTTTTTTTTTTTCTGTACAAAATATGTCTGTATTGAATGCATCTTTTCCTGAGCTGACATTAGACTAATTCATTCCTGTCCATTCCTAATGGATTGAATGCTTGGAGTCAAATGCCACTTGACCTTATAAAAACCTGATCAGCTACTGGAAGGAAAACAAAATCCAGCAATACAGAGCCTGGTATAAGTAAATCAGGTCCATTTACCTGTTCCCACTAGCCTGATGTACTATCCTGCTGCATTCCAGAAATACTGAAGCAGCTTTTTCTATGACAGCCATTTATCCTCGCAGAGGGTAAGATAGGTGGCACGCTCAATAGCTGCCTCTCCTGCCGCCTGTTCTCAGGAGCTGGAACAGTAGCAATTTGTTTTATGGGACATGGCACTCTCCTGCCCTGCTTGCGCGAAGAATCGGCCTTTTGTAACCCTGCTCTGTGCATGTTCAGTGCCCGGAGATCGCCTTTCTTGGCACACGCACACGCGAGCATTTCAGAGGCAATGTACGCCACTCTGTTTCGCCTGACAGATATTTTATTCATGGAGGCTAATTTACCTTTTTAGCCATATGCCCACATAAGTACGATAAATGGGAGTCCTGGCTCCAAATTAACCTGTGGACACTGCTATCCAGAGGCAGCTCCTCGGGGAACACCCTCTCCTCCCCTTTCCTTCTGGGGAGCAAGGGTATGTACGAGGTGGGTTGGAGGGAAGGGCATTCTCTGCTACCTCCTTTGGCTGTGCACAGGAGCAGAGAAGGGATGCTCCTGCTGCTCCTGGCTCTGAAGCAGGGAAGTAAGGTGAGTGAGGTGATGTGTGGAGAACAGAAGCAAAGTGGGTATTGTACGTGACATGCACGAGGTGGCCCAGCAGCTCTAACTCAGGCCAGCAAAGCGCATGAAAGCTTCAGCGAAGAACAGTTACAATCAGCTACTGCATCTAAGATCACAAGGGACTGAAGCCACCTCTCTGATCTCCCACACTGCACAACACACAGGGTATCTATTACAATTAAAATTATAGTTACTACTGCTATTCTTTTAGGAAAACCATTCTTCTTGATTTTAAAACTTCAAGGGAGGCAGAATCCTGAGCCAAGTGTTCACGTGGTTAATTACTCTCACTTGCTTAACTACCAGCTGCTGGACAGGCTATAAATCCGTCTGCAGAATCCAGGTGTCCTCTACTATCAATTTCTGGTTGCCAATAAGTATTTATAGGCTGGGGTGAGAACATCCTGTGCTTGCTTGTGTATCTGTGGTTAAACAACGCAGAACATGAGGCTTCACTGTCGTGACAAAGCTCTGGAGCTGGTCTGGTGCTGTTTTGCTTCACTGTCAGCTGGTGCTGCTTCAAAAGGCCAGATCATAACCCCCATTTTTCCTTTGCTTAGGAAAGATCAAAATATAATTTTCTCTTAAATTATGGGTAGCAGCATGCTTTGCTTTCCTCGTTTGGTATCAGATAATAAGGAGATGCTCTCTGTGTCTTTGTACGTAGGTATGTAGCAGTACAGTGCAGAAGAACTTGGAGGCAAAAGGCAGTAATTAATGTGACTATAAATTTCCCAGGAGGGACTAATGTAAGAAACTTGGTCTTCAAAGTGCTTTTGTTTTAGACCTTGTTTAATCTTTACTTTCTTCCTGCCTGCACTTGTATAATTTTAATGGGTGATTGCTTTAGGAAAATATAGCTTCATCTCTGAACATGATTTATTAACAAATCAAATATCCCATCAGGATGGGAAATGCTGAAAGCATGCACATAGAAAACCAAATCTTACTTATTACAATCACATTCAGCAACCAAGAATTGTTACTATTTTTTATTTATTTATTTATCGTGAACCAGAATTGTTAGAGACATGAATAAAACCAAATCGAAACCAAACCAAACCAAAACAAAAACCAGCCTGCTTTGTCTTCACGATAGTGTCTTTTTGGTAGGCCATTTCCACGTGATAAAACAAGGCTCATGCACTTACACTGTGTATATATGCTCACATGAATGTCTGTCGGCACCCTTTCTTCCACAAACATTGATCCCATTAACCAATCCCAATCTAATTTGGCAGTGGGGGAAATGTCATATATATTGCTACACTCAGTGAAAATTAGCAGTGGAACAGGAGATGGGGACCTTTAATGTTCCAGCTGAGGGAGAAGCATAGCGCCAGCTCACGCATTGTTAGAAACCAGACAATGCAGAGAAGCAGAAACAGCAACCACGTCTTTGGATAAGCTTCTAATAGCTATGAGGCATAAATTTGCTGGAAGCTGCACTTGCTTCATGCTGGTGCTCAGAGGACTTCTTGGTCCAGCAAATCCCTCCGGGCTTTGCCAGAGCAGGCAGGAAACAGAAGGTGCTGGCGGAAATCACGCTGCAGGGAAACACTGCCCCGCTCAGCAAGTGGGAGCTGGTTCTCCGCATCAGCAAGATCAATGGCAATTGAAACCTCAAATTTCATTTCTCCTGCATCTATTTTCACCAGCTATGGAAGAAACATTTCTTCCTTTCAGAGAATTTTGCAGAATGTGGGCACAGCCACTGGCAAACCTCCCGTTGATTCAGGGCCAGAGAATAAACCTCTTCACACACTGCAGCTAATTACAAGCTGTTTGCATTTTCAACTCGTGCTAACAATCCAGTTGGAGGATACAGATTTTTATTATTCACAGCTTTTTTATCATAAGTCAGGAAAACTGTTATTAATCCAAAAGAGTCTGAGAGTCTCCTATGGAAAAATAAAAAATAAAAAAATAATTAAAAAAAAAAGCCATGGTACTCATAACTTTGGAGGTGAAAGAATTTTATCATGTAGCCACCCTCTGCACTGTAAAAAGTAAATAAGAAAGTGCATGACATCATTTATGAGCTAAGCAAGTGGCAAAATAATGAAATGCTTTTGCTGATGGGAAGCATGAACTGATATATGCCTCAGATATCTGACTCTTTTAATTTAGAAGCTGCTTTCTTCAGTGGAAAAAAATGTTTAAATACCCAGTATCTGCAATTTATTTCTGGTGTTCATGAATCAAGCCCACACAAAAATGAGGAGATCAAAATGCACCAGATAGATGTTGAACTGAGATGGTGATGATTAATGGCATTATGATGAGAAGTAAATTTGTCAAAGACTGCAGTTCATGACTAGTTTTAGATGAACTAAGGACAGGGAAGAAATCAAAAAATGATAAAAAAATCATTTTAACATGCTTGTGCAAAAGGCTTCAGCTTCTCATTTTATGCATTTTCATTTCAAACTGACAAAAGCTAAGCAAAATATTATTTATTTATTTATTTATTTAGGGGGAGGCAAAAAAACTAAAACTCCTCTACAGCATCCTGTAGTGCTTGCTTATGTAGAGAAAAAAATACCTTTTTTTTTTTTTTTCTTTAGGAGACATCTGTCTTGGAACAGCATTTCTCTTTTCATCTGTAGAGAGGCAGAGATTTCTAGACCCAGCCAGGAGGCGTTAGAAGTTATAACTGCTTGAAGATGTCCTAGTCTGTGCTCCTTGGTGCATGGCTGATGGAAAGTATGATGGTCTGGCTTTCTCACTGTCTAGTGCTGTGTGAGGAGAGGCTGCAAGAGCTGGGACTGTCCAGCCTGGAGAAGAGAAGGCTCAGGATCTTTCCCCTGTGTCTAAATGCCCGGTAGGGACTAATAAAGAAGATGAAGCCAGGCTCTTCTCTGTAGTGTCAGGGCAAGAGGTGAGGGGCACAAAGGGAAATAGGGAAATTTTGTTTAATTGCTATAAAGACATTTTTTATTGTGCAGGTGGTCAAACACCTCCAGAGGTACACACCAGCCTCCCCCTGTGGTTCTGTGAAATGGCTTCCTCTTTACCAAGAGTTTTTTACCAAACTCTGAAAGCAGACTGACACACAGAGTGTCATCCAGTGATCAACTTGAAGAACAGGAATAGCCATCAGGACATATTTCTGAGCAAAGAACATTATTTCTTAACTTCTAAGCCATCTCTGATTTGGCAAACTGTTTATCTGTCAACTTAAGGGATTAGATCAGGCAATGCCTATACTTTCCGTATACTTCTTTTGCTACAGATCATTTCGCCAAAGTTAACTGAATATCTGAATCTGACTTTTAGTTTATTATTTTGAAATATTTTGGATCTTGTAAAAGCGTATGAAAACTGAACTTTTCTGCCAGGCATCTGGACAGTTTTCCTACTGCTGGCACAGAAAAAAATAAAACAGCTTCACTGCAGAAGGGCAGAAGACATTTTGAAGGTTTTTGAGAGATTAGTTTAATTAGCTAATAAACCAAATAGAATACACATATTTCATCGAGATAGTAGAAATGCATTATGTTGAACAATAAACACAGCATTCACATGCAGCTCATGATAGCAAAGACACTGTGAGTAATACGAGAGAGAGAATTAGCAGGAGAGGGGAGGGTGAAGGAGGAGAGCGGCAAGGATACAGATGGAGCTGGCAGAGCATCGAGGACAATTGACACGAAGGTTAAGGACATAGGGCTACAGACGCAGCCACAGTCAGGTCAAGCTCTCTTTGCCCAAACTTAGATTAACCATGCATGAGGCTCTTCCACTCCACAAACCACGTAGCTGTTTTAATATGCTGAGAGGCAGAGTATATTGCTCAGGCACTGTGCCATGCTACGGCAGCTCTGCGCTTCTCAGGAACAAAATTGGCTCTGTGTCTGGTTAGCTCAAAAGCTTGCACAGCTCAAGCAGCCGTTTGTCTGTGCCCACCCGCACAGTTGTGGAGAAAAAGGAGGAGAAACCAGACTCTCCTCTGGAGCTTCAGAAAGCTGCTGGATTTGTTCAGCTGCTCATGAAGCCACTGCCTAAGGTTTTGGGGTCCTTAGGGAACATGGAGAACATAGAGTGTCCTCAAATTAATTGGGAAAAAAAAAAAAAAAACATGTTCTGAAAGATGACAAAATGATTTAAGAGAGAATTTAAGGTTTGTCCAAAGCAAGTAAATTGAAAGAAGTTTTTGCTATTACCATAACTGGAAACAAAATTGGGCCCATCTAGCGTAGCCTAAGAAACTACTGGCAAGTCATGTTCCCCTCCACCAAAATAGAAATGAATATGGACCTTGAACACATTGAGCATATCTAGAGGACATATTTTATGGAAAGGAGACATTGCTATTAAAATCAGGATTTTATTATTTATGGTTCATTAGTTTAAAGAATGAACAATCTGTGGTTTTAGTGAATAGATACATCGTGACTTGAAAAATGTTGACCACGACCAAAACATCCATTAGCCATTGTTTTTGTATTGCTCTCTCTTTGCCTGTCTTTGATTTTCTTTTTCATGTGTTTGGACTGACATTCTCGACTAGCCTCCAGTATTATAACAGCATAAATCAAGCTGACTAAATTCAGTTCAATATGAAATGTGAAATGTATTTCCCCAATAATTATTGATTGAAGCTATTTACATTAAGAAATCCATATTTCTACCTACTTGTTGACAAGACCTTCACCCCCTCCCAATTTCGTCTAAATTCCATAACTTTCTTCTGACAAGAGAAGCACGAAAAATATTTTTCTTGTTTTTTTCCCCTTCTGTTCACCGAGATAAAAAAGTAAGATGCACAGGTGTCTGTATGTGTTTAGAATACCTTTATTAAAATGGAAATGAAAGCAAACATCATCCTATATAAGTGGCAGCTCACATCTTGGATGAACATAGTGATTAACTTGGGTATCCAATGACAGCAACTTCTGCTCAAGCAAAGGGAGATGCTCTCTCCTTTGGAGCTGTGACAGATTCGCATCCTGTGGTGTTTGGATACTGTCCTCCTAAACTGTAATGCATTGGCTCACCTTATGTGTAAATAAACGACTGTACTTACTTAAGTAAGCTTCTTGTTGTGTGTTGTAGCACTCTTAAATGGGATGCAGGCCATTTTCAATGAAGGATTCTTAAATATTGTATAAACTTTTCATGTCAGTTCTCCATGGCCTGAATTCTAACCTTCAACCTTATAAGAAAAGAAGTCACTAATAACTGTTCTGTTTACAGTGATTTAGACTGTGATTTTGAGCCACAGCCTTGAGCTATTACTGTTGTGCTGTGGAGCACCCCCAGGAGCTGTTTATCTCTCTGAGTCACAACTCCTTTCCTTTCTTCTTGCTCTAGGCAGGAGCAGCAACTTATTACTGTCCTCAAATTTTATCTCAGGCTAACTCAGCCACCTAGCTGAAAGGTAGACTTAATCTTATCTGAATTGGAGGGGACGTGTGAAATAATTGCCCCTTTCTTCCTCCACAATGGGCCCAGAACCAGGTAATACATAGGACAGCCAAAGAGGAGGTACCCGTTCTTTGTTGGGTGGCAGAGCACTCGCCACAGGCAAGTCCATTGATAGACAAGATTTGGGCTCTTACATGAAAATCTCTGTGGATATTTAAAAGGATATTTAAGACTGTTTATAAAAACAGAAATATATTCCATTACCAGGCTCACACATGGAGCTGCAGTAGGGCCTTTGTCAGCTGGACAGTGCTCAGTGCCACCACAGTAGTTGTGTTCAAGTGGTTCTGTATGCAAACAAGTGTGTTTAAAGCTTACGAAGAACTGTGGAGCCGGCATCAAAGTGTAAAGCAGGAATAGCACAATCAGAAATAATTTATGACTGTGAACTGCCCCAGACATGAACACAAATGGGAGTTGTCTGGATAAGAGAAAGTTTGACAGCTCTTTGAATCAGAGCACTAAATAAAGACGTGCATTTGTGGTGCTCCTGGAAGGACTCTGCTTCCAGAAATCAATGTAAAGATTTGTTCAGCCCAATATGTGGCATTTTTCTCCCCTTCTCAGACAGACTAATTTTACCTAGAAACATGCTGTCTGTATTACCTCTCCTCTTTTTTCTGTAGATGATGAGGCATTGTCCCAAACTGACCTAACAACAGCAATTAGAGAGATGGATTGTCACTTTAGGTTACTTAGACAGTGGTTAAAGTTGATAGAGGTTCAGGCTGCTTCTTTGTGTGCAGATGCCCCACAACAGAGCAGTCCCCTGAGGAGCCCAGCCAGAGGTGGCTGGGCCCCAGATCACTCCACGGACGCCAGGACGGCGGCCGCAGCATTTGTTTCCTCATGAAGATATCTCACATTTGCTTCTCTCCATACTTCTCTGTCCCTGCTGGACAGCTGAAAGTGTAAATTCAGCACAGGCAATATTCTCTCTCATACAGAGACAAGAAATACCATTAGTGTGTGAATGATGGATGAGGTGAGCAGTTCCTGTACCCCTCCCATTTTGTTCAGGGGTTGACTGTGAGCAGATACTTGTCTCCTTCCCTCCCACAGTCCATCATGGACCCAAAGGTTTGACCCTCACTCTCTGCACACTACTCTTCCTATGAGCAACTGCTTCCCAACAGAGGCTGCAGAATTAGGCATAAGGCATTAGGCATATGACAAATGACGCTTTTTTTGTAGACTGTGCAGATCCGGAGGTCAAACACACTATTAATAATTCTCTGACTTTTTAAAAGCTGTATTTCCTCCATTTGTTGGCAACATGATTTGAAAGGTCTGTACAAGCCACTTAAAACAGCAGCTGAACAGAGGCATTTCAGCACTGTCCAATATTGATTTTTGTCTCTAACTCATCTGTTTGCTGAGACTGGTTTCAATATCCTGTGAAGTTTAAGTGAAGATACTTCCAATCTCGATAGCTGTGCACTGCCATTTGATACTATAGGTAAGCCAGTCATATTTTCCTTAGTAATATGGTTTGGCTCAAATGGGAGGAGTGCCACAAAATCTCCATCCTAGACCACTGCTGCCTACATCAAAGAAAGGCTGGGTGAGGAACGAATGGAGGTGGGCTGGAACGGGGAACCCAGTCACCAGGCTGCTTGCCAAGCTGAACCTGTTCCAGAAAAAAAATAAAAGTAAAAATAATGGACACAATATAGAGCTGGTACAGCAGATTATTTCTGCCTGGAAACAAGGAGCCCCAAAGAACAAAGACCTTCAATAAATTCAACAAACTAGCTGGTGTGCTCCCATGAAACAGAAACTTAAAGGAAAAAGGCATTCAGGAGATTTAGCAAATCCTTAACCAAAAGCTTAAGGACACGAGCATATGTGAAACATGAAGATGTGAAAGAAAAATAAACACTGTAAGCATTGGTTTAGCTCATCATAAGAGTGACCTGAAAATTAAGACATTTAAGACATTTTCACACTGGGGAAATTAGGGCAAATAATATTGGGTACAAAATATTGTGCAATATTTGTGGGGGCAACAGACAAGGAGAGAAAATGAGATCTTGCTAGAAGAGAAGAAAAGGTGGTAAGGAAGCGCTCTATATTTACACTATAAAGAAAAAAAAAAAAAAGAAAAAAAGAGGGAGTGAACTATTTCCGCTTTGTGAAGAGGGAGAGAGGAAAATGACTCTCAGAAGGCTGAAGTCCTTCAGCCTAGTCTTTTTCTTTACCTCATTAAAAAGTCTAAAACAACTCAGACTATACACAGACTTTAGAACTTATTAAGAACTTAGGCTAGCAGAAAGCAGAAAAAGAGGTTACATAGATAAAATATTAATTTTCAAATCATGTGAACCTTGTAAAATTCACCCGAGTGCCCAGGGAATTGGGTAACGCAATTTCACAGCCATGAGCAATTATCTTTTAGGACTGATGGAGGGTGAACAAAGTTCCAGGAGACTGGAAAGTGACCTCTCAAGAGCTATTCCAGCCATGGTTACCAATCCTGTAAGAAGGGGGAAAAAAAGATAAGACTGTGACTTACTGATTTGTAGTTTCTTCTTTGCCACAATGTCAAAGCAATTACTTGATATTCTCACTATAGGCAAACACAAAGTTTTGAGAACATGAGGTCAGACAGGATCAAATCAAAGGTCCATCTATCAAGAAATTGTCTCAGATAGTAGCCTACAGCAGATACTGATGTATCTAAAACAAAGTGTAAGGTCAGCATGTACCAGCATATTCTCTCAGCAATCAGAAGCTTAGGGACTTACAGAGCTAGAGTCTTTGCATCTTTATGTTAATAGCCCTCCATGATCTTTAATAGTCCTTTACAATTACTAATCAAGAGATCTTGAGTGCTGTCTTTGTTACATGAAATAAGAAGATAATATACAGAAACTGAAAATAGCCACGTACTTTCCACTATGTTGATTTTCAGTAAATATATTTTTGTTCCCAACTTGGATATATTATCAAATATACATTTATTGCATGAACAGCTCATCTTTGAGAAAAGCAATACCAAAATGTCAGGATAGCTACTTGGTATCATTTACATTTGAGCAGTTACTCTGGCTACTTTGTCAGAAGCTGCCTTATGTTATATTTGAAACAAATTTATTTTAAGCTATAAAGAGACAAAAACCAATCTCCTCTGGATGGATACACTGCAGTGGAGACTAGTGATTAAAGGACTTTATTTACATTTCTACCTGATCAACATCTTTTAGATACTTCTAATGGGAAGAATTGATTTCTTTCTTTACAAAAGGGACTTAATCAATTTTGCTTCTGGAAATGTTTTATTCAACAATAGCTAAGTTTCCCTGAATACACATCTGTCAAAACAGAGCCTACTATTGGAAAAGAGAAGCCTTTTGTACTGATATAAAGATACCTGCCTTATTATTTGAACAAAAGCCTATTGATTTTTTGAAACATAAAAAAGAAGCTTACAATAAATCAAATGCCTTAAATGTGCAAAATCTTCCTGAAATTCCTGCAAATATTAGCAAAATTTAAGTTGGGTTGACTTTGCTAGGAATTTTTTTAAGTATTTTGTACTTGAATGGCTAGTAGAAAATGGTATTTTTAATGGCATTTTTCAGGAAAATATATATATATACTCGCTATCCCTTTTGGTTTCATTTATTTTAGGGGTTTTGTGATGAGTGAGCTCTTTTCTGCAGTACTGGGCTGTGACCTAAGAGGCCTTGGTGTCTGTTCTCAGCTCTCCAACTGGCTTTCTGGGCAGAGGAGGTGAGTCACTTCATCTGTAAAACAAGGGAAGTATGTGTCCTATACACTGCTTTGATACCAAGGTGCAGGAGGCTTTATGTAAACATTATGCATCATGCCACAAGAGATCTCACTTCTCAAGCAGCTGCATACACTCAGATGGAAGCACTTTCAGAGATGGTCTGCAGGTGAAGAACAAACACGTGTGTTTTAGATTGCAATGCCCTTATTTAAAAAGATGACCAAACACACAAAGTGCAACTCAGTTGATGGTAATACCTCAGACTTTTTACCATATGTAAAGGTGGAAGATTCAACACATGAGAAGAAAATTCTTTGCGAGTCTTTAATACAGCAAGTTCCCAAAAGTAATTTAACTGGATTTGTATTGAAATCTAGGAGGCAATTGCATTATTTGGCTGAGTTTCTAGAAAAGGTAGGACATTGATGTTAACACAAACAAATATTAACAGTGTACATTTCAAAGAGATTCTTGACTTGTCTGGTTTTATTCAAATGAATAATAGCCACAATCTCATTTAAGCTGGTAAGAAAAATCAAAGAATCAATCTTGTCGTTTCCAGGATTCTTGACCTTGCCAGGACTTATGCTCAAGAGAAAAGAAGTCCTTGTACGTACTACATATGATAATGAGTCCTTCAACATGTAAAAAGGTAAGATTAAAAAGAATCTTGTAAAAACAAGTAACAAAGAATTTAATGTTTGCTTTCAGTTAGAAAGCCTCCCAGATCTTTAAGCTGATGGATTGTCATATCTATAAATAGACCTACTCTCTTAACCTCTTAATAACCATGGGTTGTACACCATAGGCTATATCTGGCACAAGTGCAATTTACTGCAGTCAATTTAGTTACCTTGGGGACACATTTATTACTGTTATGGCAGCAACAGCCTGAAACCCAAATAGGGAATAGGGGCCCTAATGCACCAGGAACTCTGGAAACTCATAACAGAACCAGACAGCCCCTGCTCCAACCTGAATCCAGACTCACCGGCGGCGCTCCCACGCATGCTTTGATTAACATGACAGCAGCAGGGAGAGGTCCGGTCCTCTCACGCAGAATTTGAAAAACAACATTGCAAGGCATGACCTGCATGCCATACACTCGTACTGCATTTGGGTGGGAGCAGAGGCTGGCAAGGGTGGGTGAGGTGCTGAGCTGGCATGCGCTGGGCTTTTGGGAAAAACAAAAAGCACAAGCCAGGAGCAAGCCGCGGCATGGCTGGGGCGAGGACATGGTCCCAACGTTGCATCGTGCATGGTTATGGCCGGCAGGGGCTCAACACCCAGTTACTGCCTCAGTTCCCCCAGCCACCTGCTTGCACAGCCCCAGCTGCCCCCTCCTCTCTATTTTTCAGAAATATGGAGTTAGGTGGGACAGCTGTGTAGTGAAGTTTTAAAGCCTGCATCATTTGGCACTTTCTGACTGTGATCAGCAGCTCAGTAAAGGGCAAAGACAACCACGGCACCAGAGATCAGCTTTACAGATTTTTATTTTTCAATCTGTACAGAATGCTGTTGCTATTATAATAAGGCATCAAATGCACAATCGAAAAGCTCACGATGAACTGTGATGTTTCACCCTTGCGTGGGTCAAAAAGGAGTTTTACAAGATTAAAGCCATTGCTTTCCCAGTCAGTAAACTTGATATTCATTACAGACAGATTTTTAAAAGAATTACAAAGATTAAAAAACTGTAAACATATCAAAACCGGCGACAACCCAGCATAGCTTCCTAGGAGAGAGTTTCGGGTTTCCCTGCTGCGGGTCAGGCCTCGGGCTGGCAGTGCGGAGGTGAGGCCGGCTGGGCCGGAGCCAGGCTGGGTGCCTCACCACGGACCTCTCTGGGTGGCAGAGTCCCACGGCACAGCTCTCAGCAGTTCCCAAATGGCCCAGCCTCTGTCACAAATTTCTGACTGAGAAAAAGAAACTGAGAAAACCGGTCTCCGGGGAGCTGTTTCAGCAGCACAGGGTACAGGGAGAAGCCCCGGCCAAGGCCTCGCATTCCCTCGGTGGGGAGGCAGAGGCCGGGGCAGAGCCCGGCCCCAGGGGCTGGCAGCCCCCGCTGACACGTCATGAGGTAGAAAATGGGCAAACGTCACATTTTGCTGTGAGGGTCAGTCAGGAATAAACTGTTCCTCCCCCGGCTCGAATCATGGTTTGTTTCCAGGGTGCTCCAAGGGGTACCTAACACCCACCTGGTATGCCCCAAAATTCACAGCCCTCCATTGATCCATGCAAAAAGTTTAGCCGAGGTGATGGAAAAATACAACTTTCCTCACACTTGTACCCTTAAAGCATTTACATTTTGAGTAGGGGAAATCAAATTGCTAGGGTGTACGAGCAGGCAATTAATCTCCTTTGGCCTCAGCCTTTGGTACTGCCGTTTGTGACCCGGATAATGTGGACACTCATCCACCAGGCAGCGGACTAATACATTCATTTCCCACAACCAACCACCAGACAGCAAGCGTTTTGGTTTCTCTTGCACTGTACATCATTAGAACCTGAGAGTCCAGAGGTTTTACATCACACCACCAACCCACACAGCCTTCTCGTTTGTTTGGTGATCAGAGAAATGTCCTGAGAGTTTTATCTGCTGAACTCCTGCACTCTGTCCTCTAAAGGCCTGCCTTCACCTCTTTTGTAGCACACTGTAACACCAAAATAAAGAAACTGCATTAGTTCTGCTTTATTATTATTATTCCTTACACCTCTGTGGTGTATATTTAGATTATTAGGTTGACTTACGTTTCCTTAAAATGTTCAGGGAAAATTTGAGGGTTCATTTAGGTATTGCAGGCTTATGATCTGTGACAGGCATTTTACAAAGTGTCAGAAAACTTCTCAGTTGATAATAATATACTGACAGTCTGGGGAACACGCTCTTTTCTAGTGCTAATAACCAGCATTACGGCATGCCATGGTTCCTACAAGAAATCTGTGATCCTTACAGTGTTAGCTGTCATCTTTCTACAATTATGGAATGTACTTCAATTTTATGCATATGTATCATTAAAAAATAAAAATAATGGCTCTCAAAACTGTCAGCCTCAGTTTTAGAGCTTCTGCCAAGTACGTTTCCCATTACGGGTGGGGAGCGATGAAAGGGTTTTTGCCCCCCATGATATCCATCCTCTGCCCCACAATGTCTGCTGCCCCTGGCCAGGCACCGTCTGCCCTCCTGCTTGGCACAGCCTCCCCTGCACTTTTGGAGGTCATGGCATTGGTTCCTGTCCTAGGACCAGGGCAGGCAGCAGGTGGCGTTAACAGGCCCTGCAGGCAGTGTCCTCATACCCGGGAGCAGGCAAAGGGCAGCTAATGGGGAGCCTTCCTCCTCCATGTCTTAATTCTTGGGCTATTTTGCTCCATATTCTCACTGATCCCAACGGGCTGAAGGTGTCCCCTTACATATGTAAGCTCTTCTTTTTCACCCTAGAAATTCAGTCCTGAATCCCTGATGACACACCCAGAGGGACGTAAGCTCTCCCAAAATGACTGCTGAAATGCTGGCCACTGTGAGTTCCTGCCCTCAGACATGCTCTATATCATGATGTAACTGGTAATAACATCTACTAGGCAGTAGCACTGCTGAATAAGGCTGCTCCTTTAATTGCCAGCTAACACTGAACTACAGCAGGAGTTAGAACAGATAACATTTAAGTAGCATCTCTTTCTCAGGGCCAAAGTTAAAACCTGATACAACATCACGCTATTTACAGTGACTAAAGGCATGAACCTGGAGCAGCACAGGTTCTCCAGCTCTCTGTCGAGGGCACCTACACGAGCACCCACGACCAGTGAGCACGAGGGACTGAACACAGGCGAGTGCCAGGCACAGGTGTGGCAAGTGCCTCCTGACACGAACAAAGAGGGCTTGAGGAACAAGGTGGCAGAACAGTGATCGGTCTTTTTCTGCATGAGGACCCCACATTTCCACCTGCCACTTGTGTAACTTCTGCAGACTGAAAAATCCAATTTTTTGGATATCCAGTAATTTGGGGCACAATTAAGACACAGAAGACAGAAAACAGGTGGTCCACCGGCACACATAATGAGGACTGGGAAGGGACCGTAAACAGCCTCATTCAGGTATAAAATACAGTTTTTCCTCTCGCTGCTCTGAGTCACACCAGCCAGTGTGCTCCAACCCTCACATCAGGCTGTCCTACCAAAAAAAGAGCAGGGCAGTGTTCACGATCTCCACCAGTCACACTAGACTGAGAAGGAAACCCAGAAGCCCTGGGAGTTGTAACTGGGAGAAAGCAATGTCAGAAACACCAGGTCCCAGCACCACCTGAGCAGGAGGATTTTTTGTATTCTGAACCTCGTGTTGCCACTCCTTCCTAAGATTGTTCTCAGATATATCACAGCAGGAAAGAAAAAGTCTCATTCGTAAAAGATTTGATATTCCTGATATTTGAGATTTAACCATGACTGACAAGGCTGTGACAGCGAAAACAAGTGTTTCTACTATGACTCTGCAGCCAGGGTCTGTACAGACAGAGCTCTTCACTCATGTTTGGCTTTGGCAGGGTCTAGGACATATATAATACTAACCACTGTTCACTGAGAAATGACAGCAGTGCATATAACAATCCTTATTGTTTTTCCCAGCATCACAAGAACACCACTTTAATGCTCCAAACAAACAGGCTGATACTAAAGTAAATACCATCAGCAGTACAGGTTTTTGGCTACCTTGCTATGTAACTGTGAAAAATAGCATCGTGTATTCTTGATCATCCTCTGTGTTAACTAAGTCCCATGTCAGACAATCCACCTGTCTGATATTTAACCTTTGTATTTCCTGACAATTTATTTTTTATAAATAATTTGGTTTATAATGAATGAGCCCCAGAAGCTCCTTCCTGACCTTTTCTTTCCAGTTATGAGAAGGCTGGCAGCCTAGTGACATAAAAATGAAGTTTCAAAAGGACTAGTGTGATGCAGACAGGCCCAGTATAAGCAAAGCCCTTCAGCTGAGCTTGAATTTCTTCTGGCATCCATACTGAAGGAGAAGTGTTCAGTCTCTGCATCCTGATGCTTTTTTACTCTTTGGGTCTTTTGAGACTCCAAACAAGAGGTCAGTTAATTCAAGTTATGGCAGTTTTCATACAAAGACATCTGTCCACCAGGAACTAAACTTCTTTTATATGGGCCACTATAGCTATCAGAAGTTAATGACTATCAATCATGGCTAATCTGAACTGAAATGGAACCACTGACCTCAAGTTGAAAGAACCTTTTGTCTCTCACCAATACCATCATGAGCCATATGGTTCCCTGCCCTTTGCCTCTTATCTTTATATTTTAAATAATCACCACTAATTGTACCATTGTCTGAAAATACAGGAGATTTGTGGTAAATCATGAACAAGTGGTCTTTTTTTCCATTAGGTCTCATTCATAGAAAGTAAGGGATCAGCTTAAAATTAAAGGATAAAAAAGCATCTCTCTTAATTAAACATCAGCCTTGCTATTTGATTATTGGTCCCGCTTTTTAACATGACATCAAGTAGGCTGTTAATAATCCCTCTGAAGACTGCAACAATTAACAGCTTCCAAGGCGTCAAGGTCACTCCTGTTCTGTATGGGAGTAATAAGAAAATTATATAGGCAAGACACCAAAGGAATGTTTTATGTTAGGATAAAGGAGTTACCTACGGAACCTACTCACCACAAATCTCTTTTTATTCAGTGGTTTTCATTATTTCATATCAATTGCATTTTCTCTGGCATGTTTTCCCTTTACAACATGTGCTCATATACTGCTAACATTCGATTATAGAGCTTAAGAAAAAAACGTTCTTGTCAGACAAATAAATGCATCACCAGCTATCTTTAGCCAAATCTGTTTTCTTTAATGAAACATGTTTTCTCATAGAAACGCTGCCTTAAAAACTCATGACCACTCTAATTATCTACGGCAAGCACATCTTCCTCAACTAACGACAGCTCGAGCATGTTATCATTTGCACCAGACTTCATTCTGAAATTGAAAGACCCATAGAGCTTTGCAGACTCCTTGGAGGATGCAAACCTGCTCCTCCGGTACAGCTCCCCTTTCCACATGGACATCATCAGCAGGCTGGAGAGCACCACTCCCCCCAGGGTTAAGAGACACAGCCCGGCGATCACACAGCGGTCCAAGTGAGCCCCGATCCTGGCGCTCTCGTTCTCCAGTCTCTCCATCTCCCGGGCAGCCACCGTGTTGGGATCCACAGTCACGTCTCTGGGTACCACGTAGGAAATGATCACCAGCAAAATCCCGCTAACGAGGAACAAAATGGCACTAATGAACCCGTAGTCCACGGATTTCCCAGCTGCCACCTCCGAGGCCGTGTCATCCTCCTCGGAGGCCAGGGAAGGGGAATCGTGCACCCATTCGGGCGGCAGCTCCCGGCAGGAGCGCTGCTGAGGAGCATCCCGACAGCCTGTTGGACTAGGGGGACTTCTTGCGTGCTCCAGGTTCACATTTTCATCCACGTAGGTGAATGACGTCTCGAGTTCCTGGGCACAGCAGCAGGCTTTCTTCTTCCCCGCGTCCTCTTCCCCCGGGAAGCTCTCGGGCAGGTGGCAAGGCTGGGAGGTGCCGGGGGGTGCTGGGTGCTCCCAGGGCAAGGGGCCCGAGGCAGAAGACAAGGGAACCGGGGTGGGCTCTGCCATGGGACCCCTCTCTGAGGGCTTGCAATGCAGGGCTGCCACAGCAGAGGCTGCTCTGGGGTCCACCTCGCCTCCCTCATGCTGCTGCTGCTGCTCATAGGGAGAGGAAGGCAGGCTCCAGCCCGCAGCAGTGCCCAGGGACCCCTGCCTGTTCTCCTCGGCCAGGTAGAGAAGCTCCATGCAAGCCATCGGCCTCGTCCCGGCAAGCCCGGACTCCTGGGTTACTGCATCCTTCAGCAGGCGCTGCCCCTGACTCGCTGGAGTGGTTTCATGGTACCGGAGCCGCTGTATGCCAGAAATCTTCTACTCTTTCAGCAACATTTTGTTAGGGACATGGCTTGTGTCAGCTGTTAAATGATTAAACAAATCCCCTCTGACGTTCATTTCTTTTCTGTCTGCAAATGAAATAGCAGAGGGAAAAAAAAAAACACAAACAAAACAACAACAAAACCAAGCCCGACAACCTCCTGATGGTACGTTAATAAACCGAAGAGCAGATAACACAAATATAATACATCAGTCTCCCTCTCAGCTGCTCGAGGGGAGATGGCAAACACAATTGTTTTAACCACGAACTTAAAACTGCAATCCTCTTGCAGATCCAAAATCTATTAGGGAGTCTAATCAACCTTTGACACCGATATCCAATTAAGGCAGTAAGTCATCCACAGAGCACGGGGTAACCCGAATAACTGCAGAAAATGTCAGGGGGAAAAAAAAAGGCATCTATTTCTTTCAGCAGCAAGTAACTTCCCCTCTCCGAATTAAGGATTTTAACCGCAGACACGCAGACTAATTAGAAAGAAACACGCAAATCCCACGCAGCCCCCTAATCCAGGATCTGCATTCTCCGGTGGAAATCTGATAATCCCAGGGGAAAAGCAGCGCTTTCCTACAGCGGATCTCCCGTTTGATGAAGAGCTTTGGGAATGCAATTCCGCCTCGAAGACCGAGGGCTCAAGGGCGGATACTGCTCCCGGTCCGCAATTAATTCACTATCGCCCCCCTCGGAGCCCAACTCCCCGCACCCCCGGCGCAAAGCCCGCACCGCCCGGGGGATGCGCGGCACCCGCGGCACCCCATGTGCGGGGCAAGGCTGGCGGGGCGCGGCGGACACACGCACACCCGGGGCTCGCACACGCACACCCGGGGCTCGCACACGCACACCCGCGGGCTCGCACGCCACCTACCCCGCCGCGGCCACCGGCAGCGCCGAGCCGAGCCGAGCCGGGCAGCGCCGAGCCCAGAGGAGGCGGGCGGGCTGCGGCTGCGGCACGCTGGGAGTTGTAGTCCGCAGCCGGGGGGGCCTGGCCTGGCAGACCCCGCTTCCACACACCCGCGTGGTTCCCCAGAGGAACCGGTGTGCATCCTTCAAGCGTGCCCGCTGCGGGTGTCAGCACGCACGGGGTGGTGTTCCCCCAAGCAGCTGGTGGGCTGGACAGGGTGGTAACGATGCTTTCACAGATGGTCACGGCATGGCGAGGGGTGAGACCTGGAGAAATGTTCTCAGCGCTGCCAGACTTGCAGAGAAATCTCAGGAAAATATCAGGCTCGCCACCCGCCGTTATGCACTTTCTGTGGCAGGCATAAAGGGAACATTAAAAACCCTGCTGCCAAAAGACACAGTAAAAATAATGACCGGTTGGCGTGGACCTTTGCTGACTTTTCTTGTCAGTGCCTTCTCTGAAGTGATGAACTGGGATGTGAAAATAAATTGTGGAGCTGAGATGAAGATTTATCGGAGGAGACCGGGCTCTGGGGGTGTGGAAGGAGGGACTTTGGGTGTGGAGCCGAAATGAGGGGGTCCATAGGAAGAGGAGGGGAGCAGCATCAGCGTCCCTGGCTACCGGGGAGGAAAGCAGGGGCAGAAGAGGGAAAGCAAGCTGGGAAGAAACCACCCCAGTCAGGAAAGAGGACAGACTGTGTCAAGGAGTTGTCCCAGCACGAGGGAACAAGACAATTCTGTGTAATGACTCTGCCAGTTCTGAAACACTCTATTAGGGAAAGAAACCAATGTTTTGAGGACAAATCCAGACGACACTCAAAAGACCCAGCACAGAATATGGTAATCTTTGTGGCAATAACCCTCATGAATGTCAATCAGGACACGGCAATAACAGGAGACTCCCACAGAAGAATTTTTCCGCAGTGCCTGTCTGAGACAGCTCAATGCTTTGGACTTGCTTGGACCATGGCTTCGAAGCAGCTCCAGGCCATGTTTCCATTAGCAGAGCACAGTTTCAATGCATTAAATGCTGTATTATCTGTTCTTTGAAGAAAAATTGTAAGGAGAAAACTATGGAATGGGGAAAAGAGTGCAGACTGTCCTTGGAGCTTTTTGTAACACCCTCTTTGAAATAAATAGAAGCAAATAAAACCCAATCAAAGAAACAAACAAACGAGCTGATCTACAAATTGTTCAAATACTTTAAAGCAAAAGCAAACCCAGAATCAAACACTCTTTAAGGCTACAGAACATTTCCATTTGGGAAACAGCAGGATAGGAGCATACAGCAGGCTGCACCTGCCACATCTGACAGACAAGTCTTAATTAAGTGACTGACAGGAGAAAGCTTGGTGTTCGGTCCCGGCAAAGGAGCCTGGAAGAACACAGGCACCTCTCCTGGGCCTCAGCACCATCTGCCAAGGCCTTGGGTGGGCAGTTTCTTCCCGACAGCGGATACAAAGGCAGGAAATTGTTGTCAGAGCACAACAAATGGCCATGTCATTGATCCTTCAAAACCCATGAGCTACAGCACTTATTCTCAAGCACTTGCTAGAACTGCAGTTATTTGTTATTTACCCCCACACAAACCTCTTGCTGAGCAGCCACCCACTCTCCCTCCCATTGTGTGCCAGTTTGTATGGGGCACATATATTAATTTCTTGCTAATAATTATGATTCTGCAAAGTGAGGAGCAAACGGAGAGGGAACCATGACTCTGTCAGTCCAAATGTTGGTTAGTCTTTTACATCTTCCCAGGTGACGCTGTATCTCATTTGCCACCTACAGTGACGGTAGCAAAATCATTATCTAAACACACTCCATAGTCCTGACATTTTTTTTTCTTCCTTCGGATGCAAAGAGTTAACAGTATTTTTGCTTAAAGAATGTAAGTGATTGTTGCCAAAGCTCTGAGGTGTGGAGGTGGTAAGATGAATGCATAGCAACACATACTCTGCAAACACAAATACAGCTGGTGAAAAGATTAATCAAGCAAGGGCAGGAAGCAAGAACATTTGTCACGGAAAAAAATGGCCACATAGAGCTAAAAAACGGAGTGATGGACACACAATGGGACAGGAATAAAAGACTGGAATAGACTGTCAGCATTGATGAGCCTTGTTCTCTCTGTTGCAGCCTACCACATCATAAAGTCTTTTCAGACACTGAACTTTGCTGTGGTAGGAGCACAGTGATGGTATGGGATGTGACAGCAGACTGATAAAGGTGTCTCAGTTTGGATGTATACGGCTGAATCTAAACCACGCTTTAGACCTCCTTGGGAGCTCTCTTCCAGTTGGCCCATCTGTAAATGAGTCTCTGAACTAGAGGTGGATGACTTTTCTGTTCTGGGCAAGCTGTGCTCAGTGTAAGACTGGAAGAAGGCTTGTGAGGATCTAAAAGCTGATTCACTCCATCCATGTTTGTATTTGTAGCCTTGCTAAGGGCTACATGAGCCCTGAATAAATCAGGGAAAACAGGCAAAACTGGAACCAATTTTCTGAGCGATGCATCCCATCATGAGGTGATGAAGGATGGGTTTAGGAATATTCTGCTTGCTCTTACCAGTCCAGGTAATTTTCCAGTGCTGGATGGGTTCCTCAGTGAAGCATTCCCCATCCACTTTTTTTTCTTTGTATCCCTAACTTTCAGCTAATAACGTGTATGGGGAGTCCTTCGGTGCTCTTGTGTTTGCAGAATCTTCAGTTGCTCATCCCACATAGTCACAGGACCTCAGGTTTCCAGCAGTCCCCATGCAAGTGCTGCAATGCTGCATAGCTTCTGTAAGGTGCACTATGGCCAGTGTGGCTCAGAGCACAATATATTCAGAGAAGTCTAGGGAGACTATTGCATAAACTTTACATTTTCACATGAATAGATATTAATGCTGAATAAAATACATTGGCTAGGAAGACAATAACAAGGGGCTGCAGGAAAATTTAAAACCTATAAAGGAAATATATGGACCTGTGTACAGGTCTGTGAAAAATAACAAAGGTAATAGAAGTGAATGAAGAGGCAAAGCTAAGCTTTTATATAAATTGCAAAATAAAAAAGAGATATTATATGCATATATATGTATTGCTTAGAAAATATAAGTATTCTGAGTAGAGCAAGCAAATATTTGGACATCTGTCTATGAAAAGAAATATCCAGCATTTTTGTGTGGTTAAAACACATTACTGTCACAGATCTATTGATTTATAAAGCAAAAGTAGATAGAAAAGCAATTTAATTCTACTTTGTTTGCTTCAATAATGCACATCCATTGTGCATTAATAAAAGAAAAAATAAGTAAATAAGTAAATAAATTTACAGAGAAATGAAGAAACTGAATATGTGTGATAATGATGCACCAGAATTGTCAAGTGGAGATTAAATCCTTGCTAAACGTTTCTGCTTCCGATGTCTGGGTATGTGAAGCCACAGTCTGGATAAGTACAGCTCCTGAGCACGAATAAAAGAAGTTAATCCGTGGTGTTAGGACAGAGTAGGGTCAGCTGGAAGAGCAGCGGTGTAAGAGCAGGCCTGTTGACCACTTGGAAAACAAACTTGGTTGTTACAGCCTCATTTTTGGGGTCAGCTTGTTTGGAGATTTTCAGCTCAACACAGAGACTCTGCGAGTAGGAGAAATGCAACTTAGAAGTGTAAAGCAATCACTTAAGGGCTAACACACACGAAGGGCGGGTAGGATTTAACAAGCTGTCAGGCTGAGCTCAGCTCCCCGGAGCGGCACCCGTGGAGCCCCTGGTGGGGCAGCAGCAGGGGAAGGGCCAGATCCAGCTGTCGCTGAGCCCCTGCTGCCCATGCCAATGGCTCGAGCTGGTGACCTGACAGACCCCAGGCTTTGACAGTGATCCTGAGCAGCCTCCCCGCTCTCCTCCTTCAGGAGCTTATACTCCTCCATTTTCCCTCCCGAGTCCTTAAGCGACTGAGAATCCCTGCCTCAACACCCCTTGACTGTGCCTTCATTTTTCTAGCATCTCACAGACTTTCTCACAGCTCTTTGCCAGCAGTCTGGGCTCAGGTTGCACAGCGGGATGTATCTGAGCTGAATCCTGTTATATCCAAAGCAAACTGCCTGCCTGTTGCTGGGCACATGGACACCACTGTAGATGCCTAAGCGGTTGAATGCCAAGGTGGTGGAGATGCCTCCTACACTCACTAAATGCCTCCATACGGCTGAGAGCTGAGCTGGGGGGTGTCTTGTGAAGGAGCCTTGGCAGAAGCCCCAGCAGCTCCTCCCTGCCATGGGCACAGGACTGATAATGTGTCTCCGCAAGCACCTGCCCACTGATGGGGAAATATCGGCACTGTGCTGTCAGTCACACCTGCAAGAGCCAAACTCTCCATTTATTTCCAACCATGGCCACACCTGGGGCACTAAGGATATGTTTCTCCCCTGGCCACCACACAGATCAGAGGCTGCAACCCTGAGTGCTCTGTTGCCACCATGAGTGCCAGATGTCGCGCACGTTACTGATTCCTGTCATTGCCTTTTCCCGGAGCTTTCCTGCATGGTTATTCTCATCACCCTCCTGCCTGCTTACAAGGAAAAAGTGGTTCACCTCCAGCAGTCAGGCATTAGATCTGGGACTTGTAGTCCACCACATGTCCAGGACAGACTGCAAAACAGGTATTATGGAATTATGGAATGGTGGAATGTAAAAGAAAATAGGATTATAGACTACCCTGCAGGGAAGCCAACCTGAAAATCAAAGGCTGTTTAGGGGAGGAATAAAGAAATCGTCAAACAACTTTTAAGGAAAGGATTTAAAGGACAGACAATAGTGCAGAAAAATAAGGGGAGTATGACATAATATGATGAAATAATAGCTTGTCCCATAAACTGGTGATTTTTCTTTACGCTAGATCTGAAAACAAAAATTACTCGTAGCTGTTGTGGTACACATAAAACTATGGGCGAAAGAAGAAAGTGAAGGCTGCAGTTTCTGACAAGACAAGGACACAGTCTTCAGTAAAATATGTATTGCTGGTGACAGAATGAGGTTTTACAGAAATTATCAGGAATAGTAGACAGAGATTCTCTATTATCAGCAAAGTGTTGAAGAGTATTTTTAACAACAATGAAGATGTGTTCACATTAGAAGGACAATACTGATAATTTATTGCACAAGTCTGTATTAAGAAGCCCAAATTTAAAAGACTAATAAAACCACCCCTTCTTGGCAATGCTTTATGTCCACATGTTTCAAACTACATAAAAAAGCTGAGATCGTTATTCTCATTTTATAGGTGAAGAAGCTGAAACAAGGGGAGTTTGTATAATTTGTTACAAGCCAGACAACACATTATCACCAAAATCAAGGTGAAAGAATAGGGACTCAAATTTTGGTCTCCATTCCACCCCTTTTAGCCAACTGAAATGGGCAAGGGGTGACTAATGAGGGAACTAAAATCTACGCATCCGACTTGGGGGAGAGCCATTGACACAAAGGAAGAGAGCCATAGGTCTGTATTGACCTCATAAATCATAGCATCAAAGATATGCTGGCAATGTATCTCTGTGGGGACTCAGAACAGTGCTATGGTCTCTGCAGGCTGCTGACGGTGACATTTGTACCTTAAATAGCACCCGAGGCCCCTTCACCTTCCAGAACATCCCAGGTTCAAGAGGGGACAAATTAGAGCTTTCCTTCTCTTTCTCTTCATCTCCCTCCCAGCTCCTTAAGCTCAACATCAGGTTGAATTTACATGTGGAGCAAAGCCTTGCCCATGTGTTTTGTACTGGCCTCATTGAAATCACTAACATTTTTGTAATCAACTTAAAATAGACCAGGATTTCTCATTGCCCTTCCCCATCTCCTAGTAGTAATATTTCCTTGTAGGATGTTTTCTGCAAGGAATAGAAAAAAATGGTGGGATACAACAGCCTACAACATAGGTTAGATGAACAAAAGGGGAAATACAAGACTAATTACAGCAATATAGGCTCTGATAGATCTGGCAGACTTTTCTAAAGGGCAGCGTTTTCCACTCAAATATTGAAAAACAGATTGAAGAAAGTACTAGAAAATAAAATGCCAGGAGCAATCCTTCATGAGGCCACGTGTATAAGCTAGCCCATCTATATTGGTGTTTTACTTTCTGAAGTCCAATGCTAAGATTTGATCCTGTTTGCTTTCCAAGTGGGTGTGATCAGAGTGAAACTAGAGAGAAAACTATTTCATCTCTTTGAACAGTCAAACCTTTAAAGTCCAGCCTGTCCCCTGAATTTTGAGAATGCAGCTTGGGGTTTTTAGACAAGACTTCTATTGATAAGTGGCAGACATTGCAGACCAAACACCCACACAGAAGTAAACATTTAATTAATCAGATATGGTTAAGGCTGTTAATGTTCTTTTTCTTGTCACATAGCCACTGTTCATGTTCCTAAGGACTTTCTATTTGCTATTCTCCTTTGACAGCAAATTAGAGGGGAGAGTAACACCTCATCTTAAGACTGAGCTTAATGAAGATATCTGTAATCAACGGAGGAAGATGAAACCTGGCCTGATGGTTTTGTTTTTCTTCAGTTGGGAGGCATGGAAGGAAATATGACATCATCCTGTATATTAAACCAACTCTCCTACAGCTTTTAATTGCAGCGAGTTTTGAAACCATAAATTCAAATAGGCATAGCACGCAGTTTTGGCTCTTTCACAAACAGAAGAATTCTTTGTGAGTCACATGCTGCTAGAGAAAATGTTTTAGAGTTTTCTGCTCTTGACACATCAGTGTCATTTTTATCTGGTTACTATGTTATGTATGCAACAGAACTGCAATGATAGTAAAATCTGCTACATGCAGACAGAACTGTGGGCACACTGAAAAAAAGCAGTCGCTTACTGGAGTAGTTGAAGAGCTCGTAATACATTATTTATGGAGAATCAATATTTGTTTGTAATAGCTAAATATCCATGTTTATCTATCCATTCAAGAAAGCAAAGAGGTCTCTATCCCACTGTTGATGAAAAGCAGAAAGCAGGACCACAGAGGCCTTAGCTTACATTGAATAATGACCTCTGGTAATGTCTGGGGAAACACCACAGACAGTTTGGATCTGCAGGAAGGTTGGTTCTTGAAAAAGAAAAGGTGATTTTAACTTGTGGCAAAGACCTGGTTCCTGGGCAAGCAGGTCTCCAATACACAGCCCTGAATGCTCATTCCATACCAGCAGGGATTTCAGTGTAAGACACAAGGATGTGTAGCAGGCTCTTTGGTGAGGAATACATTAGTGTGAGGCCTCCTCGACTGCCATCAAAACTGCAGTGTCGGTGTGCAGGACGGCAGGACATCTACCTCACCCAGGAAAGGACCACAGTGATACAAGAGCCCACGGGAATCCCTGAGCTGGGGGAGACAGAGGCTGAGCAGGCAGCTTGCTCGATGATGCTGCAGGTTCCCTGCTAAAAGATGTCTTCACTTGGATGAGGGGCAACTGGAGGTGGGTGAGCTGGGAGGGGGATTTGCTTTTTGCTCTGAGCTAAGCGTGATACCCTGGTGTCTTTTCCCTGAATAAAGATTTATTTGCTTGTACACTTTTTCAGAGCCCTTGTGAATGGGGAAATCAGACCTAGTAAGGACATCTGGTTTTCCGGCACTTCTTGGGTGGGGATTTAAACTGGTTTAATCATGTCCCTCAAGAGATGTGAAATGCATTGATGCCACTATTTTCTACTCTCATTAACCACCTGGCTGAGGATTATATGTAGGTGATAAGTTAATATGAGTTTTTCTGCTGCTCTTCTGAGGCATCTACATATATATATACATATACATTTATACATATATGTATACATATGTACAAAACATATGCACACACAGATAGTTATACAGAGATTTTCATGAAATCTGGAGACAAATCCTCCTTTTACTCCAAGTGACATACTCTCCTCCCTGCAATACTATACATAAAATGAACTATGGAGAGCTATTTTCCCAAGCAGACGGAAATGCTGTATTTTTGAGGTGGTAGCTACATTTCAAAGCCAGAAATCTTCATGAAAGACATTTGTACAGTGCCATCTGGGCAAGTTTTTAATTAACATGGAAAATAAAAAATGAACAGAGAGACCAACAATTTCTTCATGTTCAAAGGCATAACTCTACAGGGAGAAAAATACCCATGGCTATAATTTCAAAGAATTAATAAAGAGCATATACCATGGGTTTATAAAAATAAATTTAGAATGAGAAAGGATTATTTAAAACATTTATGGTTAGTTTTATTAATTTATTAATTCTGTGTCCTGGTTTAGGGTAGGATAGAGTTAATTTTTTAAACCACAACATTCTAGAATAACTTTGTTTTCTTTAAGCAGAGATAGCAAGAAAGGGTAATGCCATCAGAGGAGTTAAAATATTTGTGTATTCTGAATGATGGATTCTTTATATCTAATCAAAAAATTAGGATAATTTTGAGGAGGAAACAAGAAGATGAATATCCTTCTGTATTGGTGCACATAATATAGGAATTTGGCTATCCCTCTGTTTACAATGTAATCACCTCTTTTGGTATCTGAGCATCAGAAGGTAATAAAACATATGATTACACTAGAGACCGAGTTTTCTGCCTGTTTTGTGAAGTGTTGAAAAAGAAAGAGAATGTGCACTGTTTGACTTGCTTTGCTTTGCAGTCTTGGAGAAATACTGTCATCTTTTTAACTACTGATTTGCTTTTTCATCAGTTTTCTTGTTACATTTTTAAACCAGGAGCAATTTCATTCCTATTTTTGGATGACAGGAGAAATCAAAGGGTACTTGTGACCATGAAAGAATTTATTCAATTTATCTCAGAACAGATAAAACTTTCTATATCCACATATAAATGAATATCTTTCTTGTCTGTTAAAACTTAAGTCATCAGCTTCAAATTGAGAGGGTGTTGTCCATTGCTACAAATCTATCTTGTCCTTTTCCTTCCTCATATGGGTTCCATAACACTTTTAATAGTGCTTTAATAAATGTTGAGATCTTGGAATAGAAAGACAACTTATAGTTAACCAGAAATGATACACTTTTTTATGGTGGAAGAGAAAAAAGCAAAAGATAACTCTGCAAGTGTGAAACCAAAGGCGTAGGGAACATATGTCTCCCATTGGGAACAGGTGCTAACTGATTCAATGTGAGTAAGGGATGCTAACATTGCTTCATTAGGCAACATCTGGCCTTAGAGTGAAGCGCTTCCGAAAATGGTTAGAAGCTGGAGTGTGGGGAGAAAAAACCTTGGCTCTCATACTTAGGTTATTATGAGGTTGCTTCTTTACTCTGCCCTAACACCATTAATTAAATAACCTAACAAGTACAACATCTATGGCAAAGTCTAAATTTAGGAACATACTTCAGGCATCAAGACCATGAGTGTTCAGGAGAAAATCTAATTTTATTCATAACATTATTTGAGTAAGAAAAATGATGTTGTGTCTATTTAGCATGTTAAATGTAATCTACGGATTAGTACAAGATGTTCCTCTGGCCTCCAGATGTTTCTCCCCACTTGTGTATGTTCATTCTGTTCAGAGCACTGCTGCCAACTCTTCTTTTTCCTACTCCAAATTTCTCATCCTGTGTTTCTGTCTGTTTTTTTTTTTTTTTTTTCCCCTGACTTGCTCTAACACTCAACATCAAAAGTAATCTGTTTAATTGCAATTATTCAAGTGGATCCAATGCAGTCAGATTTGGCATTCATCTGACTAAATGTGGAGATAGGCAACATGGATGTCTACTTTTGAACCATCTGTCTTCGATACCACTGGAGCCGGGTAGATCAACTCAACACAGTCAACAGATTAAAATGAGATTCATCTGGCCAAATGTAGGCATTTTCTTTAGGATGAGGTGAATCTTGCAGTAAACTCTGTTGACTGAAATGGTTGCTCATGTTGGCTCTGTCACACACAGGTGCATTTAGGTTAATCCCATACTAAGCAAGCAGCTGTCATTGATTTTCAATGGGATTAGTGTAGCAATCTTGTTTAAAAAGTACTAGCCTGCTTCCTTGTCAGTACGCTCTGAAACATCTATGCTTGATCTGGAGCAGAGAGGTGGTTTGTTTGTTTGTTTGTTTGTTTGTTTGTTTGTTTGTTTGTTTGTTTGTTTGTTTTTCTTCTTCTTCTCATATCTTGTTTTCTCCTCCTCAAGTCTCACAGGTTTTCCCTGTTACTGTCCTCCCTGCTTCTTCCATGCTTCCCTCATATGTGGAATATGACCTCATAGTGGTTAAAGAGGAATGTTTTTACTTCTCCTCTGAGAAGCTGCTACAGGTCAGATCTTTCTGCTGAACTCGGTCTATTTAGATCCAGTATTTAAAAAGCATTGTTTTGAGTAAGGGACCAGCTCGATGGGGAAAGGGGCATTTGTCAGTCCTTCTGGAGTCCTAGAAATGAGTGTAAGTAATAATTGAGTTAAACCTGTTCCACACCTTTTTAGTGTGAATATATTTATTTGACCAAGGATTTGTTTTACTTGCTGCCTGTTGCTCATCTGTTGAGACCATAAATTCTTTAGAGCAAATATAGGGTTTGTTTTCCTGATACACTTCATTATGTCGCACTCTAAACACTCTAAAAGATGGCTAGGTGAACGAGTAAAGGAGGGCAATTGCCTGACTACCTTGCTCTCTATGTTTACATTTATTCATCATTCATATTTGAACCTCAGGGATTTCTTTATTCTGCAGAACACAGAGGCAGCTAATAAGAACAGTGACCAATACTATCAAAGTCACATGCAACTATAAATTTACATTATTTGCTATTTCAACAAAAAGGAGTGCATGAATTTTGTGTGCAGATGTAGAGGTGTAGTTTTGGAGATGTGAACATTAAACAATGGATGTTGCTAATCAGGGAAGGTCTTCAAACTTATGTATAGCTGCCAACATATGTATAAGCTCTCTCTACCTATGTGTTTTTGGATATGGGCCTTTTGGATATGGGCCTACAAATTAAATTTCATCTGAAATGAATTACATTACTGTTTAATGATATTTTTTCTGCTTACATCCTTAGCTCTTGATTTTGTTTTCCTGTAACCAAAATTGAAAATTGCTGCTTTTAATTATGAGCACACATTTTGATATGCCAGTACCATGTAAAACTTATTTCCAAGGCCACGCTGAAGCTTGTTCTGAAATTTTCTATAAATATGGACAAATGGTGATTTAATCAAGATATACTGAAAACATGTAAGCATCTTGTAGCTTGTTTGGGGCAAGAATATGTAAGAAAATTTTGAAAATGATTCTTGGGAAGTATGAATTATGAATGTAGTTTGTTACAGATAATGTTACATCATGAATATTGCTGTTCTTTTTAAGCATGCAGGTACTGCAAGGATGATTTATGTAGAAATGCAAATGCTTTCTTTTTTACTAGTCTGGAGGTAATGCCAAATGCCAGCTCATTCTAATATATTCTGTTTGTAAATTTGGCTGCAACAAAAATGGCTCAATTTAACTTCTGTCTCCAGAGTCCATTCTAACACCAGTTGCTGGAAAAAAAGTAGCCTGACTTTCAGCTCATGAATTTAACTTTAAGAATAGTGCTTAATAACTAGAAAGTAGAGGTAGCCAAATGAACTCATCATTCTTCTCTTCAAGTCTATTCTGGATGTCTATCTGTTCTGAGAATAAATTCATTTATTGTGGAAAATTGCTGCTAAGAAAAGCTGATCTTGAGACCATGGTGTTATGTGAATATTGTCTGAAGACAAGTTGCTGTTGCACTCAGTCTTTATAAATGGCAGGACTGGATTTCTAGACTTGCAAGGTAGAAATAAACTTCAAGAAAACTTTAAGACACTCTCCTTGAGTTCTTCATTTTGAACCATGCTTCTTTAGATATTGTCTGTAAGGTGATGTCAAGAAGTCAGAGGAATAACTGGGGGTTCAGAAAACAACTTTCTGTAGAAATTTCCAGGAATGATAATTGTGTATTTAATTAGATGGTAGGCTATGATTCTTTCAAACCTCTTGGAGGCTTAAAAAGTTATTTTAATTGGAATTCTGTGATGTTTAAAAATGAATCATTTCTTCTTCCAAGGAGAGGTACCTGTGTTTTAAGCTGTTAAGGAGAGTGCATGCTATAAGGGAAGGAAACTAGATATTCTCCAGTTACAATTCAACTGGACAACTACAACCAGGTTTTTACCCTTCACAGAGAGGTATTCTGAAAGTAAAAAGGAATAATATCATACAGAGCAAGAGAGTAGAAATACAGACCTGCAGAACTTTACAGTTCTGTTCAAATAACTTTAAAAATGATGTTAAGAGAAAGGACAGAATGAATCATTCAGATATCTAAATGCAGACACCTAATGTTCCTACCAGGATGCCTCTGAGACATCCATGTCAGACTGGCAAATCTGTCAGCAAAACTCCAACTGTCTAGAAAAGCATCCAGGTGTTACACCCTAAAACATCTAAAATGGCATTAGACATCCATGTTTAGGAAACAGTCCCACCCAGAGAGCCTACCTTCATTTGATAAAAATATTTCAATGTCAGAGATTTCAGGAAACAGATTTAAGTATCTTTAAAGATCACATTCATACTGGAGATCTCTTTTGCTTAGTGTAAAAACATCCTTGTAATCATGTGTCAAAATGATTATCATTGTTTGAATAGCTGGAGGAGATTTGTAGGCTGTAAAACCAAAAGAATCACTTAACCAGTGATGCAAGAGACTGAGACATGCCTGAGGCCTCAATAACATCCCCTGCCAATGTGACCAAGTGCCTGAATGAGCTCTTACCCTCCTCACAGATCTGTTTTTCCTTGAGGAATCCTAAATTATGTCCTTAACCAGAAAAAGACAAAAAAAAAAAAATAAAAATAAAAAACACAACACTTGTGCTTGAAAATTGTTTTTTACATACCTGGTAGGTTATGGTAGTAAAAGACCAAATCATACCAAGGAGAAGGGAATGAATCTAGCTGAAGTTTTAAATAGCTATGAAAGAATTCTGCTGGTGTTACTTTGTCTGGATGAAGCACTTCTTTACTGTGCTTTTAAATTCTTGACAAGGACATTTAGAGTGCTAACTGGGTATTCTGCAGTAAGGAATTTTAAAATTGAAGTAAACATTACCTTGTTTTGTGAGGAATTAGCAGCCTCAGTCACCTGGCAAACTGTCATACTGGCCTCTTACGCCAAATCAAAAATAAATAAATAAATAAATCCCACAGAACATCTATCTTAACTGTCACAGTCTTCTCATAGATGATAAATCTCAATTGGCAAAAACAATGCAGCTTTCATGGATAACAAGGCACAGCCCTCTAGCACAACATGGAATATTGAGGTCAGGCAGAAGCCAGATGTGAAGATCTCCATGTGCATTGCCGGGGTTGCAAAGCACTAGAAAAACAGACCACTTAGAGAAGCTGCATCAGATAGGCAGGAGCACCTTTACGTGCTGCAGAGAAGTGACCTTTTCTGGATCCGCATGGCTAGCAAATGCACTTAACGCTTACAAAAAAAGGAGAGAGTCTGCTGGGTCTATGGCAATGGTGATCCTATAGTACCAAAATCTGTGCCTTCCAAGTCTCACCTGAGCTTAACTGATGGCACAGGACAATGTCTGGAAGTGTAGTAGCTGCAGACACCTCAGCTGGGCAGAAATGAGATGATGGGAGAAGGGGAGAATATGAATAAAGAGAGAAGAATGCAATTTGTGTGATTGCTGATAAGATCATTATGTTGTAGAAAGGAACATCCTTTCCACCCTTGCTCATGCCTTTACGTTTTGTTCATTTATCTCTGCATTAAACTTACCGATCTGTAATCATCTGATAGCACCAGTACATTTCACAAAAGATCATTGTTTTGCTTTTCTACTCCCCCCAATGAAAAATAAGTGCACCTGCATATTTTAATGTTATGTGATCATTCCAATGCCACTACCAATTTAATACAATAATTTGAAGGTTACGCTTTTGTGATCTCTATGCAATGTTACTGATGTGTAGCTTTCTAGTTGTAATTCATTTAGTGAAATTAAGACAAATGAGGCAAGATGAAGATTAAAAAATAAGCCCACATCAGTGACTAACAGAATAATTTTAATTCACCTCTACCACTTCTGTATTAATATAAATTCAGAGTTATTTCACTGCAGCCATTGAGTTATATCAGCCTAAATCTGCATATGTGATATTTTTTAAGTAACAAATGATTCAAGCAAATTTTGATTTTGATGTAATTGTCGTCATCCTTGGTAATCTTTACAATGACATTTATGCCTATGATCTGAAAAAGAATGTTACTCTGCTTAAGAAGACGTGACAACACTATCATTTAGTATTGGAATGGGTGATTTATTTTTTTTAACCCAGAAAATTTCATGTTGACATTTTTTCAGGTAGCAAATTAGTCACAGAGAAGACAGAAGGGTATTAAAAAAAAAAAAAACACAACTGCTAGTGTTGTTATTGCCAGCTTCTAATTCAGCAGTGACAAGTGTATATTTTTCTCAGTGAAGATTTTATTTTTCAGTTACTGGGTGCTCTAAACGAACTCAGAATGAAAACCTGAACATTTGCTGCTGCCATTCACTCTGAGCAGTAGAAATGCTCAAACAGTGGTACTTCTGCTACCATCCAACCTTTCTTCTAATTCCATAAATCCATTCATTGACTCAAAATTTCTTCCACTGCTACGTTTCCTTCTGTGACATGCAGAACAAGGTCTTGGTATGACAGGATGCCTACCAGTAGCAGGGAACGTTACATTTTTTAGGGACAATGTCTGCACTGTAAAGGGCAATCCTAAAATGTCACAAAAAAATTGAGGTTGCTCTGGCAAAATGCAGAGATCGTTGGGCTACCTGTTCATTTTTCTGTAGTGGATCGTTTGAGAACTAACAGATTACTTTGAAACTTTCAGCTTTATTTCAATGGGGTCTCTGAAATAGGGCTCTGCTCTGTACTGGAACATTGGGAATTGCTTTTCCCCAAAAGCTTAGAGGCTCCCGAGTGCATGCAGGCTCAGGATCAGTCTCTAAGCCTCTTTCCCTATACCTGTTAGGTACCTCACAAAGTTTAGTCAATCAGTAAGAAACAGGCACATGTATGCTAGGAGGATTTTAGTTGGCTTTTCTGGGCTCCATATTCCCTGTTGTACGTGGTGGGCTTAACTCTGGTTTTATTGTGTGGTTGCAGCCCCAGCCTCTGCCAGGAACAGAAATTGATGCCCTGAAGCATGCACTATGATCCATGCTGGGAATGGGATGGAGCACTCAGCACTGCCTCATGAGCTGTGTACACTTAAAATGCAGAGGAAATCTGCAGTACTGCTCCACATCAGGCTGAGACAGTCAATGAAATTAATGTCAGATTAGCTGGGGAGGAAGAGAATTGTTTACCGTAAGTTTATATGAACAGAAGTCCATAAATCCACAGCAGTTTATGTGCACAAAACGGGGAACCAGCTGAACATACAGGGCATTCTGGATGGTGGTGCCATTTTGGGGACATGTAACAACTATTTCTGCATCTTTGATTATGCCACACAACATCAGAAGGAGCATAATTTAGAAAGTCATTTATACTGAAGTGACATTATGCTCATGCCACTTTTTAGCTCCCACATGGTGATCCACGTAATCTTTGCACAGATGCTCTGCAGGGACATGGCAGTGAGGTGACATCGTGGCCAGGGGCATTGCAGTGACAGCAGTTGTGGTGTCCATGGACTCACCTTCCAGCTCTGGAGTAAGTAGCTGGTTCAGCAGCATCACTGTGTCATTTATAGAAAAGTTTTTCTCCATGGAGATTTGAGAGGTACATATGACGTTTTGGACAACATTGCCACATTAAGCCTCAAAAGCCAGAACATACAAAATACCTTTCCTTACACCACCAAAGCCATGAGGCAGGCGAGGGCCAGACGTGAGGACAGTGCCCTGGGACGTGGGCAGAGCTGCTGCACACCACCGCCTGGCACTGTGTCCCCATGGGATGGCTTCCCAGCCAACATCTCCTTGACTCCATCACTCTCAGCCATCATCTCCCCATATCGCTGCCTCTCCTGAGGAGCCACACAAGCCCTGGTGTGCACTCAGGTGCAATGCCCCATGTAGGGCTGAGATATTACTTTCTGACAGAGGATAATGCAGCTGCAGTATGGAACGTCACAGCCAGAATGGTAATGTGGGACTATTTGGGAAAGGTATGAGAAGCGTTGCCCACTTATTTTGCTTAATCTAGGGAATAAGCAGCTGTCATTTGTTTAAGAATCTGGTCTCTATTTAATTACATTTTCAATTATTTTGCTTTATGTGTACTTATAAATAGATTCTCCCTGAAAAATGTAATGACTTCATGTTAGTAATAGGTAATTCACTGACAAAAAATGGAATGGTGCTTTAATAGAATTAATTGGTAATGAAGTCATTTTATCAAAGTCAGATATGAGATGTGATTTATATGTATTGCCATAGATGCCAGGAGAATATTCTTAACATCTCTTCTGGAAGCCTTCAGACTGGTGGTTGGTATCCAAATGCATGCTTTACTGTCATTTCAAAAAGGCATTGAGGATAGTTCCAGCACTCCTTTTTTATTCTTCCAGATAAAATTTTTTGTTGTTGTTGTTTTTGTTGTTTTGTTTTTGTTTTTTCAGAAGACTATATAACAATTTTCTTTGTAAAACATGTTTCAGCTAAAGAAAGTAATGTGCTGATGCATTAAAATTATTTTTCTTCATGAAATTAAGGTCTGAGTATGGTTAGCAGAAATTACATATGTTCCTTCAGGAAAAAGCTACAGGGTTAAGGACTGGGGGCTGAGAAATACATTTTTAACATATAAAGACTTTTTTTTTTTTTTGAAAGGAAGAAAGGCAAGACATTTGTCACAGCTAAAAATTATTTTCTGTAGCTGGGTAAGTTGTTTATTCCTTTCTAAGTGACAGCCTTCAGATGGTTTTAGATTCTTCTGAGAATCCACCTGCTACTTAAACTCTCTCCTAAGATAAATTTTTAAGAGTATTTTGCATCTAGATTAATTTTTTCTGGTAACCAGGTACAAAGAGCCAAGTCCAAAACCCGAACAACATCCAGAATTTGTTAAATATTTGCTGAATTGCCTAAGTCACGTAAGTGTTACGTGAATGCGAACCGAATGTACACTTGCTGAAGTTAAAAACAAAGTGTAGCTGAGGGTTTTATCAACAGGATTTTTTTTGTACTACAAGAAATCTTGAAAGCGCTGGAAATGGCTGAATTGCATCAGCTATCTCAGGACAGAGCACGTGTTATGCACCATCTTTTGCTTTCAGAGTTAATTAAGCAGGGAGTACTGAGAGGTACATATTTGCCTCCAAATTATATACTTGTCTTATTTAAACTTATTTTACATGCTGATTTTCTGGCATGGGTATTTTTAGTCCCATCTGCTAGAGTGCCGTTGTGCTTCTTCACATCATAAACTTATACATCAGTTGCAGATGAGCAAAGCGCCAAGCCCACTTCAATATATGTTCTGGGATAAAATCTGCAAAGCACACATATACGTTCTCGCTGGGAACAACGAGTTGCAGATTTTGTCTGTATGAGGGCAACAGTGCGAACATTTGGCCTCTTACCAGTAACAAACACTTCCATCCTTAGCTATCTCCGCCACACATCCCTGGTTTCACTGTTTCACAGAGAAGGAAAGGTGGTGCTCAGGATCCAGGCAGTTATTTGGGAGTTCAGACCTCTGCATATTCACTCTCTGTGACAACTAAAAATAAATGAGTTTTCAATACGTTCTTCAGTTGCTTTGTCACTCTGCAGGATCACTGAGAATAGCAAACTGACTTTTTTATTAAAATCAGAGAATGTCAAAACATGACTATCATGTTCAAGATGAAGCATGCCCAAATCCATGCCTTCCAGCTTCAGCTACATCAGTAACTTTCCTCTTCTTTATTCCCATCTCCTCCTCCTGGAAAGAAGGCAAACAGTACATACAAACAGTATATTTCCTCTCTGCCCAGTATAAACTACACATTTTGCAGATGGGCTACATCTGCACCTGCTCAATATTTCACCAACACAGAAATGTGACTTATAGAATTCTGCACAAACCGCCACAAAAACAAACAAATAAAGCTGATTATCCTGAAATACTGCATGCAAAATGAACAAAATAAGGACAAGGAAATATAATCTAAATGGCATGGATAAATGTCTGTCTGCTGACTTGCTCAGAGAGTAACTCATCAAACTCCAATTCTGTATAAGGAAACCCTGAAGCAATTCCTTACATAGATGCTTAAGAGAAAAGACACCTCAGATAACCCCTCTGAGGAAAACTATTTTTTGTCTGATTCTAAAAGAGGAGGTTTGCATCAGGGGCTGGTGATGCATGCCCTTGCTGACAGTTAAAAATGTGGGTGAAAACCCATATGACAGAGGATGGCACTGGAAGGATCAGGAAAAGACTTTTTGCCTAAGCTCAAAATGTGCTTGGGTGGTGTAGTCCTTTTTCAGACCCTCTGTCCACTTAGCTTGTTGTGGGGAGGATCTATGAGTTGCTGCAATGAGTGACAAAACTCCAATAGATTTCCAAGAGAGAAGGGTTGCCACTCTTCAGAGAGGACCGAGGTTATCAGTCTGTGCAGCGCACAGCACACAGAGGTCCTGATGTCCTTGGAGTCCATAGGTGATGCCATAATACGGCTCAGGAATTAGGGACAGTAAGCAGAATTTGACTCCTAAAGCATCTACAATCATGCTTTTACTAATTAAAAGAAAATAAAAAGAATGAGAAATGTAATCAGATTTTGAATATATTTCCCAGCACTCTTTCCTGGGACGGTCAACAAGAATTGTTCTGATGAGAGGAAATACTAAGGATGTTTCTTCGAGATATTTATTGCATTGAAAGATGCATACAGAAATAGAAAAAGTCGATACAGACTGGAGGACTCTATCACACTTAGGCCTGTGATGTTTTAATGGCCATACAGAATGTGAATACTGTTAATTTTTTGTAGAAGTCATGCAATGTTGCACATGCCTGCCCACAGCTGTGACATTTGCTAGAAAACACCTGCTATTTCTATGGGTCAGTGACTCACTAAGGTTCATTAACTCCAGATACAGCTAATGCTGGCTGAAGAAGCTGAAACTATCTCGGGTTTTAGTCTGGGTTGAATCTCATCATATTCTGTCCTCTTTAGTTCAAATGAACCATTTTTGCAGCTCAGGCTGGCTGAGCTTTGTAGCCAGAGGGGCGAAGGTGCATGGTGAGAGGTTAATAACCCCAGTTATTACTGGGGCAACGTTTCAGGCTGTGCAGGGGGCAATACTCTTTCCCTGGTGGTCCCATCACCACCTCCATCACCTCACCCAGCCACCAACAACTCAATGTGATAACGTTTTTGCAGTATATAGAGCCAAAGGCTGAAGTGAGGGCAGCCTCAGCATAAGCTGGGCGACTAGAAAATGTACACACAGGAGAGAAATGGTGAATAACATGGAAGAAAAGTGATCAGGTTTCATTCAAATTTTGCGAAATAAAAAGACTATCTGTGTCCTGAAAAACGAACTCTTCAACAGAGAAAGACCGTTAAATCTGTGCTTGAAGCAGAATACTTCTTTGCAGCATGCTTTGGCTATCCAGCAAAATACATTTCTATTTACTGAGCACTCAGAAGCATTCAACTAGCTTCAATGATGTGAAAGAGAATGATGGATTTAGGCCTCAAGGCTTAACTTCTCCTAATGTAAGACTCTTACTAAAAACACCCTCCACACTTAAAAAATTATCTTCATTTTAGCACAGGGATTCACACCTGGAGGTCTGGAGTGAGCTGGGGAACAGTATCAGGTAGGCAGCACATTCTTTCTTTCCTGACGATCAGTAGGTGCACAGCAAGTGAGGAAGGCAGTTATTCTTTAATCCACAGTTTTACCTCCTCGTAATTTCCCAAGGCCCATAAAAAAAAATGATGAAGAGATCAGCAATCCAGTTACAATGAACTTACTTTTTTTTTTTTTTTTTTCTGGTGAAGGAGTCTCTGGCCTTTCGTATTTTACAAAATGGGAGATGGAGAATATTAAAAAGCTGTAGTTAAAAATGAAAGGATCAGAAATAAAATACATCTTGTCATTGAACTCCTGGTTTTTATTATACTTAGGGTGATCTCAAACATATATCTTGTTCTTCTCCCCTGGCTCTCACTGGTATGCTACCACATAATGAAGAGGGGGAAAAAAAAAAAAATTATTGCAAGTTTTACAGTGCTTCAAATCTGCAATGACTTTTGGAAAAGTAAGTAGATGTTAGTTCAAATAACAATGGAACACCAAGAAATACATTACATTACCCCCCTGCAATTGCTATATCTATGTGAAAAAGCTGTGTAACAGATGGCAACTCGAGCTAGTCTTTGTCACATTTACTTTATTTACATACAAATGAATGGATGCTTTTTTTTTTAATGTTATTTTTAATTTTTACATTGTGACATGGAAATGCCTTTCACAGCCTCAGTGAGTTGAGAAATACAAGTGGCTTTGCATTACAGACAATACTTGTTGCCATAAGTGAAGTCTGACGTGGATACCACCACCTCAGTTCAGGAGGTGGAAAGGATAGTTAGACCTGCTGGTTAGACCGCTTCTGTGAGGGATGTTGCATGCCCAGATCCATTAAGGGAATATCAGAATTCCAGAACAGAAATTATTTTAATAGAAAAGATCAGGCAAAGATAGTGGGTTAAAGACAACCTGCATGTGACCTTTTGAAGGACTGACTTTGCTACTTCTGAATGTAAAAATGTGATCCTGCTCTAGTGTCTTGTGCCCTTCTGGTTTTGGACCGATGCATGGGCCATGTATTTATCTAGAGGTTTCTCTGCCATCAAAATCTGAGCAAATAACATATACAATGTGTAGAAGCTCCTGAAAAAGTATTTGTTCTTCAGTAGCCATGAAAAGCCCCAGAAAGAGAGAAAACCCATAGTGGAAGAATTCTTCCTGCCATGTACAGCAATGTGCAGAAAGTCTCATTGCCTTTGCTTTGCCCAGATTATTTCAGATATGGATTCATCTGATGACTATAGGGCTGCTACCACATCCTTGTCCCAAGGACTGTTTCCCAGTTGGTGAAGTTTAGTGCTCTCCTGTTGTGCAAACTCTGCGTTTGTATTGTGGCTGCATCTTTTTTCTCTCTGCACCTCTCTTTACATATTTTACACCCTTTTCCCTCTCTGCCGCCTATTCTGATTGCAATTTTTCAGCACAGCAGCTCTCATTTGGATGTGCACAGATGAAATCCACATGAAGCTCCTTTTTATAGCAGCTAACGAGCACGGATACAGAAATGTGCCAGCATCAGATTACCATTGTTTCATTTCTCACATTCCTGTTGAGCACTCTAACACCAGCCTGGTGTAACAATTACTTTTGACCTCCCTTGTCACTGTTTTTACTTTTTTGCCTCTTATATTTGGATATTAAAAACTGTCTCACAGTTATAACTGATCACAGCTTTTGAGATCTTTCTTATCATGTTATTTCATCTGTTAATTATTAGCTATTCTTAATAAGCAGAGGACGTAGGTAACATCTCAAGGCCTTGTCTGTCTTTGGCTCGAAGCATATGTTGAAGTTTGCATACTACTGTCGTATCCAGAAAGGAGAAGCAGTCTCGCACCCAAGGATGTGCAGAGCTGTGACTGCTCCATACAGTGAGGTGCATACAAAGGGAAGGTTCAACAAATCTGTCCATCTGTCCTCCCTCTTTTATATAACTCTTAACATTTTTGAACCATCTGTCCGATAAGAAATGTTCTCCATTCCAGAAAATGAGCCTTTAAAAACATCAAAAGAGTGATGGGATAAAAAATACAGTTAGAAACATTTCTTAGGTCTTTTTCTTGAGGTCGGCAGCTCTTGAAAAAAAGCTTTTTCCAGTCAGCATCAGGTCAGGGATTTACAATCAGGAAAATATTAATTTAATTTGTACCCAAATGGTATGTTAAGAAAGAAATGTGGCAGGCAAACTGCAGAACAAGCAAATTGGGGAACAGCATTGGAGGTCCTCTGCTCGCCAGCTAGCTGTGGAGCAGGAGGTGCCGTGAGGCACCACAGCCTGGTGGGAAGGGTAGTGCTCTAGGAGTAAAAGTGCTGTGTGGGTCACCATCCAGCAAGGTGAAAAGCAACACTCGGGCACAGAAAAGACCTTTTAAAAGTTCGTTCTCTAATCTTTTGGTTTGATCCATTTGATGTTGTCTGCAAAATGCATCCTCGGTGCATCCCACGTGTTTTTAGTTCTTAATAGAGGTTACACCAGTCATCCAAGTTAAGGGAGATGGAAGCAAGGGGCTATTAAAAAAAATCCCGCCTTCTTTGATGGAGCATGCTAGAGGACAAATGTTTTCATTCCAACTTAAAGGAACAGAGAGAGTTAATAGATTAGCACTTACAAGTGCAGCATGGAGCCTATGAATAAACTCTTTTTACGGCATTGCATTTTTATGAACAGCTAATGTAGTTGAAAGCAAAATGCATCACAAATTAGAAGAGCGGAGTTTGCAAGGATATTCATGAATGTAAATAGCTGTAGAAAAAGTGAAATCTTTCAGAAACACAAGCAAGGAAATGAAAAGATACAAGTAATTCAAACAAGCATCAAAGGCCTGAATTTCCAAGGAGCTGTTGCTAATGAAGAAACAATTGACTTCACAAAGCAGCTATGCTAATGAACTGTGCTTTATGGATGATAATGAAGTATTTTTTATGAATGCTTAATAAAGACAAAACTGGCAAACCAATGAATAATAATGAAAACTGAAAATCTCTTAGAAATTAAAGGAATTGTGAACAAACATTTATGCTGCACTGAGGCAATAATTGCTTGTGTTCTTTTCACGTTTTCAAGGGCAAGAAACATAAATCCCAATTCACTACAGTATTTAAGCACAAGCTTAAAGTGAGCACTGGATTATGTTTGGATGGTGGTAGGCAAAAGAATGGCTTGATAACCTTAGGGAGTAACGCATCTTATAGCTAACCAAATGCAGGGTTTCAGACGAATAAGCATGATGTATGGCTGCTACGCTGGGCCACGTGGGAAGGCAGTGGTCACATACACTGTGCTGTGTGGTTGGCATTAGCAAAGCTGGCAAAGCTCTTTGAGAGAAGAAGTTTTGAACTCCTGTCCCTGTATGACCAGAACTGCTTCTGGGGGATAGGTTGTCACAGACCGGGTCGGGCTGGACATGAAGTCCTGCCTGAACCAGAACCTTAATGCCATGGACAGGGACAGAAAATGACCTGCTGACTCTCAAAATACAGTGTGATGCTTGCAGTCAGGAGATCTGCAGGATTAAAATACCATGCTCTGAGCGCAGAAAAGGTCGTACAGGCTCCGACTTGCAGAACGTAGATTTTATGATCAAAAACTGTGGATTTTGGAAATATTATAACTATGTATGTGCTAGCTTACAGATTTTTATGATCAAAGTATTTTGCAGTGCAATTAAAGATATTTTGTGCAGCATCTACAAGCGTGGGAGCAGTTACCTGATATTTCTTTCCCAAAGTGACATTCAGCTGTATTTTTAAACTCCCTTTATTTTTAAAGTTTCCCAATTTAGAATTTCTAGTAAAAATATTGTTCTTTAAACCACCACGGGTTCCAAGCACTTCTTAAAAATAAAATAAACAAAGCAAAACAAAAAAAAATCACAAGAAAGAGTTTTGCAGTTACCCAGGTATGCCACGAGATGTCATAATCTGCAAGTGCTGGTTTTGTAACATCTGACACATCCTAAAATAACACATCTCTTTTTGTCCTTCACCTGGATGCCTATTTATTATTTTTTTATTTATTTATAATTCTTTTCTGTATAACTTCTGCTCTCTAGACAGAGCTGCAGCATAAATACCAGAGCACTTATATTTTAGCACAAATACAGAAAACCTTTACATGGGAATAACCCTATATGAATTATTACAGCTATCAAAGGTAGAAATATGTTTTTTACCAGTTAAATGCAGACTCTGTATCATGTTAATGTAGGGTTTAAAGTGTTTTTTACTTGCAAGCCACCAAGCTTTTTGCTCCTGACACTGAACCATAATTTTTTTTTTTTCCCAAGGCGCTCAGTTAGTTTCTGATTTTTTTCCTGTTATTTTGCTATCTGATTTTGAAAGCTTATTCACCCTCATCTTCTTACTCATCTGTTGACATGTTCTACTATTTTTCCAAAAAAAGTTTTTACCCATTTTTCCTACAAGCAGAATTTCTGTGGAATGAGAGCAGTGCTCAGCCTCTGGGCCCACTCCCACTTTCTCTAACCCAGCACTCAGCCCACCCTCAGGACCACGGGTGTGAGCCCATGATCGGAGCTGTTCCTGGCTGCCTGCTGCAAGGTCCTAGGGCTTCCAAAGGACAACTTATCCCTGCGGCTAGTCTAGAAAGGGAAATTTGTTCCCCTCAGAAGACATCACGCTAGCCTTCCAAGAGACTGATCAAGCTGTAAAACACAACACTCCTGTCCTTTCCAGAACACCTTTAGTGTTGGCTCATACAGCTGTAAATGTCCCTGTTGCCTGTATGTGCCACCAACTTCTTTTAGCCTCCTGCTTGGTCTCTGGGACCTTGCCACAGCCACACTCTGATAACACACAGCATCTTCGGTCCATCTGCTCACAGGCTCACTGTTAATCCTAATTGTACAGGTGCACGGCACATGAAGGTACAGGTGTTGCTTGGGTAGCTGGTTAGCATCCAGCTAGCATCAGCTAAAAATAGTGCTCAGGGCTTGACAGCAAGGCTTCTGCACAAGTTGCATAGGTCTCCTGGGGAGGGACACCCCAAGCTTTGCCAAATGAGGGCTTTAAGCTCATGCTGAACTGCAGGAACACACTTGGACCCCACCAGGCACAGACTGGTGAGGCTTGCTGAAGATGAGAAGGCTTAAATGTGACCTTCTTTTTAATCAACTGCTTATGTTCTTTGCTGGACTGGAGCCTCAGGGTTTGGTGTCTCCAGCAGCGAGCTTTTAATCTTTTGTTTTGGCATCTGATTTAGGCCATTCTCTGGTGTTGTTTAACTGATCGACATGGAAACATTGTCATCTAGGAAAATACCGTACACTTTTCTCTCCTCTGTTTAGGATTAGCTTCCTTATGCTGACAATGAGGGTGTAAAATATGTTGACAGTTACCATTACTCTAAAATCAACAATGTATCCTTGGTCACATCACTGTGATATTTGTTTATCCAAAATGTCACTCTCTGCGGCATATGCTTTAAATCAGTCTGAAACACGTATGAACATCGTCTGAACTTCTCCTCAGCCTTCCAGTTGAGTGGGCAGCCATCCACTGTTTTCTCTTTGTTAAAAGTACATTGCTATTATTTCTATTATTTTTTCTATTGCAATGAAAGCATCCAATTAGATGTTTGCTTTTCGGTATAAGGGCAGCCTGGAAACAAATAGATGAGACTAATGGAATTATAATGGCTAGTAAAAATGAACCTTTTATTGTGATATTTTAAAGCACTTAATGGATTCTCTCGCTTCTGTGGCTGTCTGAGTGCAGAGCACAGGCACAGGGCTCTAGCATGTCTAGCGAATTCGTTTCTTGCTGACACCTTTTTGTGCTTCAGTATGTATATTGCAGGTATCTTTAGCCAGATATAAGTGGGTAAGGAAATAAATAGACACATATTTAGTGCAGATATTTAAACTCTGAAGAGTTCTTATTTCAGTTTGAGTGACTAATAGAAACCAAGGCTATTATTGCCACTTGTCTGTGTTAATGCTGAAGATGAGTAGGCAGGATTTGGCACATGCTCACTGTCTACCCGAAAAGAAATACATGTGACATTTTAGATGTTGACAGCTTAAAAAAATAGCCCAGGGTAGCCAAAAATTATAGTATGACTTCAGTTATTTAATTTATATGCTGACTTGTCTAATGCCAAGCTACAGTGGCAAAGCACTTAACTGAAGTAAGACAGATGGTCAGTGAATCAACATTTCTGCGGGGAGTGATGCTTTTATCCATTTTTTTTCAGTTCTCTAAGCAGTATTATAATGGTATTGATCCAAGCATTGGATTTTGTATCAATTTACGTCACCTGATATCTTATGATCAGGATAAGAGCAAACATAATCTTTCTCCAAGAAAGATGCAATTTTAATAAGCCTTCTGGAGGAAACAGCTGTGGCAATTTTCATGGAAAAATAGAGGTCAACCCTTTGTTTACATACATATTTACATCCTTTAAAAGCATTCTTCTGCATACACATTTCTGTTACATTACCTTTGAAAACATTTTGTTCTTTGCTGCTTAGGAAGAGGTCAGAGATCCATAATGCACAACCTCCTGTTCTGAGCATCACTGTACCAGACAGCACTAAATAGGCTGCTGTTAGCCCTGTTTCATATTTTTTTTATATATATAATTTTTTTCCGCTTTAGGGGTTGGAGGGTTTTTCTTCATCACAATGAAATGGTCGGATTTTGGTGAATGAGCAATTTCTATGAAGAAAAATATTCCAACTGTGTTTTTGTGACCAGTTTACTGATCAGGTAAGTGTTACACTCTGCCTTTTCCTGCTCTGGTACTCATGGGTAGAAAAGAACAACCAGTTCTCCTCCACATCACATATCTAGGCTCCCTGGCAATACAGATACCTTGTGTAAAACAGGAGCTCTGGGTGCATTCTGCAGCTGGTGGGAGTGTGCCTGCACAAGCACTCCTGCAAGACAGAGCCATGTTCACGGTCTGTAAAAGATGACCAGGCTACAGCACACAGTGATACATATGCAGTGGGCTTGTCCAGAGTTTTTACCTTCTTTTTCCCCTCCACCACAGATGTGAATGGTTCCCAATGTGGAACAACGTGATGGTCAGCCATCAGCCCAGGCAGCGAGCTTCAGTGACATTGGTTTTCTCCCCCTAGTTCCATTCTCTCACACAATAGGCACAACTTTCTACATTTTGTTTTGTTTTACTTGGTTCATATTTGTTTTTTGTTTTTTTTTTTATGAATGTTTGTTGGTTAGGAAGGGGAATAAGAGAATGTCAGCATGGAGCTTTGTAACTGCAGTGAACTCTCTCCACTGTAGCACTGCAACTCACCCCAAGGGCTTCCATCTTGTCGGAGGGGGAGCAGGACATAGGCACTATGTAGCACTGCAATAATTTTATGTCCAAACCCCTGTGTGCTGAACTGCTTCTGTTAGTATAATCCCATTTCATGAAGCAAAACCTAAACAAAACATACAACAACAATAACAGCAAAACTTTCTAAAGATGAAGCACCTATTCCTTCACTCTGGATTTTTTAGTAGAATATCAAAACTACTACAGAATACAAGTCTTGTGCTTTCAAGATATCCAACCACTTAAACCCACTCCACTGAATACCAAAAGTTTTAGGAAAGGTAGAAGAGTTTCCAGCTTGGCTCTTATAAGCCCCCTGAAGGTAGAGGTTTACGTGCACCACTTATAACCTGCTGTTTCATATGCTAAAAGTTTAGCTGGGGTGATTTGACAGCTACATGGAAGAGAAATCCACTGGGGTTCCCTAAATGCACAGGAACCACATGACTTATGAAGTTAATGAGCTGGAGCCCTAAGACATAATGTGTGTTTCTCCTGTTTTTGTGCTTTTTGCTAGATGTCAGTTTTTGGCTTTAGACTGATCCAGTAGGTTCTTACATAGAGAACTTTCTGGAGATCCAGCCTGAGGCAGAGGAAGGACTTTTGCCAGAAGCACGAAACATCATGTACTACAACATCCTAAGGGACTGAGGGGTAAGCAACAGCTTCCAAGTGCCATGTATGGGCTTGGCCCGGAGTCTGGAAGCTGCTGTCACCCGCGGTGATGGTGGTGGTGATGGTGTCCAGCACAGCCCACCCTGGGAATTCATGCTCTAATCTAAACCCAGCACCAGCCTTCTCAACAAAAGAGTTTTGCCCACTCCCACATCAAGGTATTTACATGAAAAACAAAAGTTTCTCTGTGAGGTAAGCATCATCTGAATTAATAGATTTTACTTGTGTCACATAACAAGCTATTGAAAGCCACTCACTGGGGTGTTAGAGTGATGAGGTGGTGCAAGAACTCATACACAATAGACTGTGGCTCTGCCGTAAACAAAATTTCCCAAATTAAACCTCAAGGAAAACAATGAGTTAAAAAAATGACTGTTTCTGTAGAAAGAGCGTTTCCTGTAGAAACAATCCCAGATGAATACATAATCCATGAAATGGCAACAATTAATATTCTTCTATTAATATTCTTCTATTAATTCTATATTCCTCTATATTCTTCTATATTCTTCTATTAATACCTCAGCTTTTGCTTCTTTACTTTGATATGCAAAGACAATGTTGAAAAATGACTGAACTCATCAATTATTATTCTGAATCAGTATCAATGAAAAATTTGATTCAAAAAGAAAATCTTTTGTTCTTCAGCCTAACCATTGAGATCTCTGGATGAGAAAGGTCCTGCTGACCAGTGGTGCACAGGAGGAGCAGGACTAGGCAGAACTCACTGGGGTTTCTCAGCAACTATGAACAGTCAGAGCTGAGCAGCACTACTGAGGTTATTAAAACATGAAATCCCAATGCTATACACCAAGTTGAAGTGATGCACTTTAGCACTTAAGCACCCTCATCCATTACCCCAGTACAGGTAGGGCCCCCATTGACCCCACAACCCCACCAGACTTGGCTGTCACTGCCACTAACCCATGGCCTTTCTCCCTGCATTGATGGTAGCAGCAGCAGCCAGAAGAATGCAGAAGTACAACCCCATTTGGCACTCCTGAAGCTCCCTGAGATAAGCATCCCTGCCCTTGCTACAGCTCTTAGTACACAATTAGAGAAACCTACATTTCAGGAGTTCAGGTCCCAGGTTCCCATAGATATTGTTCTCTTCCAGCCCAGGATAGATACTGAGATCTAAATTTAACTCATGTTTGTGAAGCTAACAGAAGTATTCTGGATTTGAGTTCAGCCGCTGCAGGATTTTATATAGAGAAATTCTGCACCTCTACCACCTACAGAGCTGGAACTAGAGCAACTCAGTCCTGCTCTTCCCTCTTTCCTGAGGGATTATCTAGGGTGGATTCAGCTTCGGGCTAGAGACTCCAACTCCAGATCTCTGGATGTATGTGTCTGCCTGTGAGCCATGTGCTGCTGCCATTGCTCAGGCATCGATGTCTGCTGCCAGCTGATGCCCTGGGGTGCTGAAGCCCTCAGCGCAGGGCAGGCAGGGTGGTAGTGCAGGACCTGCGGGAAGCCCTGTGCTCCTCTGAAGTAGCAGTTGGGTACCGCAGGAGGTCCCAAGCAGCACTAGGAACCTGTGCATGGGCTGCTCTCCACTGGCTAGAGCAAGAAAAACAAAACAAAACAAAACAAAATAAAACAAAACAAAAGCCATTTTTTCTTTGCCTGCTGTGCTTTTTAGCTGGCTAGTATGAGCCACTGGTGGTTTAGTCCAAATCAGAGCATTGCTGATCAGCTCACTCATATTGTTTTTAGCAGTTTTGTTTGTTTGTTTGTTTGTTTTCAAAATGGTAGTGTATGTTTTCTGTGTCAACTTACTTACTTTGTAACTACAGTTTCAGGAAAAATGCCTTTAATACATCCTGCTCTCCAAGAAATTACTATTTCTTCACTTGCTAGTTCTACCAAACAACAGATTTTATCTTTTTATTTCCTCTCTTAAATAATGATTCATTTTCTATCTTTTCTATCCTTTATTCACTTGCAAGTTATTATTTATTCCTGGTAATTTTTCTTTGCTTATAATTTTTCATAGTTGATAGGATATTATTAAGATTCAGAAAATATTTGGTCTGTTTTTCATTTTCTTTTCTGGCCAATAGATGGGACTCTTCCCTCTGATATCTCTTTTCTCTTTGGTCTAATCACGTAGATAAACATTTTGATACCCTTTCCTGAAATGTGAAACCTGAGGGATATGTGTTACCTCACGTCTCTGAAAAACATGGAAATGAAGGACGGCTGCAGCAGTTGGCAACTCAAATATACCAAATATGCAGGATGCTAGAGACAGCAGAGCCTCAGATTAGAGCAGTTTGGTCTGTTAGACACAGTGTTTCATGAACAAATTAAAAACATTTACTGTTCTGCTTGGTTTTTGTTTGTTTGTATTTCCTCCCGGGAAGGAAAGACAGTAAACATAAATAACAAATAAACCAGCAAACAGCCAGGTTAATTGAGGGTGTGTTGATCATGACTTTATTCCTGTTGCCTTTGACTCCAATAGCTAATGCCCAGGTGCCCCCAGTGAGCTGGGTGTACATCAGGCAGGTGGGTTTTGGCAAGTCCTGCAGCATCCCACTCGGAGCACATTGAAAAGGAGTGGAGGCTTTCATCATCTACTGATTAAAAAAAAAAAATAGGGGAAGGAACAGGGGAGTTTTTTGATCACGTTGAAGTTCTGCAAATAAGATGTGTCTTTCTCTCTAGCAAGGACTTTCATTTTTCCCCAGGCTGTAAGCAGGCTGTCCAGATTGCTTAGTCAGACCAAATGTCCTGTCAAATTATCAAAAGTTGTCTTCGTTCACTTTCTTTGCTTTTGGTTGCCCTTTGCAATGCCTTCTAAGTGTTGTTTGGACAAAGGCTTTGCTCAGGAGTTGGCTTACCTGGAAAATGTGAACGTGTATATTTTTACAGGGCAGTTCAAGTCCAGCATATGGGTAAAGTATTGCATCCTTAGGCAACAAGTGTGCCCCTTGGATGAAGCATGCATCTGGCCTGTATGAACAGCTGCTCTTGCCACATTTTGTCTCAAATTATTTAATTCAGTTTCTGCATCAAGGCAACAAGGCTACTGAATATTGTATTTTCCTGCACATGTAAGATGTTGCTAAATATTTCTCATGTCACACATGATAGATTTGTTTCTCTCCTATTTATCTCCCCTACACTCCACAAAACGTGTTGAAATCGATGGGCTTCACATTTAAAGAAATAAAAGGCAATGTCTCCTCATGTTGCATGTAATTAACCTCTTACTTCACCCGTAGAGGAGAACATTACTTCAAACACTACAGGTGCACTTTGAAAAGGGCAGAACAATTTTAACGCCTAGCAGCCTTACATATTTAATAAATTAAGAGTAATCAGTTGTTACACTTTTAGGTACAGCATAGCTGTATTAAAAAACAAGAAGCAATATTATATTTTCCTCTAGATGCAAAGCTGCCCAATATATTAGTGATTTTTCCATTACATGTTCTCCAAAGTGTAATTGTCAGTGTTGACGACTGGAGGCTGAGCTTACTGAAAGAGTAATCTGAACTGGAAGGGCAAAGAGCCCTGTTTTTCATGGGGATGTGAAACCATAATGGGATGCTTCTGACCTATGATGCACCTGCGTGCACCTTTTCTAGCCTCTAAATTTGGGAGAATGATGAGTAAGAGGCTCATTAAACTGCCTTGTGGAGGTTGCTTTTTGGGCGAGTGATTACTTCTGTTCTGCAGCTGTAATGGGAGCCCAGGACCCAGGCTGGCTCAGCTGCTCATCACCTTCTTGACCCTCTATGCCCTCTCCTTGCCTCCAGGGGCTCCACACATCACACGCAGTGCACAAGGTGTGAGACTATTTTACAGTGTTTTGCATTCCTGTGGAAATATGAGTGCTAGGTCAAATGATGCTTTCAGCTATCACTAGTTGGATGTATTGATTTAAGTGTAGTCCATTAATGTAATAATTATGAATTCATGACACAGTGTTTTGCTCTCCTGTACAGAACAGTTAAGGTTTTGTAATAGCTTTCCTTGTTTTCCTTGTATACTTGAAACCTTCTGTACTACACCCTTATGTGAGAGTGGATGACCTCCTGTGCCTCCAAGTTTGGGTGAATTACATAAGCAAACACATCTGCTCCAAGTCTCCAAAAATGTAAGAGGTGGGTCAAGTAAGCAACACTAACAGCAGTGCCAAATAAACTGAGGGCCCAGGATGGTCTTGTACAAAACTGAAGTTGATCAGTGGAAATTCAGGAAAGCCAGAAGCATTCTCTACTCTGTATTTTGCCTATTAAAAATAAATACCTTAACAAAACTTAGTGTAATTTCCATAAATTCTGTTTTTCTTCTGTATGTTACATATTAATAAATACATTGATGAAACTTAATCTATTTTGATAAATTTTGATTTTTGTATTTTTTTCTTTCACCACTGGGAAACTGAGAGGCAGTGAGCATAACGTGTGCCTGTGCTAGTGGTTTGTAAAGGTGCCAGCTCCATGTGGATTTCCGATTCCCCACGTCTTGCACATTCAGCTTTGCATCCTGCTCTGCTTTGCTCCATGCAGCGGAGGAGGAGCATCCCTCCCATACCCGAGGTCCCTGCAGCTCTCCCTCTCAACTGGCACCTCAGGTGGTGCACGGAGGAAACATCATTCTCTGTCCCTTCTGCAGACAGGCGAAATAACCTTCCAAACTCCTCACCAGTAAGAGGCCTCAGGACGTTTCCCAGTTCACAAGGAGCTCTGAACACATGCTACAGAGACCTAGGACCCGTGTGCCATGAAGCAGCCACGCCAGTTTGAGGCATTTGCTGCACTTTGCTGTTCATCACATCCCACTTCTATGTCTTGCTACCCCTTTCCTTCTGGTTGTTGCAGTTTTCCATCATTTCTTTATGCTCCTTACCCTCAAGAAAAAGAAGATTGCCTGCTTTCTCTCCCAGTCTCGGTTGCAGGGATGCTGGTGGACCACTGAAGAGCTGGAAGAGACTTCTCTCTTCTCAGTCCATGGAGATGAAAGAGGCAAAGTTTTGTTACCAGGAGAACGACCAGAATCTGTAGGAAGGGACGGCTGCATTGCCCACTGCTACTGGCCATGATAGGAGGTGGGAAGATGTCCAAGAAAATGGAAACTGAAGAGAATGAAATCTGCAGATTAAGAAGGACCGGTCAGGGCAAACCTGTCAGGTATGTCTGTAGATTTGGAATAAACCTAAAGGCTGTCTTCACCAAGAGAAGGCTGCTCGTGCTCCCCAACTCCCTCACTTTTCGGAAACCAGTCATGGAGGAGGAGCGGGTAGACTTCTGCCTCCCTTGGCCACCTGGAGGGAGGAGAACAAGCAGGTGGAGGCCACCTGGCCCTGCTGGGGCAGATCTAGGAGGTGCCAGCAGGGCAGGGTGGCACTGGGGTGCCTTGCTTGCCCTCCTCATGGCAGCTCTATATGCAATGCAAAAATGCAAAATGAGTTTTTCTTTTTTATTTATTTGTTTTCTAAGTAAGCCAGCAGCATAAAATTGTTTTGGAAAAGGTTTTATTTTATTATCAGTTGCACACAGCTGTAGCTTAAAGGAGGGAAGGCTCACTGAAGCAGTAAAAACTGGCAGTGCAACAAATACAGTGGGGGTACTCATCCACAGAAAGTACACATACATCCTGATGTGGGTCTTTACCTTGACCTCGTGAAAAATCCTTTCATTGCATATGAAGCTGAGAGCTGACAACAGCTTTACCCAGTTGGACTAGAAGGGACTGGCTATATAACAATAGCTGCTTTGCAAATTACTTACATTAATAAACATCAGGTTATGGGGAGTGAAAGAAGTGATTGCTTTTTTCAAGAGAGGGGAGTAGAGTAGCTTTACCCCACCTCTTTGCTTTTTTAAAGTGCAGAGAGAGATGCAGTCCATTCTTTTCCCCCCAGAATACAGTTAGCTCAATTAGCAAATGCAAAATTCACTAGCAGACTTGTATTTCTCACATGTCTATTATTCATTCATTAGATTAACTCTTAGAGGAACCCCACTTGGTGTTCTACAAACATAAAATAAGGTCCCTGCCTGACAGGGGTCTAAAAAGAACACAGACCAAAAGCAGGACATAATTTCCCCAGTTACAGCTGGGGACAAAGGCACAGACCAGCTGCATCATTTGCTTAGGTGATGGATGATACGGATAAGCATTTCTTGATCCAGTTCAATTCTTAGTCCAGTGCCTTATCCAACAGCTTTATGTACAAATTACCACAAATGCTCCCTTTAGAGTAATCATCTAGGGAGATGCATGATTATGATAAAATTATAAGTATTTGGACCAGAAGTGTGATGATTAGCAGGTCAGTATTTTCTGTTTGGTATGGCATAATGGGATACAGTCCTGGGCATCATACATTTTCAGACATTATAATAAATATCATTTTTGTGATTAGCACCCTTCTCCCCTTAAAGCAAGAAATAGTCAGGATTTCAGCCACAGCTACTCTGTTCTGGGAAGCAGAAAATTATAACGACCGTGTCCATCTTATCCTCCTGAGAAAAAAATATGTGGTATATAAACCAGGAATTTGTGGTATGTATAAATAAGTACCACTTCATAAGAAAAAAGCTATTATTTTACTTCATTTTCAGAAGCATCTTATCAAAGCATGGTAGAAAATTATTAAAATAGATAAAACTGTTTAAAAGTTCAAAACCAGCGCTCACAATCTCTTCTGATTCTTATGAGAGAACACAGTAAGAGAGGAAGAAAAACAATTTATTTGAGAAACTATTTTTTTCTGTTTGCCATTTTTGTTCCTTTCCCTCCTCTCCAATGTCTTTTTCAATGCTTCCTGTGATACTGAGCTGAATGCTGATGAGCAAATACTTGAAACATATATAAGAGCAAGATGAGGGACTTGAAATTTGTCACCACAGGAGGCCTCTGACTCTTCTGGCTGGAAGCTGAAAAATTTAGCAAGACCTGTTGTTTATTGATGAATTATAAAAATGGAGTGCCAGTGCAGGACTTGGATTCCTCATCTGGTGAAATTCCACTGGATGAAATCATTTTTATTGAGATTTGGAGAAAGAAAGAAACAGTGGCTGTGAGCATGTGATAACTGTCAGCAAGGTGGGGGAGACTTCATAAATGCAGCTCTGTTGACAGCTGAACCAGAAAGGTAGTGTAGAGGCTTAGCATTTAAGAGCTCCATTTAAAAGGAAGCCTGTATCTCCCACAGCAAGCCTTTGTGTCTATTCTGCTTGGCTTAGATGCACAGTGGGAAGGTTTCCAGACAGACAGACCTGGTGGGGCTGCTCCATGAGGAATTCGGCCACAGCCCTGCTAGATCCCCTTTCTGCAGGCACCCCTAAACATGGGCAGCCTTGGTATTCCCACATCTTCAGAAGTCTTTTTTTAATCCCATTTCCATTTGCAGTTTCCCCCTCTCTGCATCTCTGTATATTTCTATTGACTCTGTAGTTTCTGGTAAAATGAAAATGGTTTCTGGTAAAACATAAAACCAAAACCAAATAAATAAATAAAAATAAAAAAATAAAAAATAAAAATAAAAAATAAAAATAAAAATAAAAATAAAAATAAAAATAAAAATAAAGAATAAAAAACCACACACAAAACAAAACAACAGAAAGAAAAAAAAAGGCAACAACAAAAAGAACCAAAGAAGAAATCAGACTGAAAACCCTCAAATCCCATTATTCATATGAACAAACTCTCATACTGATTCCAGAGAAATCCTTCAGGTGTGTACTAATGCAGTTGTGATGTTGCTTTGCTTTGTGACATGACAGCAGACATGTTAAGCAACAGTCTTGTTGCTTGCAATAAGGCTGTTGCTGAGCCCAGAAGAGTGATCTGTTAACTTTGCACTGGACAAACGACACAAAGTTCAGACCATCTTATAGAGGACCTTGAATAGCAGTTTTTAAATATAGTGAATTAAAATTTAAATGGACCTGTGCCACTAAGCTGCATGAAGCGTGGTGGGTTTGTTACAAACTGATCACTCACCTCTGCGTCTCTGCAGTGGAAGTTAACTTCCCCAGAGAGCTGGGAACCACCTGTGCATATTTCCTCTCCAGAACATGCACATATTCTCTAACTCCAGCAAATCTGCTGAATTGGAGCTGCTGGAATGAGCCACCACATTTAATACCAAACCCAGAATCATGTAGGTCTTTGCAAAGAGACAAATGTAACTTCAAAGGCATCTGTATTGAAGTTAAACAAGAAAAACATGAAAAATAGCTGCAATTAAAAAAAAAAAAAAAAAAAAAAAGAGGAAAGAAGAAAAGGAAATAAGGAATAAAGGAAAAAGGAAGAAAGGAGAGAAAGGAAAGAAAGGGAGAAAGGAAGGAAGAATGGAAGAAAGGAGGAAAGGAAGAAAGGAAGAAAAGACCAATTGAAAAAAAAAAAATCCTTTTCTTCTTTTGGGGGTAGTGAGGGTGCAATTTCATGTTTGCTGAAGCAAAGAGTCCAGAGCATAGAAATACGTTCCTTGAGATTTTGATAACTCATCTTCTGAACCACTCTTCTATTATTTATTCATATAGCTCTAAAGCCTGGAAACATTGACAAATTCATTCATGCTATGCTCTACAAAACAGAGAAAAAAAAAAAAACTCCAAGAGTTTTAAAGAGTTTTTCATGAAAAGGAAAACAGCACAGAAAACTTTCTTAGTTTCCTGCTAGCCCAAGAGGCCAGCAAACATTTAGGATCCTGCAGATTTGTTCTGTTAGAGGAAGAAACTGAACCAAGATCCTAGTTCTCCCTAGGTGTAATACTGCCGGTGCACAAGAAATGCAAACAAAATCGTTTGCCTAAGTACAAAATAATCAGGCAAAAGTAAACTTTTTCTTCCTTTCTTTTGGCCTCTCTTTAGTCACCGCTTTGACAAAGTTTATCCTTCCTTCAGCAGCAGTTACCCAGTGCAGCTGAGCCCCAGCCGTTGCTGCCCCCTGACCCCACCATGCACTCCAGCCTCCTCTCTCATCCCGAATCTCACTGCACAGCAAGTGTTCGACTCTCTCAGCCCACAGAAAACTGATTCAGCCAAAAATAAAAAATTATTTTCCTGCTCGACATCTTGTTCAGATGTCAGGCAAGTGTCCCAGTGAGAGGACGGGGAGGGATGGGATGGAAAAAGCCAGGCTGTACACACAGAGCAGGCTGGGGCAGGGAAAGCATCAGCAGGGCATGGGGCTGGCCCTTTCCACCAGTGAGCCGTCAGGATGGCAGAACTCTGTCCTCTGACACAGGATGCTCTTTCTGCCATCGCTGTCTCCAGAGTTGCTGCAATAACATAACCTTGTACTTCTTTCAGTGATTCAGTCTTCTCTAGCAGTACTTCAAAAATAGCAAAAAAAAAAAAAGACTAAAGCAAACTCGGGAGGTCAACGACGATCATGTATTTAACTTAGCAAGGGCATCACTGAAGGCACCAGATGGCAAAAACATCTATTTTTTAGTGATCATTAACTCCTCAGGGAAAACCCACTCCTGTGTCACAGCCACATGGCACATGCTGTGTAACAGTGAGTGGATGACCAAGAGGCTGGAATGTGAGCAACCTGCTTTCCAAAGGTTTATTTTCTTAATTTCACTGTGCTCTGTACAATCACATCCAAAGAGATGAGGGCTGGGAATGAGTCAAATGTCTTCTTGTCCCTTTCCTGACTCTTGTGCATTCACAGGTTTAAAAAATGAAATAATAATAATAATTTAAAAAAAAAAAAAAGTCTGTAAAACTGCAAAGCTGACCTTGGAGCCAGAAGCAGGTGAAGTATATTAAATGAGTTCTAACTTATTTAATGTCAAAAGTTCTCTTTAATTTCATAATAAGTGTTTGTTCTTACTAGACTTTTGAAATGTAATTAATGGAAGGTTTCAGCTAATTAGAAGACATCTACTGCTCTAGTGCAAATGTATCTTCCTAGGCATAAAAGCATTTTTGTATTTTTGAAAAGGGTTGGAACAAGCCTGAGCAATTGCAAATTAGCTTGTCTTCCTGAATGTGAGCAATAAACCATGAGGGTCAAAAATTCAAGTCTGTCCTTACACTTATCCTGAAACAATTAAATAAATGATGCAACTGTGGGTGCAGATATGTAATTTCTGTCTCTTCTCAAATGTGCACATTATCAAATTACAGGATCCCAGAGAGCCTGAGGCCGGCAGGGCCCTCTGGAGGCCACCTGGTGCCACCCGTGCCCAAGCAGGGACACCCAGAGCAGGGTGCCTGGCACCACATCCAGGCGGCTTCTGAAGGGCTCCAAGGAGGAGACCCCACAGCCTCTGGGCAGCCTGTGCCAGGGCTCCGTCACCCGCACAGCACAGAAGTGCTCCTGGTGCTCAGGGGGAGCCTCCTGGGGGCCAGTTTGTGCCCAGGGCCTCCTGTCCTGGCACTGGGCACCACTGCACATGGCCTGGCTCCGTCCTCCCTGCACCGTCCCTTCACGTATTTACAGACAGTGATGAGATCCCCTGGGCCTCCTCTTCTCCAGGCTGAGCAGTCCCAGCTCTCTCAGCCTCTCCTTATGGGAGGGGTGCTCCAGTCCCTTCTTCATCTTGGTGGCTCCACATTGGACTCTTTCCAGTTTGTCCAGGTATCTCTTGTACTGGGGGAGCCTGGAACTGGATACAGTGCTCTAGGTGCAGTCTCACCAATGCTGAGTAAAAGGAACATAAGTGGAAAGGAAAAGCAGACTACAGTTGGTATTCAATTCAGTGATCCCATTCTAACATGATGGATTCATGTCAGTACCCATACAGATCACACCTTTTTTTTTTTTTTTTGTACATATATACTGGAGTTAACATCCCTCATATTGCATAGACTAAGAAGCTGAAATACCACCCGTCTAATTGGATCTGGAAAAACATAAGAGAATCCGTACTGTTCACACATTGTCAACATCTATCACAAGAGTTCCGAACTCAGAAGAGAGCCATGGTCCTAAATAAGTATTTCTGCAATGAGGTTAAAATATTATTTAATGAGGTCTTTGGAGAACACCCTTACAATCAGAAGTACTTTGAAAATTCCTAGTGTAGAAATTTTGTTAGTAAGTAAAAAAATATTTTACTAGAATAGCAAAATGGTCATCTGAAAGAATCACATTATCTAATGTTTTCAAAAATCAGTGGGAATACTGCTTTCCTCCTAAGAGCCATAAGGATTACCGTTTGAATCTTGTGACTCTGTTCATAGTTAAAAGTGAATTCAGGTTTAATTCTGCAGACCTCACCTTGGCTGGAAAATTGGTTTCTATTATTGTTGCCATTTCAGTAATGCCAATTTCACCTGGCCAGAAACCAGCCCATGTGCTGAAAATGCATTGTTTACAAGGCAATTTTTTAAAAATAGACTTGTAAGCTAAAGGTTACTTGTGCTTGGATTAATTTTTCCTTCATATTGGACAACTTTCTCCCTATATCAACAATATATTCCTTGGAGTATGTAGAATTAGGTTTAAGAAGGAGATCTTCCCAAAATGCTTCCTTTGCATTAAATTGGGTGATGGAGAGGGCAGAGGAAACAGAAGCACAAAACCACGAAAGATTGCCTGAGATCACACAGCAAATTAGTGCCAGAGCTGCAGATCACACTCAGAACTACCAACCCCACACTGCATGCTCTGTGCAGGGTGACCTTGGGGTGCAAGGGAGCTGCCCAGGAGCCTGGGGGAGAAGGGAGGGGAATGTCTATGTCTTCTCATGAATATAAAATGATTAAAAGACAGGAATAAATGGGCAGTTTAAGCAGAGAAATCACTACTAAAATTTCCCAAGGGTATGTGCTGCTTAATATATTGATAATAAATTTGGAAAAGGGGAATGAGGTGGCATAGTTTGCCGACAATGCTAAACTACTTGAGGTAATAAAAACAAAGATTGACTGAGAAGTCAATCAGTCCTTGCATAAGGATCCCACAGTACTGAAAAAAAAAAGTCAGATGAAAGTTAATGTTGACTTTCATTGATGAATGGGAAGTACTGCACACGTGAAAGCAATGCTAACTACACACGGTGTGGGAGGGTCTGAACTGGCTACTCATATTCACAAGGGAGATTTGGGAATTATTACAAATTGTGTTATGTTTAGTTTCAGGGCATTAGAGTAGGTAAAACAAGCCAAGTATCAGAAAATATCGTGAAAAGAATTGACAACAGAAAGGTTTAAAAAAAAAAAAAAAAAACACCGATATCATCTTGCCACTATGTAAAATGATATTATACACACACTTCTTGAAGACAATGAGCATTACCTGACCCTTTGTTCTCGAAAAGGAGGAGGTAAGACCAAAAGAAGGCTAGAGTAGAGCTGAAAGAAGGATATAAGGCACAAGGAAAAAATAAATGAAGTAATATATCTCTACAAGAAAAAGGCAGTTGGAGTGGGATCCTAAAAGCTGATCAAATTGTGAACAGAAGCCAAATGAAAAAGGAAGAGTTGTTCGTTGCCTGTCCTGAGAAGAGAAGCAGAGAAGATCAAATGAAGCTAGCAGAAGGTTCAAAACAAACAGGAGGACATACTGCCTCTCATAATGGTCTGATCTAGTCTGATTCATCTTATAAGTCAACATGAAACATCTAGACCTTTATTTCAAGTTTTAAAGCATCTTTATAGGAAATATTTTCCAATAAGATAAAACTGCCATAAGTCAAAGTAGCTCCACTGTATATAAATAATGGGAGAAATTTGTAGAGACATGGAGGGAAAAAAGACAAGAAATAAACAGTAAAAATGTCTATGTAGGCTATTTGTTTATCTTAATTCTTGGAGGAAAGGATGCAGGGAAGAAGGGAAGATGATGAAACCAAATGATTGCATTAAAAATTATTAAAAAGCAAACAAACAAACAACAAAAAACAGATTTCATTTATTGCAGTCCATTGGTTTGCACAATTATTTCCATGAAAATACAAAGCTACTAGTGTCCTTGCAGCCACAAGGGCTGGATACCTTTCTTCTGCTCACATAGCATGAGTGAATTCCCTTGTTACAGGAACGGTTGCAAATTGTTCATTCAATTTCTTTTGAACCCTTCTTATACATTTTTTTTAAATATAGTTCAATTTAAAATGAAATACTTTGATTCTCTTTTCTAGAAAAGACAACAGAATGCAATTTAGCCCACAGTATTTGAGTAAATTTCAGCTTTTCCGCAAGATGTTTCCTCCCTGAAGGAAATTAGAGTGCAGAACCTGTGTGTAAAACTCTTTTGTTTTCCACAGTGAATTGAAAAAGCTATTGCTTCAATTCTCACATCAAGCTGACTTGTCATATGGAAAAGTATCTACACTAGCTCAAAACCACGTATTGTTCCTTGCTCTCATTTGAAGATCTTTTGTCATTCACATTTTTCTTTGAAGGATATTTTTTTTATCTGAGATTTATTGATGCACAAAGAACAATTCTGATATCATTGTGCTTTTAGCCAGAAAAATCTTTATTCTGTTTTGGGAAAATAACAAACTGTCAGCACAAGCTCTACTTAAAGGTTTCTTGATACTGATGAGGATCAATGTGTTTAATCAATCGCTGGTGACAGCCAAATACCTTTATGTTCAGAGATAGAAATGACGGCTTCTAGCGGAGCCAGGAGAAGGTATTTCCCTTTGTAAAGGGGTCGTGCATGATATACCTTCATTAAAAAAAAATATTATTTATGTCCAATTAAAAATCTAGGGGTTCCTCTGGTTGTTTTAATTTCAACACATAACTAGATCGCTGACAGTGAGACCTAAACCAGCACCTTCTGGGCTTTATGGAGATTCACTGGTGCTCAGCATCAAGCAGAGCAGGGACCATGATCTTGGGAAACAGCAGGAGCTAATGCTGAAATTGGTGAGCTGAGCAGATGAGGCAGTAAGCAGAAACCTGTGGGGTCAGTCTCCTTTGGGCTATTCTATAAGTACAAACTGAAGAGAAGGCACAGAGGGAAGTTCAAGTGTCTGTGAGGAGAAAAGTGAAAAGACACAACAGCTAGCAATTACATTTTCACAGGTTTCTTAGTTTTCTGGGAAGGCTGTGCTTCTCTTGTAAAAAAATAAAAACAAAAATAAAAAAATAGGTGTTTTAGAAGGGCATTTCTCCAGCTATGACTCATTCTGCACAGTAATATTTTCATTGACTTGAGGCCAATAAAAAGTTTCCATTTTCCTTTCCTATAATTGCATGGCTCTCAAATTTGACTCAAGGGCTTTCTTTTCAGAACTTTTTTCTATAATACCTTGAAACTCTGCTTTGTTGTTTGGGATTTTTTTGCCTTGACATGCCTTGTCTGTTCAACAACTGTCTCCTTCCTCTCCTGACCTTTTGGACTAAAACCTTGAGTGCAAAGCCATGGGAGATGTTTGCTGTAGATTCTTTACTTAGTCTCAGTCCTGATTTTTCTCTTTTCCTTATTTGTTTTTAGTAAATCTCAGGTGCCTGATTTTCCTGGGTAAGAGATAATGATGCAGTGGGGCAAGAGAAAATCTTTAAATGATGTTCCAGAGACTTCTCTGGAACTACCTTCATTTTCTTCTAACACCTTTTTTCTGTATCCAAGCAAAGCAGTATGCTAATCCTCTTTTTGTTGGATGATAACCAGCATGAAATATACTTTGTTGAGGCTTTTTTTTTTTTCTATAGCTGGTGAAATTCCTCTGAAATAACTTGATTGCTTCTGTCTGAAATTACCCTTCTCAGATAATTTATTGTGTAAAGTTAATGTTACGTGTACTGTAACTGGCTTGCTGAAATAAGGTTTTAGTCCCCTTCCTCTAATGTACTTGTTCTTATCAGCAACATGAAGCTGTAGATCACACAAGGACCTCAGACATGACACAGCAGAGCACCCCTTTGGTGCAGTCATGACCAGTGGAGAGAGCTTCACACCACTTCATCCCTTTTAGCAGACAGACAATTCTGAGTTAGGATTTGTGGAAGCACTCCTGGACCAGGACTGATGGTCTGTTCAGGCCCCTTGTCTCTTCTGCTGGACAAATTGGTCTTGGGAAATTTACTGTGCTTTTAGGACAAGAACTCTTGGAAAATTAGTTGCTAAAAGAGACCCATGCACACACTTTTCATTAGAGCCTTCTCAATGTTGGCCTGCTTGTTCACTGTAAGCTCATTAAATTTTGGAGCAACCCCAGGCCGGATCTAGCTAAATAAGGCAGGGAGATGTGATAACAAAAACAAAACAAAACAAAAAAACCTAAAAGCTTTGCTACCCTTTCTTACAAACCCCAAACAAAGCTAAAGTTTCACAGAAATTCAGTTGTGTAAACGTTGCTGGTTCTACTCCAGCTCTACACGTCTTTTCAAAGGGCTATGTCATGACAGCATTATGGCCAGTTGTACATCTACATATATTTGCATCTTTATTTTAAAAACTTTAATCCTGGACTTTTGAATCCTTTTGGTAGCTCCCATGGATTTTATTTGCTGTTTGGCTGGTATTCAAACAATCATAGAATCATTTAGATTGGAAAAGACCTCTAAGATCATCTGGCCCAACCTTTAACCTAGCACTACCAAGTCCATCATTAAACCATGTCACTAACTAGATTACTATTGTGTAAAAAATCGTGTGACAGCTTCCCCAAACACAGCAAAATTTTTATTAAACTATAAGAAGGAATGCTATATCTTCTAACATAATGAAATCTTGATGTAGAGAAAGACTGTTGTTTCTTTTGTTTGAGGACTCAGAAAACTGTCTGACACTTCCCATGAGAGACAGCACCTTTTCCAAATTTACTTATACATTTAAGCAAGGAGAACTTCAGACCTCTGCAGAGGCAAACAGGATGTTCTAGATCAGGGCCACTGTTAGCAGGGACAGGAGAAATCTTACGAAGAGCTGCTGCACTTTTATTTTGGAAAGAGGAGAGCTGCAAGGCTCCAAACAATTTTACCTTCATTCACACTCATTCAGGTCTCAGTCTTGCTTTGTAGGTTCACTCAAAGCCCCACAGATATTGTGGATCTGCCTCTATTGAAGCTGCCTTGTGAAGCAGGATTGAAGCTGCAAGAACCTGCTGTCTTCATGCCCATCCCAGTTGCAGAGGATGCATATGAAAGATGTCTGGATGTATTTTGGCAGGTTAAAGGTACTTAGAAACTCCACACAGCCTCTCTGAGCCTTTGCTATATGTATTTCACTGTTTAACATAATTTCAGCAGTGATAAAATGATCTGACCGTTAATGCTGTGTTGTCAAGGAGATTATTTGGCCTTTCTCAGAGGGAGTTCACTGTGTGGAAAGCAAAGAGATCAGGATAACAATTCATTTTAGAAAAGTGCCCATGCATAATCATTTATACTGTACAGAAAGCAGCATACATTAATTTCCTGTTTCTACCTTCATGAAAATCAGTAATCCTAGCCAACGTATTTTCCAGTGCTCAAACTCGATGGGGTTTGAACCCCTAGAGAAGATCTCTGACGTTTTGCGTTATTTATAGCTGTGAGGGAACAAAACATGGGGAAGCAAATTGTAACTGTGCATTACTGCGGTGGCAACAGCAGAGACCAATTTGTGAAAATGGTGTCTGCAGTCCAGCTAGAAAGAAAGTAATTCTCATGGCTATGAATAATGGGATTGGAAGTGTTTCTTGTGTCTCAGTCAGTTAGGGTCTGGCCCAATGTCTGCTGGAATCAGTGGGGAAAAACTCCCTTTTACTTCTCATTTTGAATCCAGTCTGTGTACTGTGTAGGAACAAGATCACGAAGTAAAAATAAATAAATAAATAAATAAAAGCCATAAAGGAATGTCCTTAAAATCTGTAAAACCAACAGGATGTGTATATACAACAGGATGTGTATCTGTAAAACCAACAGGACTCAGCTTACTGCTGAGTCATTTGTAACCTCGGCCCAGCTTCTGCAGAGGGACATAGCCTTGGGAGTGACCCAAGTTGAAGATTTAGTGCTCAGCTGTATCATTTAAGAAAACTCCAGACCAAAGGCACTGCTCAGAGTGGCTCCTGAGCATTTTCCAGCACTTTCTTGAGTGCAAAAATTTGCTTGAACCAAGAGTTTGGGCTTGGCAATGGTGCCACTGCAGGAACTGTTCATTTCTCCACTGAGCTCTTGGAAAGCAATGGATTGGGAAGCATTGCCCAGGATGAAGAAAGACAGCACAGGCTGTGCAACTGCTATGCACACACGGGAGGCTCTCACAGAACCTACTCGCTCCACAGAAATATCACCTTTCCCTCCATTAATAGCTTGGGGAATGGATTTTTCTGTTCAAAAGTTGCTCAAAGATTTTTTTTTCTCTTCAAAGACTGTATCCACATTTTTCTCTTAATTATTTTGTCCTCCTTGCCACTTGCATTTTGCAAAAGGTATGAGGTCCTGATCCTGATCTGGTGCTTCTATAGAAGGAGACAATTCATCACATAGAGCCTCTGGGTCTCCACTACAACTCTGGATTCAATGACTCTATAAACCAATTTCCTTGGGGCTTCAGCTCTGTTAGAGACACTAACCTGGAAATGACCCTGGCTGTGAGTTAAAAGATGAAAAATCCCCTTCTTTTCTAGATAAAGTGGTGAAAGTGTTTCAGTGGGAATGATGTCCTCAGATTCCAAGAGGTAAAAGTGACATTCAGATTCCTCTCTCTACCTCTCAAAAAAAAAAAAAATAAGTTTTTATTTCTGGGACGGCTGATGCAGTAGCCATATTTTCATGTAATTAACTATTCTTCATCTGAGCTATTGCCTCATATAGGTGTGCCTATTAAATGCTTTCCCTGTTCTAATTAAGAGGTGTCCACCTTTCAGACATAAGTGACAAAATCTTGCTAGGACCCATATGTAACAAAACACAAGTACTTCTCATATGTAATTCCAGAGATCACTTAAATCATATCATTAATACAGATGATAGGGCTGTAAATGGCCATCTAGTCAGACATTATATTAGCCACCTCTTTCATGTGTGTGCTGTTGAATATTGAATAAAAGTACCTAAACTGTGACCAAACTGCACTCAGATGCCTCTTTGATCTTGATTCTTATTATTGTTGTAAAGGTTTACATTTCTGGATAGCACTTGAGTTTTTACACGTGATTGTAAAAAATACAGTTGAGCATTAACTTCAAGCCTGGACATAAAGTTTTTCTTTTATTTTTCTTTTTATGGAAGTCAATTGAAGTTTTATAAAACCTGAAATTTGCATGCTCTATAACAACAAAAGTTGCCCTGCTGAGAAAAAACACTATACAGGAAAAACATTTAAAAATATGTGCCAGGATAGCTGCCTTAACGCACTCTGCCCTACCTACCAATGATCAAACAGTTTCAAGTTTCATTGACTTTTTATATTGACGTCAGGTCATACTTTCAGGCGATGAAGGAAAGTGCACATTCTAGGTTTAACATCATCTTAATAGATAACAGTGCTTTTGAAGAGAAATTAAATAAACTTGTAACTAATGCAAGGAGTTTCTATATGGCACTGGATTAAAAAAAAATAATAATAGTAATAATAATTAAAAAAAAAGGCATACTGCCAAGTGTAATAGTAACAATATGAGAAATGTTCCTTTATTGTTATGGTAACATGGAGAGGTTGTTTCAAAATCAAATATCTTTGTGGTAAGTGACAAAATACACAATTAATAATATTCTTTTCTTTCCCAGAATTTAACAGTTAAAGGAAAAGAAACAAAAACAAAAACCAACCACAAACTTCCTTGAGGTTCCCGAGGAGCTCAGTCACAGGTCTGTTGAGAGGGCCTGCTGTATATCGCAGACAGACAAACACCTTGGCCTGGTGTCCATCACAGATCTTTCCAGGCTTTAAGCATCTTCATCACCGTATGACAATTCTGGATAAATCCTAGCATAACATTTAGCCTTATTACCTTGCTTATATCCAATCCAAAGTTTTATGTTTAGGTGTACCCGTTAAAGCATATCTGTCACTTCCAGAGCAGAGTTCCACATTCCTCATTAATAGTTTTGTCCTGTGCCCAGAAAATAATCAGGCATTCTCAATGCGAGATTCCTGAAATGGATTTTCTTTTGATCTTTTTACATCATTTGCTTTTTCTTTGGTAGCTTGACAGCTACATACCAGAATTAATGTTCCTCTTTGCTTTTGCTTACTTTTGGTCTACGACCAAAGCTTTCACGTAAACTGGAACATTGACTGAAATAATTTCAGACCATTGGTGTCATTTTGGAGATAATTCAAAAAAAGCTTTGGTGATTCTGAAACCAGTTTTTTTCCATTTTCAGCACATGCTGCTCCATTAGCTGGACCTCTGTTCTCTCAGAGGCTAAGTGCAGCTGTGTGCTCCATGGCTGTAGAGATCTGCTCATGTGAAACAAGATGAAGCATCATGACCATACTGATAAAAATTATCATTTACCACCTGTTGTCCTACTTGTTGTCAAGTGGGTTTTTTTTCTATCTTCTTACCTTTTTTAGTCTCAGCAAGCCATTATATTGGTACTTCTCAACCCATGCATGGTGATGACCCTTCATTCAGAGGAAAGCTCTTAAAACACCACTTAACATTTACTGTAAAAGTAAAAACAAAAATGTACCAGTGATGAAAGTGGCAACCCATTTAATTTATTTCAGTGCTGCTTCAAGGCACTGACAGATTATGTGAATCTGAGAAGCAAGAGCAGGGAGAGGAGAAGCAAGGTCTATGCCTTGCCTCAGGTCACCTAGAGGCCCAGGATACTCCCCTGGTGTTGCTGGGAGTTTGCCACCTTTCAGCAGAGACACAGTGAGCAAAGGTCCCCCTACCTGCCCTGCTGTCACTGGGGGACACCTGGGCCCCGTCCCAGCTCTGAAATGCAAGAGGTCTGGGAGATGTGAGCTCGATAGGGAAGACTAACCTGGGAGTATCAGCTCTCTCAGCCACTGTTTTGGCATGGCTATCCATTGTTTGCTTTGGATGATGCATAATGAAATGTGAAAATGACTTTGAGATACACGTTGCTCTTCCCACAGAAATTACGAACTGCCTTATCCGAGATGTAAATAGATATTTCAAACAGGCAAACAAAGCTTAGCGAGGCCACAGCCTCTAAATAAGATGCAGACATTCATTTTGAAAGAAACACATTCGCCTGGCATGACATAAAACTAACTAAAATAATTAGCAGCCATATTAGAGATCTCTAGCCTGTGGATTTCATCCAGCAGCCTCAGTTTTCACTGTTTTCACTCTTTTGTTATTTTGTCAAGTACAACATCACAAAGTTGGACATAATGGGTGCTTGTCAACGCAAAGTGCTGTGGTTGCCTGTCCTCTTCTTATCTTCTCAACTGCATAATGAAACTCAGAAATAACACACAACTCAAAAGGCATTTCTCCATTTACTCGGTGCACATAAAATTTAGCATCCTACAAAAGATCATGACCGAGTGTGTTGTCAGAGCTGGGAAGCACAGCAAGAAACACACACATGCAGCTTGCTGCACTGGGAACACTCCCTGAGAACAGCTGCCATCTTCAGACAGTGGTTTCCATCCAAAGACTATATACCCAGGGTTCAACCTGCAGCATGAATCACCCTACCTCTGGCTAGCCAGTAAAGCAGAAATATTTTTTTTTAAATTAGGTTTTTATTTTAAAGTGTTGGTTTCCTAGGATATTTTTCATTTGCTAGTCCCCGGTGCTGATTTTTTTCAGCTAAAAATCCTTTGTAAAGGACTGTAATTGCTCCAGGATAATAAGAAGAGTGAATGGATGCAAAGTGTTGCCATTTGATCTAGCTGAATATATGTTATATTTTACTTCTATACACAGATTGCACATCCTTTCCTAATAATAAAGCATCAAATGAAAATGATTCCCAAATGACACCCAGCATATGCTCACACAGACACAAAGAACTACTACATATTGTGAATGCCCACCCTTCCTTTCTAAATTCATCATGTTTCCAGACATTTTCTGGTACATATATCACAGCCAAATAGCTTATTTGTATTGAAACTGTTCATAAAGGACTTGTTGCTAGGGTGACTGTACCTTTTTTCTGATATGTTTGTGAGCACTGAGCTTTTCTGCCTCTTTGGTTCTTCATAAACTGCTTAAAAATCAGGACTCACCTCCCCAGCATAAAATGACATCTGCAAGGCACTAAATTAAAGAATCACAAGCCTTAGTATCTTTTGTCTGACTTGTTATTTCTTGATTGCGATATGCATCAAAGTACTGATACAGTTGAAGACATTGGAAACAGCCTCATTTTTAAAATTAATTCTAAATATATGGGGCTTCTGGATGATATTGCCTTTACACTCCTCATACACTTTCCATTGCTGGGTTCCATGTATTTTAGTGCTGTTCTCTCCGCATGGTTGCATGACCCTTCCCCTAGCCACCATTTTAACAAAAAGTATGTACACAATGTCTTCTTAGACAAGTGCTGTGCTAGGCCTTGTGGAACTTTTCTGAGACCTCCTACCAGCTTTATGAACAAATTCTGTTAAAAAATATATAGTAAAGTGAAGGACTATATATCTTTCCATAACAGTCAGTGGTCTGAAATGCAAAGTAAGACCATCGAGGACAAAGAGCTTCTATGGCCACAAGCAATCATAGAAACTATCAAGCTGATTGAAAAACTAACCATGTAGTAACTGAAAAACAAAATGCTTTTCAGCACATGGTTCTGTTTCTTTTCCTGCACAAGTGCTTTTGCTCTAGTGATATCTGCAAGCCACAGCTCCTGGAAGAGACCTACCTCTTCAGATCTAAATGTGCTTACAAACAGTAGACAATGAGTTAGATTTACAGTGCAAGGAAGTAGATTCCCCCAAGCCACATGACTTCTATGTCTACACAGTAGGAGTTGCCACTTTGATAATTTTTGGTATATCATCCTGCTTCATCCGCCAGCTTGGCTACATGGCCAGAGAAAGGGAAATATTAACTTCAGAACAACTGCCACCACAATTGACTCCTACTGCCTGTCTACCTTGCTGAGTGTATGTGTGACCCAAAAGAGCAGCTTCGTGACCATTGCTTGATCTTTTTCAGTCCAAACACCATGTCAAAGACATAGACATGTTGGATGTCTCTAAATGAATCAACATGAGGTGACATTTAGGCCTACAGTTTCCCCTATCTTCTAAGCACATATTTAACAATGTGGTAAGAGTGCAGCTAGTAAAGCCAAGGTGGGATTTAGTCTACAAGGGAGCTGGAGCAGAGGAACATATTCTTCACACTTAGCTTGATGACTTAGCTTAGCAGTCTTTTGGCATGACAAGCCTACAAGCATCCTCCCAGAGGAACATCAGATCTTCAGGCTGATACACTGTAAAAATAAGTCCTGTTTCTTGGGTAACCAACCACACAGTACAGTTTTCACCCCAGAAAAGCTGCCAAAGGACAAGCAAGAAATCAATGAATGGTACATATACAGGTATTAATGAATTCACCAAGCCACCTTCACAGACACCAGGAAAGCTTAATAAGGATTAAAAACAATGAAAAGTCACAAGTCCCAGTAGAGAAAACTCTTGTGGAAACCATATTTAAAGGACAGAATTAACATAAGGTGTACAATACTTGGAAATGTTTTCCCCTGAAACCACTGTGTAGTTTATAGGCAAATTCCTACCCTAGCTTTGCTTTCATGTGTTTTACTAAACTGAAATTCACTGTAGGTTTCCAAAGTAACAATGCATTAGGGAAATATATATTTATATTTATATATTTATATATATATATATAACATGTTCTCAGAGAGGTGTTACTATATAAGTGCAGTCACAATCAATAAGACAAAACAAAAGTTTACTTTGGGGCTTTTTTATTTTTATTTTATTGCCTCCTTTGTAACTCCTTTTGGATGTGTGCAGCCAGGATGAGAAGAGAAAACTAGCATGCAAATTTATGTGCAGAAGCATCAAATTTAAGGGAAGGAATTGTGGAATTCCAGTGGAGGATGTTCAGGATCTGAGCCCTGATGCTCAAAGCTGTGCAGATCATTGGTGTAGGAAGTAGTAAATTGCATCTGGGAGGCTGTGAGCAGAACAAAGTGTACCCATACAAGTTTATGGTAGTGTACACAAATATGCCAGTCTGAATGCCCATGTGACTACAGCTCATATAAACACTTTGTACATTACTGTCCAACAGGATTAACTGTAGTAGATTTTTTTTCTTTTCTCATTAAGTGCTAGGCCCCACTCTCTAAAAAGACAATAAATACTGACTCTTGGCATTGCAGGTAGTTTCTGATGTCTTATGGCAGAGGTAAGAAAGGATGGACAAAAACACAAAGCAAGAGTTGTCTGTTTTTTGTCTTGTTTTTTTTCCTCCTCTTCTTCAGAGCAAAACTTACCAGTGAGAATAAGTGTTTCTCTCCCTACATCTAAGTTTAACAATGCTTTGATTTATCTGACTTGCTTGAAATTTTAACGTTTTCTTCCATAATATTTGCTCAGGGTTCTGGGCTGAGCAGTCCTCTGGAAGACCTGCTGCATGTTTCTCCCTGCACTACATCTCTGCCAGCATAGCATAAACAAGTAACGTAAGTCGTATCACAGTCACCTTCAAGCAAAAAACCCTTCTACCCACCCTTTTCATTGCAGAGAAGCCCAGCCAGCTGTTGGCTCCTTGGGCTGTTCTTTGTGCCTTTGATGCACACCCACTCATGCTTTTATACACACACACAACTTTTAAAATATCTGAACAACCTTGAATATGTAGCTCACAGCTCTCAGCACTGCCTTATTTCAGTGGTGGCAGTGGCCACAAGAAAGAGGATGCTAAAACCATGTGAATGGACAAAGAGCATCAGATTTATTTGTTTATTTTTTAAGATTCATTGAAGGAGTGTGTCCATTAAGATCTGGCTTTCATTTCACACAGAAAACACCTGGCCAAGTCTTCAAGAGGGAGATTTTTGGGACAGTTTCTCAAAAGACATGAGGGCAGATTTGTTCACGTGCTGTCCTTCGTGCCTCCTGTTTGCCAGGATTGCCAAATTTATTAATTCAGTGAAATGAGATTGGCAGAGAATTTGGTCCCAAAAGCCCAACCTTGACTTATGGTGTATCATAAAATTACATATTTCAGAATTGTTGCTGAAGCCTAGGGACTGACTATGAAAGTTTATACAGCATGGAAAATGTCAGCCATGACCAAGACAAGAAGCGACTCTTAAAACAAAATGAAAACAAAAATTCCATCTGAAGAACAAATAGAAGAGTGCAAATAATCATCCTCTTTCCCTCTTGTCAAGAGGGGAGAAGCTGAGGTAAGGCTAGTGTTTGGTGAGAGTCACACCTGGCTTGGCCCCATAACCAGTGCTGAAGAAAGGCAACATCAGTAATGTTTTTTAGAAAACACAGGAAGGCATTCTTCCCTTGTGGTCTGCTTTTTTTAAGTATCTGTCCCTAGAATGAGGAAGGTGAAGAAGCTCTCCACACAGCTATTAGCCCATCCAATACATCCTGTGTTTTGTTTCAGATAAGCACCAAGCCTGTGTGGGTGTCTGCTCGGTTGTTTTCTGTTTCATTAGCTATTGGTGGAAAGAAAAAATGTATCCAGCTTGCTTGCTGCTCACCTCTGAACCTGAAGCCTGCAGTGTAGTTTTGTTGTGACTAAAAAGTCCAACTTCAGCCAGCACCACAGGCTCCCTATTGATTTTGGTGGAGCAGGATCCAGGCCTTCCCCCTGTGCCCCCCACAGGCTGCATGCTGAGCACTGGTAGCCAGGCCGGAGGTGGGTCTCCAGCGTGGGCAGCCTTCCAGGGCTTTCTCCACGACCACCCATGGTGGGGCCAGGCCAGGCTGTGCTGCAGATGTACGTGCACAGGGCAAGCTGGGTGGCAGGGCCTCCCAGCACCTGAGGTGGCGCCCTGCTGGTGTTGCTCTGCACAGCAAACTGCTGACCAGACTCTCCCTCTTTCCTTTGGTTCACCCACTACCTGGCCTCCTCCTTCCAGTGCTGCTCTCGAGACCCAAGCCCAAACACCATCAGACATAATATTTCCCTTCCATCTGCTTGTCCTCTGCACCCTGTCCCTTCATGCTTCCTTGGCAGTTATTTATCATCTCCTTCTGCTTCAGAGCTTTCAGCAGCAGGCAATGAGGGTCTCCCTGAATAGCCTCGCTATGTCTTAATGCCATGCTGTGCCCAGCACTCCCTGGGGCTGCTGCTGCCACCCATAACCATAAAAGTGCTCCTCCAGCTATTTTGGAATGCTGCTCCTTACCTAAGTCTATAAGCCTGTAATTAACATTTCTTTCAGACCATAGCAGCCATTGCCTCTGACACACGTCCTCTCTCACTGTTTCTTGATTCCCGTCTCCTCAATTTATTCTAGTCTTATTTCTCTCCCTGTCTTCAGGAGCACTGCTAACCCTCTTGGACTCTACATGTGAAGTAAGAAGTGACAGTACAAAAGCATTCTTTCTGTATAACGTCACGAGTTTTGGAGCTGGTCCTGCTGCTCACTCTTCATCAGTAAAGCCATTTATTCTCCCATGTTACTGGCAAATAACAGAAACTGCTGCGTATATCCTCCCCTAGCCTAGTTCATCATGCAGGGATGAAGCACAGTTAGAGAGGCAGTCTGTGGCTCTGTTACAGCTCCGTTGGTGTTTACTGAGAGTTGATTTTAGCCTGTGGTGCTAACATAAATTTTTCTGGTAACAGCTCGTTACTGACACACCACAACCAAGTCTGGCAGTTCACCTTGAATATAAAACCAAAAGATTAGAAGACAAATGGTGAGCAGCATCAGCATACTCTGAAACCTACATACACTATAAAATGAGTGGAACTGCTACTAGTGACTTCAGGGCTGCTCATTCATTTCAGCGACTGAGCTCTGGATCATAAAGCCCTACTTCACTTTATGTCCAACTTTTAAAGTGTTTTATTGCTTTTCATTTATCTTCTCTGCTGACAAGCTAAGAGGAAGCCACATCTGAGCCACCACCATCCCACTGTGCTACTGATCACTTTTTTAAGAAAAAGTGGAGTGCTATTATCAGCTAAGCCTCTGCAGGGGGTGATACCATACAGAAGTCAACTCAGCGGGTATTTTTTGCCTGCTGTTTCACTGTCCTTAGTATTGCAGTGATATGGGCAACAACCCCAAGTGCTTGTTACAGCTTTGACTGTGTCACATTGTTGGGGGGGAACATGACAGACATCTTCCTTCTCCCCTCCATCCCACCACGCTGTGAGCAACTGTAACAGAGAAGGCAGGTCTTCGAATTGACATCCACAGCTGTGAACTCATCTTTGTCAGTGTAGCCTGTGATCCTCACTGCTCACTGTGGCTGTGAAAAATGCCCACAAAGTGTAACAGGCCTTTACAGCTAAGGGCTAGGTGGAAAACTACAGGGAAGGCTGTTTGTTGTACCATACACAGTTGTACATGGGCTTATGGAAAAAGAAGGATGAGAGGGGGAAGCAGAAGGAGGGAGCTGTGCATAATAGATTATCTTTCTAACCATGCTATCCACTGTAAAAGCGTGTTTTTACAATCCTATAAAATAATGCTTCAAATCTTAATTAAAATCCCTTTTTCCGTAATAATGCATGCAAATATGTCTACTAATACATCTGGAAAATGTGTTCTCACATATCTCCTAATAGGGATATTTCCTTCAGTTAAAGGATACTAATATAGCTGTAGTGTTATATGGTGCATTAAAGCCATTTACAGATGTTAGCTATCCCCTCACCACTCATTCACAATACAATTATAATAGAAATGAATGAACCTCAAAAGGAGCAAACTTACCATGTTTTGAACCTCTGTGGTCTAAGCAATAAAGAGAATAAAAGGAAAACAAATCAAATCTCCTAGAAGGAAACATTTGTTCAGCTTTATCTCATGGGATTACAGCTTGAGCAGATTTTGATTCAGACCTATTCATTTATCTCTAATTAATAACATAAATGGCTCGTTCCTCTCTTTGTTAGCACAGTGGTTTTTAAATTAGCTGTTTCACATGCATAAGTCACCACATTGTCCTTAAGACTGCATGTCTCATTGCATTTATCAACTCCACACTTATGAAATCAAGTGAGTAGTCCTCTGAGCAACAGAAATAAAGTAGTTGGTCCTTTGCAGAAATGCGTCTTTTTGTTAAATTCTCTAGCATCTAACAAGACACAAGTTCTGATCAAAGTTTCTCTCCTATGGTATAATCTGTATAATGGCTCTCTCCTGCATGGGTTTTCTGATAATCTTATTCAAAGTTTATTCAGCTCCAGATGCATCCATTTCCTCAGGTTTCTGTCCCTTATGTACCCATTTGTCTTAATATTTGTCAGCCATGGGGATATGAAACTGCTAACCTTTCTGTCAAACGTATTTGAAATTCATTAAAGCTTCTAAGAGTTGTTTAGGTTGAACAAACAAACAGATGAAGAGACGCAACCTTCACTCCTTTCTCATACCGGAATGAAAAACAGTTCACTGGATCCTGAATCGGTCTAATTTGGTACAGGCTCAAGAGAAGGCAAAAGGAAGCATCATAATGTAATTTCTTGCTTCTTTTGCCATGGGCTCATCCTAATTCTCACAACAACAACTCTCTGGCTCTGCTCTACTACATTTTCAAATCTATTGTTTGTTTTACTTATTAAAGATAAGCCAGTAAGTGATTTTGTGATTTACTGGCGTTATTGAAGAGCAAACACACTCAGAGAGATTAACTGAAAGTGGAATCAAAATTTTTTATTTATTTATTTTTAATGAAGCTCAGAAGTTACGAAAAAATAGATTAACATTTTCTACTATGGAACATGACTCTTTTTTGAGTTATTAGAAATACTTCAGCATTTTCAAATGACAAAATACAACCATTAATTATTTTCTTCCCAACAAAAGTACTTTACAGGGGTTGAAATAGGTTTGAAAGTTGTTTCAGTCATCCTAGCTGTATTTGTTTCTACAAAAATATAAATAAATAAATAAACGTGTAGAGATCCTTTTCCCTCAGCTATAACATTAGCTTTGTGCCCTTCCAGCAATATCCCCATCATAACCCAGTGTCATGTGCAAAAACTAATAGTATAAACCAATTTTCTACTGTTGTTGTATGAAAGAACATACAACACAATGCCAAAATGGCATATTATGTTGATATGTTTGTACTAACAGCTTTCAGTCTTTTCTGTTTTGTAGCTGAACAACCAGTCACCAACAACTAACCATCTCAGGAGCCTTCCAGAAGTCTTTTCAGCAGTCATTTTTTTACCACGCTCTAGTAAAGACACTACTGAGATCACAAAATCCCACCTTCCATGTGGGTCTTTTCTATAGTGCTCACAATGATCAATGGCAAATAATTGAGCACACCTGGCTCATTAGACACCAGATGTTTACAGTTTTTTGTCAAAAAATTAGTTTGACATTGCCAGTGAGGAGGAAGTTACCAAGCTTTACAGCAACTAGGGATGTGATCCCTTAGACTTCAAGCCAATCTGATGGTTTAACTCCACACTTCAGCAAGCATCTCTCCTTCATCTGGACCCAGCCTGCTGCCACACTAGCTGAGAGCTGCTCTCTCAGACATACTTTTTCCTGTGCCTTTCTATAAGATTTTGTTGAGCTATTTATTCAGGAGTGAATAGTGTTTATCTGTCAATTGCTTTGCAAGACCAAGTGAGTCAGCCTTCTTCCCAACCACCAAATTAGCATTTTGAACCTGCTGAGCATTTCCTTATGGATGTGCCAAACTGACTGTTAGTAATTAAGGTGCTGAGGTGAGATGAGTAGTTTGCACAGCAAAGAAGAATTTTCATTAAACGTTATCAAAATACAGCATCTTAATGAGGAACTTATCCTTGTGTTGTATTTCTTCTGAGCCTGAGAGACTGGTAGCATGTTGCATTATGACAAGTCTTTCTACTACAAATGAAATTAAATGAAAGTCTTGAAAGTCTGTCTGATCATTCATTACTTTATCCTCTAGAATAATAGACAAACAACTATAATTTCTTTAAGACAAAACTGAAGCAAACAGAGTCATGGTAAAATTAGTATTTATCTTTCTGACCTGAGGTTCTATATAGGCAGAAAGCAGAAAGAAAATTATGTTTTGAATAGAAAACAGGAAGTTCTCCTGACCTTGAAATAAAACTATGGGATCCATGAGATCTAAAAGTCATACCAAAGTCAAGATTTCTGCTTTGTTCTTTCAAGCTGTTATTATATTTTTCTTTTGTTTCAAATATTGTATTTATTTTATAGGCAAATATTTTTATCTCTATATCTTAGATGTGTGCTCAGAGAACCTAAACCTTATAGAATGACTTTCCATCCTAATTTTTAAATGGTTTGACTTTTATTTAGTATTTGGTAGTATAATCTATTTATTATCCATAATCACAAAGGGCTTTCTATTGTATTTTTCAAAATATGAGAAACAGTATTAATTCAAAGTACACATGAAATAAAACAAACTTTGACAGTATAAATTTTCTTCTTTGAAACTGTGTATTATCAAATGGAATCACTAAATGTTTTGTGAAGGATGAAAGGACATATTATAAGCCAGAAGAATGCCAAGCCACTGTATTGTTATTTTGGGATGAAGGCTTAAGAAAGTCCATAAGGGAAAAGGAGGGGCTTGGGCTTCTATTGCTTTTCATGATGCTGACATTTCATCAGAGGAGTGTCTCCAACAGCTCCCTCCTTTCAGATAGTTATAGCAAGCTTCCTTTCTTCAGATTTATCAACCCATTTCCTCTGTCGCTCCTCATAAGTCTTGTTTTATAGTCCCTTCACCACCTTCAGTTGCTTTCTCTACACACACTTGAGCAATTCAATATCCTTTTTGTGATGAGGTGCTCAACACTGAACACAATATTTGAGGTCTCACAAGTGCCACATAGAAAGGGACAAAGACCCCCTTTCTATGGGTAGGGACATCTGTCACTAGATCAGGTTGCTCAAAACTCAGTCCAGTGACTACGAACATTTCTTATGATGGAGCATCCACGGCTTCCCTGGACAACCTGTTTTAGTGTTTCACTACTCTTGTGAAAAGTTTCTTCCCTATATCCAATTTAAATCTATCTTCAGTTTAAACCCATTAATCTTATCCTGTCCAGGACCTGGTAAAATGCCTTTCTTCATCTTTCTTATAAGTCCCCTTTATGTATTGAAAGGCTGCACTGAAGTCTCTACAGAGCTTTCTTTTTCCCAAGATAAACAACCCCAACTTGGCTTCTCTTCATAGGAGAGGTACTCCAGCCCTCTAATCATTTTCGTAGCCCTCCTCTGGACTTGATCCCCTGTACCAACGCTACTGAGATAAACACAGCTTTATTTGACTACATGTGCTTATTTACACAAAGATAATTTTCTTTGAATCATTGACAACTGAAATAGTTGAGTCAAATCTATTGGTGCAAAACTAAGAAGACACTAGAAGAAACTATTTTTCCTGATACAAAGAAGAGTTTTACCTAGAATTGGACCCTGGCTTACCAGTGTTACTGAGACTTCTGAAGGGATGGAACCCCATGATGCCATTTTCAAGCAGAGCTTTGGCTTTTATAGGCAAGTAACACATCTGAAAACAGCTTTGCTGGACTTAACATTAGTACTGCTGAGTTTCCAAGGACTGACAGATATTAAAGTATACAAGGCTGGACTTGGCAATTAAGTTTCTGGCATATGTCACAAAAGCTATTTGAGACAGAAGGCAGAGGAAATAGCAAAAGGGCAGACTCGTCTCATTTCAGTGGACAGCCAAGTGGGGCAAACTGAGTCAGCAATCCAGAAGGGCATGTTTCTCTGAGTCACATATTCCAGCCCTACCCCTGACCAAATTGCCTTTAAGCCTCTTGAACCAAAATCTGCTTCTTTCACTCTTCAGGTTTTGAGAACGATTGGAGACCTGAAGTCTCTTGTCTACCTTTCTTTTTTTTTTTTTTTTAAGAACAAAATAATAAAAATAAAAACAAAAACCTACCCTCTCCCCCACCTCTGTTGGCTTTTTTGTTTGTTTAATCTTAATTTTCAGTCTTTTCTAGGAAGAATGGTGTCATAGATACGGTTTGATTCAAACCATCTGTAAAAGTTAATGATCATAAAAACTATCAATATGGACTTGTCTATCAGACACTGTCTAACTTAGATAACAGTATAATATTGATCACTGTATTTAAACATATTAAAACATTAGCATGGCCTGTATGCACTTTGAGAGCACACCTAAACTGTTGTCTGTCAACAATACCAACAGTTTACACTAAGTTTCTCATAAGACCATGTTTTACACAAAACCTTGTTTATACTCCCTTATTGAGATATCAGTTGAAGGTTAATTAGAGGGCAGGCAATTTTCTCTAGATTTCTCTATTAAATATGTACTACCTTCTAAAACATAATTAGCTTATTCACCTTTTTACATGCAAGAACTGATAAATAAGTGTTGCAAAGAAACCTACACACAATGAGATGCAGTATACAAGACATCTGCTTCCAGGGACTCAATAGGGAACGACTTTCAGGAAAACAACAACAACAACAAAATGTAGTATTGATAATCCATATGATCAACTTTGGAGTAATCAAAATAAATAAACATTTCAAATTCTCACATTTATAAAAATAATAATTTAATTTGCATATCCTACAAAAGTGTCAGTTGGAGTTTCTTGCTTTGCCCTAGGTGACACACTGGCCCATGTGCCCTACTAGGCTGTGTTGTCTACTATTACATGTTTTTGTGTTAGGGGAATGCCTAAAGAGGAAAAAAATAGACAATACTGACCCATGCTCAATATGAAAAACATAACAATAAGTAGCCTCCTTTCCCAGAAAGCTTCTAACCTATTAGTGGAAGTCTTCATGACCCCATTTCACAGAGCGGGAACTGAGGATGGCCTGGCTCACACACTCCTGCTAGTGTTTCTATGGGCTCAATGGCAGAGATGAGGAATAAAAGAAAGGAGCCTGTCTGCAGCTCAGCACCTGGGCCCAAGCATATTGAAAACCACTAAGAAGTGGTTTAGAGTCACAGAGTCTTTGCAGAAGCTATGCTTTCAAGCATGTAAGAAGTTGTAAGTCAACAGGGAGGGAAGATGTGAGAGCAGGAACTCAAGCACACTGAAAACAATACACTTCTGGGACTTGGACAACTCATATTAGGTTTCATTCAGCTGCTTGCGTAGGCCTCTAACATTGTTTGATATGCTCTCAGATATTCCTCTGGGCCTTCCACAGGACAGTATATATCCTGTGTCATATCTGTCATCACCTAAATGTTGTGGAGAGTAAATTATACCAAATGGCACTAGAGGCCTATATCTGGGCCACTGAATCAAGCCCCTAGGGTGGGATTCAGCTCAGGGCTGAAACCCATAAACATATGTCTACTGCACAGGTAAGGGTCTGCACACCCACTGAATTTCTGATTTCCCATCATCATCATTGGAGAGCTACTCAAAACACCCAGTAACAACTGAACTTTATTCAGCTGGGCAGCTGATTCAGTTAATTGAAGATATGTGTCATATGCCATGGGAGATGCTCTGGTACATCCAAGTCTTCCACAAGGGCTGGCAGGTAGAACATAAGCAATTTGTGGGAAACACCCTCCCTTCCCAACTCACAGCTGGAGGCCAGGGAGATTTACAGTCTGTAGCTGAAACAACATCAGATGCCTATGTTTAGGCAACCCACCCTTAACTACGCTATACTAAAATTACCAATCCGTAAATGATGTGTGTATGTACTGCAGCTCTGTCTAGGAACATATATATAGGACACATTGGAATATAAGAATCCCACTGAAATCAGCAAGGTTACACAAAGAATTTGAAGAGTCTACTCTGAGGTTTGTTGTGAAAAGGGATTAATATTTACAAAAAGCCTTGAAAGAAAGTCTCCTTCTTCTTGATTTGATAAAGATCCTCCTAATCCCATTTTAAACAAACACAAGATAAATTTACAGTAAAAAAAAAAAAGGGGGGGGGGGGAAGAAAAACCATGCACACAAACCCCCAAATTTAATCAGTAAGTCAATCAATATTTATAACATGCAAATAGATCCACAGGTCTGTTAACATACTCTAAAACTCTGGTTACATTTGCATATTCAAGCGGATTCTTAATTAATTTTCTTTTCACTCCAGAAAATGTAAGCTAAAGTTTTCTATGAAATAAAACACAGAATAGAAACAATAAAACAAACATTATTACTGTCTTATACAGCAGGAATGTTTTATTAAAAAAAGGAATTGAATGTTTAACAACTTCAGCAATCTAACAGAATATTCCCAAATGGTTCATAACTTAAAGCATAAACATTCATGTACACTGGAGCTTTAACTGCACATTTTATTTACTGCAGTAGTCTTAAAATCCTGCAGATTAGGGGTGTGGTTTTTTTTTTTGCTATGTCAAAATGGAGACTTTTCTACTTTTTTCATGGAAAAGCATCTGTGACTTTTATTATGACAAAAAGAGTTGTGCTGTAAGCACTTTTTAAAAGGTGAGGTCATTCAGCTGGGGTACAGAATCAGTGATGTGTGACTGTGCTCAGTCAAGGAGCAGAAACTGTGAGTGTCTCAGCACGGCTGTCTATCACCTACAGCTTTTCAACTCTTGCCACCTCTTTGGTTCTTACGTGATGAAGTTGTGTTTGCCAGAAGCTCAGTGTTGGGAGGTCTTCATGCAAAGCTCACTGAAGTACAATGTGAGCTTTCTTGTAATCCAGGGTCTTACCAAGGACCCATTGTCTGTGACAGGACACATTAGTTAGTGCTGTTTCTACAGCAGCTTTTCTGTGGAAAGTTATTTCAGAAACTCTCCATGTTACTATGCAAAATTTAGGTGGGAAGGGAACTTCAGAAGTCATGTAGTACAATCTTCTCCTGAAAAGGAGCCTACCTTTAAAATTAGACCTTGTTGCTTAGGGGCTCATCCAAACTTCCTCTGGGCACCATCCCCACGCTCAGCCTCTCCCAGTGTGAGCAACTCTTCTCTGTGTTCAGCAGGGATTTTCCTTACTGCAAGCTGTGAATTTTGCTTTTTGTCCTTGCCCTGCACATCCCTGAGAACTACCTGCATCTGCATTCTCTGTAACACCTGCCGAGCTGGGTAACCAAAGGCTTCAGCTGGTCCCTCCTCCAGGTGAGCACACTCCACTCCTGCAGCCTCCTCTAGTAGCTCATGTGCACCTGTCTGCGAACTGTCCTTGTGATTTTCTGCTGGACTTATTCCTTCAGCTTATCTACACTTCTGTTGTGTGAGGGGCTTAAAACAGGATGTGGTATTTCTCATATGGCCTCACAGGTGTTGAGGAGAGGGAAATAACTTTCCCTTTGCTTGGTATCTATGATTTTCTTAGTACTCAGCTAAGTACCCCATACCCTCATGTAGGGGAACTTAGGGATAAAGAAGTGCTGTTCCTTTATGCTTCCCTTCCTCCTCCCCTCACCATTTCCATGTGCAAGATTTATAAGGAAAACAGAGAAAATCATGAAATAGCCCAGTGTTTTGATAGATGGTTTGCAATCTGTATAAATGTACTGGACGGTTCCTCCAGGTTTGGCTGTCAAAGGTACTGGGCCTCTCTCTCCAGGTAGCTATGTGTAGGACAAGAGGGTCAGCAACACACCCAGAAATTCTGGGCTCACTGTTCATGTGGAATGTATTCTGTTTGACTAGCTTTGGATAATACAAACTGAAATGCCTCACTACTGTGTGTGTGCTTAAGGATAAATGCAACAAATTGAGTTTTCCTTTTCTCTTCATCACTTGCCATAATGGTTTGAAACATTTAACTAATGAGCTGTAGTAATTATTAGCTTGCAGCCAAACCATGATTCCTGACTCAGTGCTTCCACCCTTACCACATCACTTACATCCCTGGGCCAATTATGCATCTGCTATATGCCCATAAAGCAGATAGGATAGGCCCAAGAAATTATTGCAGTGATGTGCTTTTGGAACAAATCATTCCAAGAATAGCTGGTATTATCTCCAATATATTGTGGTGATTAATAAAGCTGTTTGTGAACCAGTAAATCCTTTGCTCTAAGCCTAGATGTTCCTACTGACTTCTACTGTGGGCTAAGCTTGGGCACCTCATCTCCTTGATTCTCCTCTCAGATGAGCTATCACTTGCATGACTTTCCAAAGAAAAAATGCTCTATGTACCTTGCTGCTGCTATGAGAAGTGCCTCTGGATCTTGTACTGAGGTAGGATACAGAGACAGGAATTGGTGTGCTGGGGCAAAATCCTTTGATCTTCCCTCCAAATAGGGAGTTTAGTGTGATGCTGGGAATGCCTTGAAAATGCCCTGCTGGCAGACGGAGAGAGATAAATATATGATACTTAGTTCTTGTTTAGTTCTTAGTTCTAAATACAGATACTTAGTTCTTGGTTGTTTCTTTCAATCCACTTTCTGCTGTGCTAACACAAGTCTTCCAGTTTCTCTCTCCCACTTCCTCTGTGTTTCTCTCTCCAAATTCAGATTTGTAGCCTCTCATTTTTTTTCACTGATGTTCTCTCTGTCACTTTTTTATCACTGAGTTTCTCACTCAGCTCCCTTGGTGTTTACCTCCAAGAAGACTTTTTGTTGCACCACTAAAAGCACAAAATCAGGAAGAATCCCTTAATATTTTTTCTCTGTTTGCTTCCAAAGATACAAGTGTTTTCCTTTGTGTTTTTCCTCATTAGAATTTTTGGTGTCGAATACATGTGTCTTTAGTTTCTGTTTTGTCTTTTCTGCCCTTTTGCTTGAAATGTGGGTTAAAGTTTAAAATCATGTTGTAGTTATTCGTTGATGCTTTGTATGAGTATATACCTGGGGACAGGTATTGTCAGTTTTTCTGCTCTGAATCCTGATCCTCAGGTGTACATGAGCACACAGAATGAAAAGTGGAACTTAATTTTACAAGTGGACAAGACATTACACAAAACAATTATTATGATAAATTTACTTGGGTTTTAAGAAGATAATCCAACTACACCATGCATATATACAGACTTGACTGATTCCTGAAGGAACTATTAAACTAAGAATAGCAGCTGCTTGTCTATATAACAGTAAGCTCTGAGCTCATGTCCTGTTGATTTAAAATTTCTTTGATGGCTACTAACCTCACCTCAGTTTTTAACAGAAGAAATGAGACCCCAAAGAGCATGAAATTGCACAATTAGAGTGCTTTGTCTACCATGTTTGACACATGCGCATTTTAGACAGTGTAAGTCATGCCTTGTTCTTAGTGTGGCTTATTACCTTCCAACTAATCCCTTCAATAAATTGCTTCAGACTGAAAATGTCATCTCCTCATAAAGATGTTTGCCTTGACAGCTGTGCAAAGCATTTGTTGAAATGTAGTGTGAGACAATGCTTCCAATGTAGAAAATAGAAAAGTCCAAACCAATATGGAACTTTCATGCTTTCTTTATACCTCCTTCAAGTAATAAAGAGAATGATCATCTGTACATGAAATGCCTGGAATCATATTTTACTTGCAGAATCATCCTTTCATTTTGGAGGTCAATATTGTTTTGTAGTGCTCAGGTCACCTGAATGTGAATGCCAAAAATGCAGAGCTCATTTAGTAGTGTTGTAAACCTTTTTATCAATGTTCATTATGCTGACCCTGCGCAGCTAATAGCTCACACCTGGCAAATTTGAGTATATTAGTGAAATTCTAAGCATCCTCTTTAATCTAAAATAGGAATAAATGACCATTGGTGTGTTCAGCACTTATTTTCATGCAAAGCATAACTGAACACATTTGTAGAATATTTGTCACTCATCTTTAACTTTTTCTAGTGAAAAATTATGATCTATACAGTGCTCAATATATTAAAGATATTAAAAGGAAATATTTTCTGTTACATTTTAAGTTATAGTTCTTTATGTAATTGGTGTCCCGGGGTATTCTTTTTTTCCTTCTCATTGTCATAAAATGGCAGGTTCTCTGTTTCTAAAGAACTTGTCGTTGGAGATCACTATATAATTTTGATACCTATTGTCTCTTTCTTTGCAGAAAAGAAACCTCTGTTTCTTTCCCACTTTATGAAATGGTAAAATAAAGAGTTTCAGATCCTTAAACTGCTCAAACAAATGTAGCCTTATTAAAATCAACTGATGGATTGTCTCTCCACCATTTTTAAATTTGATCATAGAGCAGAGTGGCCAGAATTCAAGTAAAAATCACATTTTTTTTTATTGTTTTGGAGACTTCTTTCTTAGACAGCAAGAATTATTTTAATAACCTTACTCTTTCAAGAGGTTTGGGCTGAAAAAGGCAGGAAAACAAACGTGATGTACAAAAACCAATTATCCCTGATTATAAAATTCATTTGTAATTTGCATTCAACCTCACTGCACTCAGATCATTGTAGGAAAGTCAGAAAAACATTAATCCATTAAGGTAATGATGAATTTGTAACCATACCACGATTCTTTGGCTGCTCTTCAACTGCTGTGGCTTATATCTGTGCCACTGGAGTCCAGATGCCCGTCCCACAGTGCAGTGGCAGAGCAGATTGCTCTGCAGAGTCCCGGTGCTTCTTGTCAGAGCCTCTCTAATCCTCTGATTTTGAATGTTTTTCAGCTTGCTAGGAAAGGGACTGAATTTCTCAAGACTGAAATTCTCAGCACAGATAACCTCAGTTTGTAGAGCGCATACATGTAATTTTCCAAGGTTGGCAGAGTGCTGGCATTTCTCCTTGCTTTGAACAGTGAGGCACAAATATTTGGACTGGACTTTTCACCAGATACCAGGGACCTTTTTCTAGTTACTGGAGTACTGAGGGTAGTTCTGTCTTTGCCACTCTTCACCTGAGGACCTTCCAAATCCCTTTGGAAGTCTAAGTGTCTGGATCACACTCTCCTTTAGGAGTGCACAAGGGAGGAAGAAAATGAACACAGATGCCCAAGGTTTACAGTGATGGAATCAGAGGGCAACAGGGCTAGAATCAGCCTTATGAAGACATCCAGCCCTTCCTAGTACCCCTAGGCAGAACCTGCCACGTCTATGACAGATGGCATGTACTTATCTCCAGTTCTGAAGACTCTTGCTTCCTCAGGCAGTCCATTCAAAAGCCTCACAGTCTTACTGGTAAAAGATTTTGCCAACCTGAATCTTTCCTGTTGCTGTTTCAGATGATTATTTCCACAGTGGACTTGGAAAACACATTATTCATTTTTGTTTTACAGCCACAATCTTCTCTTCTGTGGAGCAGATGACTTATATTTGTTTATTATTTTCTCATAGGTCTTGCTGTCAGAGATCTTCCTTCTATCTCTTCTCTGAGGTGTATCCACATCTCAGAAGGTGCCTCCCAGAACTGAACACAGCCCAGTGAGGGATGAGTTCATCATGTTGGATATGCTTGCCCACTCTGGGTTGAAAACCTGATTTTACAACAGCTTCTCATTAGCCCTTTCTGCTGATGGATGTATGGGGTGAGATCAAATGAACTGCTTCTACGGAATTGTTCTCTTGCCAGCTTTTCCACACTGAGTTTGAGTACCTGCTTGTTTCTGCTGACATTTACCACTTTGTGTTTGTTCCTATTTAACTGTACCCACTCTTTCTTCAGATCACTTTTCTGTGATCACTTTGACTTATCTCATAGTCTCTTAAAAAGTGAAGTTCCAGTGATGCAGATAATTCAGAAAATCAAAAACTTCATGAAAAGGCTTCCTCACCCCTTCTGTGGTATGATCTTTCTGCATTTATTCTGGTAAAGTTCCCTCTGCTTCATCAGGCTCTTGTAACAGTTTCTCTCCATCTGAGTTGATAGAAATTAATGAATGAAGAAAAGAGCAGGCCTCTTTAAGTCCTTCAGTCTCCTTTGCTCCATGATCCCAGATCTGTACCAGCAGCTCACGATATACAGTGACCTTGTAGCCAGGCAATAGATAAACTGAATTTCCCATGTGAGCCAACTGAGTGCTTATACCCATTTTTCTTACTTTTTGTGACAAGAACAATTCAGAACAATTAAGTTAAATTTTTGTTATTACTAGCCTTGAGATAACAGTCAAGACCAGTCCAATATTAAAATAAAAAAAAAAAAAAAAAAAAAAAAAACCTCACCATTGAAATAGGATTTGCACTCTCCTGCAGATATGCAGGTTACAATCACCCAAAGCAAACAGAATTTCTGAGGTGCAGATAGGAAACCTTGTGTCATCATAAGTCCTAAATCACTTGGGCATTTCTGGAAAACCCATCCAGGATTTTAGCAATACTTCAGTACAGGTGTTCTTTGGTGACAGTTGTCAAAAAGAATTGTTAGAAAGAAGAGTTACTGCTGGTGGGTGGTGAGATTTATCTTGAAGAAAATGTGCTTGTTTCACACAAAATCTTCACTCATAAGAGGGTTTATCCAGATGCCAATTTGTCCCTCCAACCAAACATTATGCCGCAGGCTCACTGTGTTAGCACAAAAGTGCAGCAGTGTGGTGCAGCTGATGTAGGAGAATAAATTCTGCTTGACCACGGTTACTTAAACATTTAGCCATGTCAAGTGCAAATCCAAAACACATTTAGAGCTGATCATATCAGTAGCTAGATACCAACTTTAAAAAGCCAGCCTTTGGATGGCACTGGAGTTAGAACATGGACGGTAGCTTATGTTCTCTACAAACTGCAGACCTGGAAACATTTGCACAGCAGTGAGCGCTTGACAGTCCCTCAGAGGTGCACGCAGAGTGAAGAATCCAAGTTACTTATGATGGTTTATGAACTCTGAGTACAGACAGGTTATAGGGTATGAAATTGCCATTTTTGCCTTGTCGTTTTTCAGAACAGAAAAGGCCAGCTGGGGAAGTGATCTTAGAGAAACAGAATTGAGAATAATTTATAGCTAGTGGGAGAAAGTGTTTATAGTGATTCACTGTTCCATCTCAGTGTGTGCTTAATGTTACGAGATGGTTTGTTACAGCTTTGTTGTTCCCCAAGTGAGCATAAACACATTTTAATTGAGACAAATGGGAAAAAAATTGCACGAGAATGCTGTTAGCTAAGCACTGTACAGCACAGGGTGTATTGACACTATACTTCCCCTCTCCCTCCCACCCAATGGGTTGTACCAACAGAAACTTAATAGCAAGAGTCAGCACATTTCAGGGCCTTGTTTTTCTGCCTGTTGCTCGGACTTGCTAATGGCATCTGTGCTCATTTGTACATGTAGTGTCACTTGACGCCTGGATCAACAGGTATGTGTATAAAACAGAGTAGCACAGGTTTTAAAAGTTTCACAGTGATCTCTGGAACATATGCTCTCAAAATTTCTCTGGCACAGCTGCTGGGCTTGCATGTATTAATGCTGAATTGTTTTGAAACTAGCCAGTGTATTTTGAAGGCTGCAATATTGCACCCACCAACACCACTGCCAGCGAAATTCACGCAGCATAAAGTGCAGAAAAAGCTGACCTTTTGCTGTTTTCCAGATTCAGCACATGATCTCTGACTGATGATTGTGTTACAATGATTTGAATGTATCAGACAATGCACATCACATGGTGTTTGAGTCAAGTCCGTGACACCAAATGCTTTAATTACATAGAACATATATTTACACTGTCTTGAAATTATTTCTGCAATAACTGCAGATTTTACACGAACATTATAAGTCAGGGAAGTACTACATGGAAAGAAAAGGGAAGTGCTGTTGATCAATACTATCAAAATCCTCTGCACACCTCCTGTAGATATACTTACCATTGCACCTCTGCACCATAAGCCAAGCCATCTATTTCCCATATCCTACAGCCAGTCATACAGTGACAGCTCTGTACTTTTTTCATTACCAGAATACAACACTTGGCAAAGAGCCATGGAAAGTAAACTGCTGGCTGAGACAAGAGGGTCTCTCCCGTCTCTGATATAAACCAGTAGCAGATGCAGAAGACTAGCCAGGCTAGCATGAGATAATACATTTCTTGCACATCTTCCAGGCTTCCCATAGTCTCTTCCATGTCATGTGGGCTTTTAAATGTACTCCAGGCTTTCTGCGTTCCAAGTCCTCTGCCATTCCTTCTAGAACTGCAAAAATGTACGTGCTCTCAGAGACACTTGTTCTGCAACCTCAGCTCAGACCTGCCTACAAGAGCTAGCAGAATAGACGGAAACATGACAAACAAGTCTTTACAGCAGGACGGTGTGGCAGAAAGACATCAGTCACCACTGAAAGAGAAATCAGTCTGTGGAGGTGCTGAAAATTTTGGATTCAGCTGAAGTCACTGAGGGCTAAGGGGTTAGTTCATTTCCCTGCTTTGAACTCTGGTCCCGCTCCCTGCTGAGTTTGATCCCTGCTGGGTCCCTGCTTGCTGCCACTAAATATGTGCTAGTTCACTCCTCAGCTCCCCCTGGTGTGCTTTAATGCTTTGTGGTTCATACTACACACTCTACAGCCACATAACTTTAAAAACATAGATTGCTTGGTAATGGGGAAAGTCCTCAGTATGAAGAGTAAAATGTTGTGGTATGTGAAGGGCTGTGGGGAGGAATCATGTTTCTGTCACCCAAGCGTTACGATAGCACTGGCCTTCTTTCAGTCGTACCCAGAACAAGGGGGTCTGCAGAGCGTATGGAGCAGGATCTCTGATGAGATCCATGATATCATTGTGGACAAAACACTGGTCAGGTAACCAGTAGCCTGGATTTTCCCATAGACACTGCCAGTGAATCAGGTTCTTCCGCCCCATTTCTTCATCTGTTAAAAAGGAAGAATGGTACTTGCTTTGAGTTCTACAGATGAAAAACATCTGATCAATATAGAAGTGAGAAATGGTCAAAAAAGTGTCTGGAAAGCTTAACCAAGTGGTGTCAAACTTCTGAAATGGCTTGAGTCTCATTTCCAACTCCCATTCAAATGATATCCTTTTTTTGTCACAACATGTTGTTTCAGTCTATTTAAAATCCTAGTTCTGCAAACATTACATCATGTGCCCCTGCTAATCCTTTTCTCTTGATGCTAAAATCTGTTTTGAAATCCAAGTTGCCTATCTCCAGTTGTGCAACATTTTATTATTGGAACCCTTCCTGAGCAAAGAGCACAAAGAGCAAAAACAATTGCCCTAAATGGAAAAAAAAAAAAAGGGGGTGGGGTGGGGGAGGGGGACTTTAAGGCAGATTTAATCTTCAACCTGTTAACATAATAGTATAAACAGAAACAATGGGTTGAAGCACTGTGATGGGGAGTTGACAGTGGCTCTTTCACAGACCACTGGAGAAGGGTTTGCTATTGCAAATGCCTGGAGGCATTCAGATTTGCAGCAGGTTGGACAGAAAAGCTCTACATCCATTTCCAGTCGTAGTTTGGCTACTGAACACTGCTACAGCATGCATTGATTTTTCATACATGCATCTGAAAGCATTATTTCTGCCTTTTTTATTTATTTATTTGTCTGTGTTTTTACACAATTTGACTGAGCAAGGCGGAGTTCATTCAAGGAGAGGAGAATCTTCATTGAGAAAACAGTGGTGAATTAATAAACTTGAGGGGGGTGGGGACTGATCTCATTAAGAAGCAATTTGTGCTCTGAGAGTTTTATTGTTGCTGTGCTACAATCCAGAGAAGAGCTGAAAGGGCTCAGGAGTGACTACAATATCAATAGAGGTTTCATAGAGAATTGCCTGTAAAGTAAGGTAAAGTAAAGTAAGGTAAAGTACAGTAAAGTAAGGTACAGTAAAGTAAAGTAAATGAATTTTTCCTGCTGCTTTCAAAAGCTGTGATATATTTCTGTCAGCTCTGAAGGGCTGACAGCTCCCTGCAAAGCAGGAGGGTAGTGTAAATTACCTGTACTTCCACAAGTACACGGGGGAAATCAGAGTTTTAGAAATCGGTGTTTTTTTATTGCCAGTCAATCTCCCCTTTGTTTGCCAGGGTGGATCAATATGATCGATATGTGAGCTAGCCATCTGAGAGCAGAGAGGAAAAGCAGCGTGAAGCAGAAAACCTGGAAGCTTTACAAATCACTCTCTCTTTACCTCCCGCTGCTGTCTCCACCCTCGGTACATTGTGACTCCTCCTGGAAAGCAGTGATGCTGAAATCTGCCAGGGCTGGATCAGCTCAGTCCCGTGTAGTGCTTCTGCCAGCTGGCAGTGCAGAAGAGCTCTGCTTTCCCTGCCTCCTCCTCCTCCTCCTCTGCAGCGTGAAAACCTCCACATGCTGTGTTTTCATGAAAGCCTCAAACCAGCTGAGAGTACAGCTTTCTAACCTGTGTGAGTGAGCTGGAGTCTGGGAAGGATTCACCTGTCTGCTAACTGAATTTACAAAGGCTGAAAGTCCAGGTACTTTCAGGTGAGTGGAGGACAGGACAGCAATGGGACTGTGACTACATGGAGAATGTGCTCTGGGGCTACAGCTCATCCACGCTCTGCTCCACTCCCCCTGTTGCAGGGAACCATGGAGAACATGTGCTGAGATCAAGTGCCAGGCAGGAGCAGCAGCGGGCTAATGAAGATGGAGAATGACACAGGGGATGAGCAGAACCACACCGGGCTTCCGCTGTCAAGCCAGGAGATCATTACAGCTGAATACCAAGTGGTTACCATCCTCTTGGTCCTCCTCATTTGCGGACTGGGCATCGTGGGCAACATCATGGTGGTTTTGGTTGTCCTCAGAACCAAACACATGAGAACTCCCACTAACTGCTACCTGGTGAGTCTGGCTGTGGCAGATCTCATGGTGCTTGTGGCTGCAGGACTCCCCAATATCACAGAAAGTCTGTACAGATCCTGGGTATATGGCTATGTGGGGTGTCTCTGCATCACTTATCTCCAGTACCTAGGGATCAATGCTTCTTCTTTTTCCATCACTGCTTTCACTGTCGAGAGATACATAGCTATCTGCCACCCAATCAAAGCTCAGTTCCTATGCACTTTTTCAAGAGCCAAAAAGATCATTATTTTTGTCTGGGCTTTCACCTCCATATACTGTATGCTCTGGTTTTTCCTGCTAGACCTCAATACAGTAGTCTACAAAGACACCACTGTTGTCTCTTGCGGCTACAAGGTGTCCAGGAGCTATTACTCTCCTATCTACATGATGGACTTTGGTATATTTTATGTTTTGCCAATGGTATTGGCGACTGTCCTCTATGGCCTGATTGCTAGAATACTGTTCCTGAACCCCATCCCTTCGGACCCAAAAGAACACTCTAAGGCATGGAGGAATGACGTGGCTCACCAAAACAAGCCTGTGAATTCCAAGATGACTAACAGGAGTTTCAATAGCACTATTGCTTCTAGAAGGCAGGTAGGAACAGCAGTTTAGAATGTTTTTTCTGAAACTTAAAAATTCTTCTTTCAGAGAATACTAGTCTAAATATGTGGGAGTAAAACGTATTCTCTCTTTTGCTATGTTGTCAAGCTGAAATTTATATTCTGGTATTTATATACGTATACATAAATATGTATTTTTTCTTGCCTGTTCATTATCACCTACTGCTAGGACTAGCAAAAAAAATAGTATTTTATTTCCTGTATAAAAGAAAATAAAAATAAAAAATGGGAAGTGTCAAAAAAGAATAAAACATTTTAAACTGTAGCTTCTTTATATTGCAGCCTGTTAGTAATCTAGCCAAATATATAAAGTGACTCTTGAGTTACTTTTGAGATCTGAGAAGAAGGAACTAGCCTGGCAGTTTAGGAGACTTGAGTTTAATCCCAGCTCAGGCACTGTGTGGCTCTGCAAACATAGCTGAGTTCTTACTTTTTCTGTCTCTGATGCCCCTGTGAAAAGCTTACTCAAACAAGACTGTGTATAATGCTAAGCACCTGTGCTGTTCTGTCTCAGAAGGTAATCTTTTGTGATGGTTCAAAATTGAGGAATAGGTTTGACTAGTTTCTTTGTATATCATTAAATATATGTGTGCTTATATAGCTAGAATATAGTTAGTAGAATGATTTATGGCTATTTGCAGTGAAGCTTACTACCTCACACTCGTGCAGCACTCAGCACAGTTGGGTCCAGTCCCGACAAATTCAGAAGCATCACTTTGCGGTCAGTTCTCAGGCACAGGCACCAGCTGTGCCCTGCAGCTTGATGTGGGCGCAGAGGAGTGTGGCTCTGCACTGAGCAGCCCAACTCATGTCCCTCAGCAGCTGCTGCAGGGATCTGTACAGGGGGCCACTTCACCAGGCGAGATGCTTCTACCTGCTGTGCTGTACAAGTCCCTCGGGAAGCGAAGTTGAACTGTGCACCTTTTCAAACAAGCTGAGTGAACACCCAGCTGATAAGTCGAGCTTTATGTTCTTATTATTTTACAACAGTTGCTACTGTTTTATGAGAAAGATGGTTTCCCTTAGTACAGACAAGGAAATGACCTCAAAAGTTAACTGAGCTGCCTGCTAGAGCACTGAGAGCTCGCAGAGTATTGGAGCTGTGCCTTGAAATGCACAACTGAAACATGTGGGCTAGGTTATAATTAATTATGTCTCCAATTATATTTAATATTCAGATTAGAAGTCTAATTTTGTTTTCCTTTATCCATTAATTAGTAGGAGAAAAAGATAATACACTTTTCAAGTTCTTAATATCACTTCAGCATGCATACTTGATAACTTATGCTTAGCATCACTTGAAAAGCACACAAGTTTTTTAAATTAAGCTTTGCAGACAGTGGATGCTGTTATATTACAAAATCAGGAAGCGAGGATTATAGTGTAATGCCTTTTTTTTTGTCTCTTATAAAGACAACGAGATGTTTTCTAAAATCCTAAATAACCTGGTGGATTAGACTTGCATCATTATGAGTAAAGCCAGCATTTTTGCATGGTACAATGTAGGAAGCAAAGCAAGGATAGTGTGGCAGTTTTAGTAACATTTGTATAATAGCAGCATACAAAATATACCCAGTGATGTAAAATGGAAAAACACAAGTCCATATTCAAATAATCTAAAATCTCAAAAACTACTAAGACACGAAGTAAGAAGAAACACATGTAGAGCTGACAGTCAGCATATGACTTCTGCTGTCCTGTGAAGTTGTATACGTGCCTTCTTCTAGGGTGATAGAGTTGCATATGATATCCAACCAACCTTTAGAGAAAGTGGCTGAAAATGTGGTGTACAGGAACATTTCAACACAACATAATCAGCCCATGATCCTGTGGTGGGTTGGCTCCAAATGGCAGCCAAACCCCAACCCAGCTGCTTGGTTACTCCCCCTGCAGGAAAAAAAAAAAAAAAACACGGGGGAGAAAATGGAAAGAACAGGAGTGAGAGTCCTCGTGGGTCGAGATAAAGACAGGAAGACTGCTTATCAGTTATTATTGTGAACAAAAAAGACTGGACTTGGGGAAAGTTAACTTCATCTACTGCCAATTTATGTCCCTGTGTTATAGCCCCAAGGTACACTCAGTCCCTCAGCAGTGCCCTGTGGTGGGGCCGTTGGAGCCGGATGGAACCAGCTGGAACCAACTGGAGCTGGCTGGAACTGGCTGGAGCCAGCTGGAACCAGCTGGAGCCGGCTGGAACTAGCTGAAGACACCTGTGTCTGTCACGGGGCAGCCCAGGCCTCTCCTCACAGAGATCCCTGCAGGCCCCGACCTGCACCTGGGCATGGATACCAACTGCAGCTCCATTGCATTGTTACAATTAATTATTATAAGTAACCAGCTGTGAGATTGCATTTATATCATATACAATGATGGGAGGTTAGATAGGTGTCCTCAGCCTTCATGCAGGCTTAACCCAATGATTTTCAAAACCATTTTTGATAATGATTAATCCAACATAGCAGTAGCTGAATTAATTTACCCACTTAGTCTGGTGTGGGTTGCTCAACTAACATGGATTTAGCTTGACCTGGACTGCCAGGTCGTAACATTTTATTTAATTTTCTTCCTATTACCTCATCTATGTTTTGAAAATCTTCCTTTGTTAAAAGTGGTCAAAAGTTGCTATGTGGCTGTAAAATAGGAGGCTTTATCACCTACCTTGTCATACAGTAGCTGTATTTCATTTGAAGAGGACTATCTGAAGCTGTTTCAAACTCATGGCAGAAATAGATTTTGTCATCCTGTTGTTTTTTAGACACTTTTAACATATATTATTGTGTTAGCATTTAGCATGTACTGTCAACTTTGTGTTTTGATGTCAGCTTCCAAAAATTAATGTCAGGCTTCTATATACATCCAATACTTTTTTACTGTGAGTCATACAGATATGTAATTTCATTTGTTTTCTTCAAAAAATGGCAGTATATCACTTAGGTTTCTGGTATGAGCGTTAGCTCAAAGTTAGAAGCTGACTAATTAAAAACGTGAAGAGTAACTTGGAAATCACCCTAAATTCCACACCTGAGATGCTTCTTCACACTTGACACCAAAGGAAAATAACAGGACAAGAGAAGAACAACCCTTGCACGGCATCCAGAATAGCTCCAAGCTCAAGGAGGAAGCAAATACAGAGTGAAATAATAATTTTCTCACAACTGTGGATGACAGCTGCCTGAGCTGAAGCTGGGGGGGTGTATGGAAAATCAACAATGAGGTAAACAGGAATGAGGGAGGTGGCTACTGCAGAAGGATGGATGGACCATGCTCAGTTTTGTAACGTAACCAGACACAATGCCACAACTGAAGGGGAAAAAAAGAGGTCAGGTGGTCAGGAACTTTATTTTATATTATTCTATGATTTAGAAAGAAGTCCTGAAATTTATTTTAGAATGGTGAGTCAAGCCTATTTTAACATATTTTTCCTCAGAGATCTCTAGGGATGAGCTCAGAATGAATGAGCTCAGACTATATGATATCTCCAATGAATGAAAATCAGCTCTTCCAGGTAGAAAGTGATTCTCTGCTTACTCATTCCATTCCCTGCTTTCACCATCCCACCCACATGATTTAAAAGTCACTGAACTATATTAGTTCAAGGAAATACTTACTTATTTGAATGTTTGAAAAGCTGACAAAACCAAAATCTATTCACTAAATGATTAATACCCTCATATCAATAACTACTGAAGGACAAAGTCTTCAAAGTACTATTCAGGGTCCCCTGAGGAGTTGTTCCCTCAAAGCACTGCAAGACAAAACTTAACAGGGAAGACAAACAAAAAACATATAAAAATCAGTCTTTAAAAAAAAAAAATCAGAAGAGAGGGAAAGGCACAAAATAAGTTTTGTTTTCTCATAAAATACCTCCATTTCTAATACATTTTTTTCTTTCACGAAACAGCATACATTACTCCTAATATTGGACAATAACCTAAATTGGGAGTTATTTATTTATACTGCAGCTGAAGTTCTGCCAGGGAAAGAAGCACCAACACATACTTATAGAACATGTCAAACTCCATTCTTGTATCCACTTGTGAAGAGCTAAATCAACCCTATTTGTGCATTATTTATCCTGTTTTACAGAACTGTATGGGATAGCAGGGTTAGATAAACCTATTTTAAAAGTTTTCAAAAATGAAACTACTCTTATTTGATAGTGAAGCACTCCTTCTTCACTGGAGTCCATTTCCAATTCACTTTGTATTTTCCATCAGCCTTTCCGTGTCCCAGAAGGAGCAGTTCATTCTACCTCTTCTTTGTCAGAAGCTAAATACTCCCCTCCTTATGGAAAGCAACGAGTCATTTATCACCATTGCAGAGCTTTTGGTCAGCCACTACAAGTCAGCAGGCAACACCTGACTGTCTCCTGAGGGAAGATCTCTGCCAGAAAAAGGTGCAGCATTGATACATTCAATTTTCAGAGGGGAATTAGTATGTGCTTAATGCTACATGGCATCAACTAGTGTTAAGCTTGTTTTTAGTACTGAAACACGCAGGTAAAACTTTAAGAATGCGCTTAGTTTGTCACTTAAAGAAACATCTTAAACTCCTGTTAGGTCTAATGGAGCTGGTGATGACTGCGTTGAGCAGCGTTTCAGCTGTGCTCTGCAAAGGAAATAACCTTGCTAGACTGAAATTCATATAGAGTTGAACATGGGATCCCTATGTGGGAAAGCATTTGACTGCCAATAGGGGAGTTTCAGTGATGAAGAAACAGTGACATAATGTTTGCTGCAACAGAAAAATAGGAGAAAATGAAAAGGTGACTAAGAGTAAGGTGAGACCTCTCTGACCAAAAAGAAATTATATAGAATATTTTTGCTGAGTGATTTTCACAATCTGAACCTGGGAAAACAGGATGAAATAGTCCTGGTGTACATATTTCCTCAAGTTAAACAGGAGAGCAAATTTTTCAAACATTTTTCACTTAATCTCACTTCACAGTAGCTGAAACTTCAAAGCTTAACAGAGGAAAGATCAATATGATTAGAAGATGATATCTTGACAAAGAGTTATCTCTTAAGGCGAGATAGTTCAAAGTCCCTTTTACTATATTGAGAGCCAAAGAAGGAACTTCAATGCAAATTCAATGTTAAGATTTATTTAACAGCTATATGATCATGTGGACAGATGATCACAAGTCCCAGGGAAGTGAACTGAAGTTCATTCCTACTCACTCACCAGAAAATGCAGACTATGAATTTGGGGGTGTCCAATTAAACATATAATTCAAATGTATAAAGTAGCCTGGTCCTCCTGAAGCACTGTGAAAATGTAATGCCATAAGACTAGGGTAAGCACTGCCTTTAGTGGCAACAAAGATTAAAGGTGGATATTTCAAGTAATTTTATAAGCCAGCAGCAGTATAACATCCTGGTCTATTTCATCAGTAAGTGATTCTTCACTGATTTCAAACAACCGATATTTTAGTGGCATTATTCGTTAAGCTGTTTCATAGTCTCTAATAACTTCTCAAGAGTCCAGAGAAAAAAAAAAGAGTTATTAAGATTTCACCACAACAACCAATGTAAACCTGCCCAAGAAAGAAACATTCCTACCTCTGCTTCCTGTTAGCTATGCACTTCATAAGAGGGTTCTACAGACTTTTCCTTTAGACTTTGAGAAGTCTTATTTCTCAAAAAGCAGAGGAACTGGAGCAATTTTTAGTGTAGTTTTTCCTTTATCAGGCTTTAAAATGCTGTGAAGCAACTGCAAAGGTAACTGCAATAGTTAAATCTCTGATTTTTCAGGTGTGCATATGATGGCTTTAGCCTACCAATTTTTGTCTTTGTTATTCCAAAATAGCCTGTTATTGGTACTTACAAACCATACATATTGTTAAATCTTCCAGAAAACTCATTCACGGAGTGTATCCTAATCAAAATGAATAGCAATTGAGGAATCTTATTAACTGCAGTTACAGGCATTGATAGCATGTAAATAGTAATGTGTGTGCCTAAGTTCAATCTGGAAAAAACACAAGTGCCTGTCCCTAGGGTTTGACCATATAATCCATTACTGAAAATTGCAGAGAAACTAAATTCAATATAGTCAGTTCGTTGACTTTATCAAGAAGTTCATTTTCAACTTATATTTATATTCACACACCTATTATGGCTTCATCTTTACACATGCTTGAAATTCAAGGTAATAATTCTTTAGTCTTTAATCATAGCCATCCTTTTCATAGTCTTTGCACGAGCATAAAAAGTAGACCTGCTTAACTCACTCCAAAGGGCAGGTGGAATAAACAGGTTTTGCAGTATAACACACACATGACACCAAATCCAGGTGTTGTAGGAGCTGAATGTTTACAGAAGCCTCACTGACTGCAGGCACCATTGTATGTGTCTCCCATGGCAGGTGTTTGAGAGTATTCTCGAGTCTGCATTCTGGAAAGACATCAAAATATAAGCAAGAATGAAAGTTTCCCTGTAAATGCTGGGTGCATATTAGAGGAGACAGATGAGCTACTGAGATATATTTGTACTTGCAAAAATGTTTATTGATATGGCTCTGAATGAATTATGAGTGTTGTAGAGCAGAAGACAAAAAAGGCCAAACTACTTTTTCAGTTCATTTATTTAAAAACAATTATGCACGTGGCTGTAAGTGCCAAAATAAACACTTTTTTTTTTTTTTCCATGCACAGCACCACCACAATTTCAGTAACTTTAAGCACCGTTTGCTTGCAGAAATAAAAGATAGTGGTTCTTATTTGGACTTCAGAAGGGTTAGCAGCTTATTTTAAAGTTGCCATTTAGGACAATGAATTCAGAAAAAAATCATTCAGTAAAAGATGAAGGACAATGAATTTAGAAAAAAATCATTCAGAGAAAGCTGAAGGACAACTCCAGTTTCCCTTCTTTTCTAAAATTCAGGGCCACTGTACATTTTATGCATTCTGTTCACAAGTCTTTTATTAAAAAGATCAGAGATAAAGAAAAACTTCATTTCATGAATAGAAAATGTTTTGTTCAAAGTATATCAGAGCAGATTTCTCAAGTAAATAGAGGTTCACTAACGAGTAACACTAACCAACAAAGCTATCAATGCTTCTTTATGCTCTACCGTATGAGAAATGCTACTTCTACTTTTTTTTTCTCTTCTTTTTTTGGCTATGGATACTTTATTTTTTCTAACTGTGTTTCTGTGTCTAGTAGCACAGGTACTAGGATCTCTCAGCATTCCTAAAATGTTAATGCTGATTTTTCTGAAGATTTGAGTCATTTTGTTCTGTTCAGAAAACAGAAGTGGGAAAATATCTTGAAGACCCAGGCATTGCGGGAAGGAAGAAGCGAGTGAGAGAACTTTTAACTTAAGGACAGAAAAGGGATATGCCTGCCACACCCACACACGCACACACGCACATGCACACACACAAAAACTTGGGGGAAATTAAATCCTCTTTTGTTCTAAGAGTACCTGTACCTATTCTGTGAGCTACCTTGGCAAGCAGCTCATTACCTTTTAAAAGAGAGCAAGAAGCCAGGGGAAACAGATAGAAAGACGAGGAAGCAACCTACTTCCCTTGAGTGGCAGCTAAGAGCCCATACTTTATTTGGCTGATGTCCCTCCATGACTGATTAGAAAACGTAGGTTATCCTCCAGTGAAACTCTTCTCTATTTGGATGTGCTATGTGATGAACTGCCCTCTAGAAAAACTTCTCTGTTCACTCACAGCAGAGCAGACTTGGATTCCAGCTAGCAGTGAAAGATGAAGTTTTGTATGGCTACACGAAATCTCAATCGTATCACTTAGTTTCACTTGCAGTTTTATTATATCAAAACCTTACATTCATTTATTTAGTCCTCTTCCTCACTTCACTGTACAACTTCCAATTTTTATTTTGGATTACAAAACCACAGACTGGCATATATAATTTCTGCATTGCTGTGAACACCACCAAGCATGAGAGAAAGGGATATCAATGAACACAGCCAAGCACAAGAAAGGGAGATACTATTGCATGCTTTTAAAACACCAGTGATTATATTGCACAGTGACTTCATAAGTGTGACTATGACTTTTACCTATCAATGTAAGAAAGATTAACAGTCAAAGGAGAAGGAAGCAACTACCAAACAGCGGATACCGTGGTAATGAAAATGTCTTGTAAAAGGACTCCCTTAGAATGACAAGGTTTTAGAGCAGGAAGGAAAGGAGGAAAAATCAATTCTGAATAAAAATATTGGGAATCTGATTAAATAAATAAATAAATAAAAACATTTTAAAAGTTTTTTTTTTTTTTTCAAAACATTACCAGAAACAAGAGATTAGATTTGAAGAGTGGTTGCATGCAGCCAGGAGCATATTCAATCTCAAACACTTTGCTATCATTCAAAGTACACTTGAAATTTGGACTAAAATTGATTTGTCTCAAAGCTTTTTAATTGTGTTTTCAATTTCCTTAACTGAGAATAATTTGTACTCTGAGTATAGAATATGCAGTGCATATCCACAAGCAAAGAGCAATCAGTGAATGTTTGTCTTCACCTGAGTAATTAGTGGGCACATTAGTGCTCTGCAGACTGATCTAAAGGCCTTTGCCCCTGCTTTCAGAGAGTTTTGATGTATGGTTAGATAGAATAGGTATTAAAAAGAAGGTTCTTAAAAAAATTTACCCCCTTTACGTTAATGTCCCACTCCACTGACAAAATAATTAGCCCCTCCAAAAAAAAGAATATTTAGTTATGTTTCATATGAAGTTATTTGAGAAAGGTTATGACAAGACAATATCTTCTCTGGCATAAAGCTTGACAGTGCCAAGCTAATTTGGCTCTTTTAAACATACTCAAACCCAAAGACTGAATCAATCTCAGGTCAGGGCACTTTCTGTGGTGACCATGATATTTTTTATCTGGTGCAAAGAACCAGTTCTAAAATATTGTAAAATCAGTACGCTGAGTACAAGCTCGTGATGTTAGATAGAAGAAAAATGGACGCAAAGCCACAAGTACAAATAAAGTTAGTTAATATACAGGACAGCACATATGTATATGTATTTCTGTCATATAGGACTTGAAGGGTAACAGCGTTTTTTTCGTTGAGGTACTGTATCAATTACATGACTTAAAATTTCATGAGTGAATATCTTTCCATTTCCTGATAATAACTATGATCAATTTGCTTCTAGTACAATCTGGGATTCAAACTGACAGCTGCCTCATTGTAAATGATTCTCTGAGCAACTGTTCTTTAAAGATGTACTCAGAAGAAATTTAAGTTGCCACTGACCAGTGAGTATTTTAACACAGTCCCCTGCTGAGCTTCTGGTAGCAAAGTATCCTGATGCCTGTGTAGACTATTACCCACACTCCCTCTGAATGCCTGAGCTGTTGCAACACATCTGTTAATTGGACTCTCACTGTTAATCCAAGCTCTACAAAGGGTTACTTTCTTCCTTTAAATGTGGATTATTTTCCGTGATGAATGATTATTCTCAGTTGAATGTATTTGCTCAGTTTCAAGCTGCACACTGGGGCCAAACTGGAGGAAGGAAAGGAAGGAGATAAGGGGTCCCCAGTCTTTGCGAGCCAGAGCAGGTCAGCACTGAATCACCTCGCTCCTTGCAGCCCTGCTCACAGTACTGTTCGTTCTAGAAATGACTCAGATATAAGGCAAAAATCATCTTTTAGGTACTTGAGACATTCGCATTTGTGATTTGCTCTGTTCCAGTGATGGCTTTTGCACAGCAAACAAGAAAAGCTATGTAGAAGTCATGAAAAGATGTATTGGTCAAGTGAGAAAACAGGGAGATAAAATTTCTCAGTCTGATTTTTGGCTCCTACTGAACACAAATGTAGGGAAATCAAAAGTGGGGGTAAGGGGAGGAGAACTGTAGTATCAAGCTGTAATCTTTGAATATGTGCATATAAAGATAGATAGATACATATGTAGAGTAAGTTGTCTCTTCATCCCATTCTTTATTGTATCTGTAACAAAAAACAACAAAATTGGTAATATTAGTATGTGTCTTTATAGATAGAAAAAAAAATCTTTAGATAATGAGATTGCATGTTTTCTATATAATGAACTATCTGATCAGAAGATAAATTATATACTATAACTTCAAACAAAGGAACCCCAACTAAACCTAACATCTCTATGTAAGTGATTTTAGTGGAGTTATCTGTCCCCCTTGGGCATCAGTTGAAACTCATCTCTAATCGATCTACATCTATTGGTTCTGCAAACAATGAAATTACAACCCATACAGCCAGCATGTGTTCTGTGGCTACAGAAGTTGCTATTTCATTGAAGTATAACTTCGGGTGCCCAAGGTAGAAAGAATAAAGTATAATATGACTGAAGCAAAGGTAAAAAGAAATTCTTCAAAATACTCTGTCAATAGATAGCAACATTTTTATGTCAAGAAGTAAGGCAAATAGTAAAAATAATAATAATAATAAAGACACAAGTAGCAGCTATAGCTCACCAAACTCAGTGCAACTGCTCTCCAGTTCACGTGCACACAGTTAAGCAAACCATCTCCTAACCTATGTGAGGCCATCCCACTGTATTATCCCAGTGTGTTTCCCATGTAGTCACATTTCACTGTACTTTCTACCTTGTTTATTAATACTTTTTGAGCTTTCTTTAACGTGGAGACAAGAGATTACAATATACTATATATGTTAGGATTACTATTACTATATATATAGTATATATATACAGTATCTACTAAAAGTAAATTGTTTACAACAGAAAGACTATTTTTTTTTAATAGCTTTAAAAATATTTCTTATTCACTTCATTTCAGATATCCTGGGTTTTCCCAAGGTTTGTTTTTTATTTTTTCAAAACAAACTTACACAACAGATACAAGTTCTTATAACAAAGTTTTATTGTAATCCCTTATATTTCTGTTTCTGTAAACTGTAACTGCCATTTCAGACTAAAAACAAAACTGATGAAGATCTTATTAAATATTAGGATTTAAGGATTAGGTATAAATCTAGTTACTTTAAAAAAAATAATACTTTTGGCTTTTGGAAACCTTTTTAAGGTAGTTGTTAAAGTGGATTATGTAAATAGGCTTCAGGTTTGATTCATTTACAGATCATATTAGTCTAAAGGATTTCTAAAGTAATTAAAAAAAAAAAAAGGAGGATCCCTTTTTTCCACCTGAAACACCTTCTTCCAGTCTGAGGAGTTGCAAAGTCAACAAAGAGTCATTTAACAAAACTGGGAGAAATCTGAAGCCAGGTTTGTTGTTGTTCTTCTTCTACTACTACATAAGAACTTTCTGAATCAAACATGGGTCTGAAATTCACAGCTGAAAAGTCTGTCAGTAGTTTTGCTTTGGCCATAGAGACGTAGGAACATACATGTTCCTTCCAAGCTGTGAGTACTAACTTCCTTGTGTCTCTCTGTGTTCCCCCAGGTCACCAAGATGCTGGCTGTGGTGGTCGTCCTATTTGCATTTCTGTGGATGCCCTACCGAACACTGGTGGTCGTCAACTCCTTTCTCTCTAGCCCTTTCCAAGAAAACTGGTTCCTGCTATTTTGCAGAATCTGTATTTATTTAAACAGTGCCATCAATCCTGTAATTTACAATCTCATGTCCCAGAAATTCAGAGCAGCCTTCAGGAAACTCTGCAACTGCCAGCAGAAGCGGGACAAAAAACCTGCCAGTTACAGTGTGGCCCTAAATTATAATGTCATCAAAGAGTCTGATCACTTCAGCACTGAACTAGAAGATATTACTGTCACCAATACCTATCTCTCCTCTGCGAAAACATCTATTGGTGACACGTGTTTGTCGTCCGGGGTAACAGATAATGCCTTTTGATATTTGGTATGTATTCCTCATGAAGCAGAGCATGTTGATGTGCAGTAGGTGGTGCTGGGATAGCTTTCAGGTGAGGCAGAGAAGCTAAGGCCAAGCAGGGTAAGGTTGGTGGTGACGAATGATGCATCACAAAATGGGGCACTGTCACTGCACTGTGGGGAGGGAGAACTGCTCAGGTCTGGAAACTGGTGCTCAGGGTGCCTTGCGCTGACCATGATGTGACCAGGAGGATCTGGGGCATGGGGAACAATGAGAAGAAATGTGTAGGTTAAGCCTTACTCCCTGAGAAGCAGAGGGCAGTCATGGGGCACCAGGGAGTGGTGCTCAGGCACAGTGCCTCATGTATGGTGTCTGGCAGAGGGGTGGAGCTCAGCAATTCCTCCTGGGCCATGCTCTGACTGCCTGCAGGAGGGTAATGGGGTGTTTTCTTGTGGGTTACCCCTTCCAGGTTCGGGGCAACTAACCCAGTGCCACCACGCAGCTGGCACAGAGAGAAGACACAGATCTCTCACACAGCAGCACTCCAGTCCTGAAAAGCCACATCCATTTCCATGCTAGATGTACCGCCCCCATAAGTAGCACATTTCTCTAAACCAGATTTCTTCTGTGTGAGATAATGCACATTACTGTTTTCAAGATACCTTTTTATGCAACAATCCTTAACTACTGTTCATAAGCCTGTATACCTAAGCTCTTACAATAGAGATGATGCACAGAAGGACTTACTTTTTAAATTTATTTTTGTAGATGTTATGAGGATGAAAGATATTTCTTTCCCACTTTGTTTCTTCTTTCCTAACTTTCAGGCCTGAGACCCACCTTGTTCTGAGTATGCAGGCATACAAATCCTCTGTTCCACCAACCTGTATGAAATACAAAGAAAGGCATTTCTGCTCACAGAACTGCAGGAGTTACCATATATCTCTACACACCTGTCTGCTTCCTACAAGAAAACACAATTTTGGGGGGAATTAAAGCAATATACTGCCAAGTCTAATTGAATGAAGCACTTAATGTAACTTTAAGCAGGTGAGTTGACTTCAGTGGAATACGCAAGTCCTACACCTCACGTATAAGAGGTGAAGAAACTTGGAGACTGCCAAACAGTAGTCCATGCTTCTCAAAAGAGCAAGGCTGCCTGGGACATCTCTATGGACACAGAGCAGGACAGAGCCTTCTTACGTGCTGCTGCGTGTCCTGGGAGGGCTCGCACTGCACTGGGTGTCCAACAACAGCCAGAACTGCTGCCTCTGACAGGAATGATCCTCCATTACTTTCTGTGGGGCCTCCCACAGAAATGCAGCTCTAGTAGTAAATATCATAACACGCTTCAAAAAACAGGTATCTGATAGCAAAGAGCATGAAATCTTTTAATCTTTTCTATTTTTTTCTTTCTTTCTTTCCATCTTTTTTTTTTTTTCTTTTTACCTTGAACAGCTTGAAATATGAAGGCTCTTCAATCAATTCACAACAGGGAATAAAAAATTAAACAATCAGTAGGAAGCTTTCAAAAAATTTATTTTTTTTCAGCCAGCTAGTTTAGAGGTGGACCACTTGAAATATAAGTCTCAGTTAAAACTGAATCCTCTCTAAACCTGACATATATTGGAGAGTATTGGACAGGTTTTTACTAGTTAATTTTATCTTTGTTCAATAGCAATTGCCTCTCAGACTACTACAAGAGGTTTACAGCTTCAGTATAGATAATGCCTAAAGGAAAGAGGAAAACGGTGAAAAAAAAGTCAGAGTTCTCTTCATTTTTCTTTTCAAAGGGTAGCCATTATAATATTCCAGGACGTAAAAAGTGTCTTGAAAGGTTGATTGGCTGTATATTTGTCTGGAGAGAAAATGCTGTGAAAGCATTGCTACCTTTTCTTAATTTTCCAAGTTCTTTGTCATGTTTCCCTTTCTCTTTTCCTGTCCTGCAGCCTTTGCTGTGTCCTCTCCCCTGGGGCCACTCCTCGGCTGCATGAGCTGCACCAGCTGCACGCAACGGGCCGATGGGCCATCAGTGTAGTGCCTGAACACCCACACAGCTGGAAGGTGGGTGTCAGGATTCTTCTGCTTTTAAAATAACAAGGAAAACATATAATAGAGTAAGTCACTTAGCAGAGAAGTGGGCAAAGCTGGCTGAGGCTCAATAGTCACAAGGGAAGAATATAGATGTTGGTCTAGCAAGACTACCTAGCAATCATATTTCATAAATACAATGTAGCAGGGATGTAGGCTTCGAGCAAGCCTTTCCTTGTTCAGAGATCAATGTGAAATTTGAGTTCTGTGGCATTTCACTGCTCACTCTTGACTAAAACTACAGCATCCTATCATAAGGGCAGTCAGAGAGAGCTACCACAACCCATATAATGCTTCCTCCAAAGCAACTGCCACAGTAAAACTAAATTACCTGGGAAACATTGCACAAGCATTTGTATTTACTTAGCCAAGAGACATGTCCAAGACAAGAGCCCGTTCCTCTACCTAGATCAGCAGAGCCTGATCGTGCAGTCAGGCAGAACAGCTCACAGCTGACCCACAGGATGCTGCTGGAGGACATGCGTGTGGAGGCGGCCACCCATGGGGTGGGCAGGTGATGCACATCAGCCAGGCAGCTGTGCACTATCTAACACAGGCTTACAGGTTTATCCCCACCTCTGTCAGAGCAGCACGGCTTGAACCAAAACTCTTATAACTTGACAAAATCAGAATTAAATTCTGTCCTTCATTTGCCATCTAGCTCCAAAAGCAGCTCTGCTTTCTCAGTCTGTGCCACTACGGTCCTTTTTTACACCCATATTTTAGCAAGGTTTCAACTAAAGGCTAAAATTTACGTGGACAATTTTGTATACACCTTCACTTGGAATAACAAGTAAAAATGAATGATTTTATGCTGATATTTGTACAAACAGAAATGATTATGCATACAAAATTGTGTGCACAAAGACTATATAAAATTGCAGATGTAAGTTCAGGTGCAGTTTTAACTCATAATTTATTGTGACTATGTCTTTATGGATGTTATTCATGAAATATCTACTAATTTTACACTGATTCCCACAGCTAGTGCTATGAAACTTTGCTAGATAACGTGCTAATGTGATTTGAGGTCTAGTTCTATGTTTGTTCTGTTTATAACAGCAACCAACATTTTTTCTTGTATCTGGGCATAATAGATTAGATATGTGGGACTGTCTTTATTTAAAAACTTGTGTAATTTTAACTTTATTGATAATATTATAGCATGTTTTTTGCTAGATGTGAAAGTGGCTGGATGTCAACTACTGACTGAAGTAATGTAAATATTTATATACATATTTTGTGCTTAAAAAATTCCTCTGTAACATTTAGCTTGAAAGAATTGTCTGAATGGTAGCACTACTGAAATCCATGTCTGTATCCTCATATAATGACTTTGATGTAAGAGATGGGGCTTTTAGAGATTTTTTTTTTTTGAACTTTACCCGACAATTGACAGAAGAGATATTGTTGTAGCATCTTGTTTTTGGAGCTCCACTGTTTCCAGTGTGACATAGTGAGATGCTGCAAGCTTCAGTGTTGGTAAATTGTGCAGTTGAGAGAGGTTTGGTGTATTTAAAGCACACTTCAGCTGAAATTAGTGCATGGCCTCTTTGAGGTCAGAGTTAAGGATGTGTCCAAGCAGCTCCAATACCGTGAAGGTGTTTATGATGCTGCTGTGGAAATGAATGGCACAAGTCTAATGATAAAGCTATCACTAGCTTCACTTCAAAAAGATGTCCAATACAACTGACTGAGAGACTGATACTGCTTCAGGAGCTGCTGCCTTAGTCTTTTTCTACACAGGATCAGTCACTCAGCCTTTGCAGGAAGACAGGCATTTCTCACTTGTTTTTGAAAAGCCATTCTAGAATGCAAACAAACAAAGCAAACAAAGCAAAACAACATCAATCTCTCATTTTCACCATGGGGAAAAAAAAAAAAGAAAAAAAAACAAAAAACATTGTTTCAAGAGTGTGCAAAGCTAAACTCTCCTTTCAACAATGCTGCATATACTTGTTTCTCCATCATTGTATGAATTCTATTGTGTATAGTTGTTTTATTTGTTTCAAACTGCAGTGAAAATTCAAAATGATCTTTCACCATTTAGTTTCTACTTTTTAAGATGGAATTATTTCTCTGATGTTTTGTTATTTTCAATAAGAGATTGTTTTCTCCTGGTTCCTTCATTACTACTCAGATACACTGATACAGTAAACACCAGTGAATACATAGGTTCAGTTTATGTGACTCAGATGCAAGAATTCCTTCATTTTGTAGGTGAATTCTGGAAATCTGAATTCACACAAACTATGGAAGTCCCGTTGATTTAGAAGGATTCTCTTTTCCTCCTACCCAGAGTAATTCTGATCTCATTCTGTTACTGCATGCGGCTTATAAAGTTGTTTATTAATATGATTGTGAAATTGTTCAGTGCATATTCTGAGAAATATACCACTGATAAATGTTGTCCTCCAAAAAAAAAGGAAGAACAATTTTTGGTCAAAAGAAGCATTTTGTAATTATTTGATGCATGCAACTGTGGAGATTAATTTGTGATGGACTTTTGTTGTTATTCTAATAAAATATCAAGCAAGACAATTATACTTCAACTTTGCTTTTTAACAAGCACTTGAGTGCATACCTTTTTTTTTTTTTTTTTTAACTTGCCTACAGAGAGATAATGTAACACGGTCCTTTGTCACCTGCAGGAGAATGAGCACTCTGAAAAATCAAGGTTTGCTTCCTGAAGGAAAAGCAGTTTGCCATCTAGCAGTTACAGCACTGAAATCAGAAGGAATTCATGTGAATGCATGTCCCTGCAACAAGAATTATAAAATATTCTAATAAAAAAATAATTAAAAAAATAAAAATAAAAAGGAAAGAAATCATCCTGGGAGTTTGGGTGGAGACAACAAGCCACTTTGCTCTTTGGTCTCCACGCTCAACTGAGTTGATTGTGAGTTGATTCCCCTCCTCACTGGGTACTGCTTTGATTTTCTGGTGGTGTCAGCCACTTGTGTGTTGACCTAACCTCAAAAGGATGAGTAGAAATACTTGGTCTGCTCTGATTTTTCTCCATGTAGCACACAGAAAACTCACGCTCCTGGGAAGCAGCATTTACACTGTGCTGAATTCCCTATGGGCTTAACTGAAGCTCTATCACTAGTGCTAAAGACAGGGGGCTCATTCTCCTCTCTCAGATCTTGCTGACTTTTCTGAATCCCAGGTAGGAGGTTCCTTAACCCTTTCATGTATCGATTAAGAAACCTGCTGCCCAACTCAAGTTGTACATGGGGGTGAATCACCCCATGCATTAGTACACAGTGGGGGCTGACCTGCTGGAAAGGTCAACAAGCTGATCATGAGGCAGGAACGAGACCTTGAAGCAAAGAAAGCCACCAGCCTACTGGGCTGCATTAGGTAGAGCACTGCAAGCAGGTCAAGGGAGGTGATCCTTCAGCCCTGGTCAGCAGGACCCCCAAGTCTGCCTAGTAGGAAAACAGTGTGGTATTTCTCGTTCACCCACATCCTGGCATCAACCTGCAGTGACAGTGGCCCTGCAGGTTGCTGGTGGGGTGCTTTAGGTCCAGGCCCCAAGATCCCAGGAGACCGCAGTGGCAGCTGAAGTCCCCCAGCCCCTGGGGAAACAAGTGTAGTAAGGCTGGCCAGAGGCAGCTTCTGGCAAATGGGCTCTGGGTATGTTTTTAAAAGTCACTTCTACCCAGTCAGACTGAATATCCTTCTAAAAAAGTTTTAGAACTATGCCCTATCTGGAAGCATAAATGTTCTGCTAAAAAAATACCAACACAGCAATGCTTAGAAATACTTAAAAATATGTATTGGTCATCTATGCTTTTTTTCCATCTAATGGAGTGTGGCAGCCTGGCTCATGGTACCAGCTAGTACCAAACGGGATGGCAAAATCTCAAGCCAGAGGGTTTCTGTTGCATGCGTTGTGGCTCATTTTATGCATGTACTCTCTCCACACAGACATTTTTTCCTGATGATCACTAAGCTGAGAAATGCATTCTCGAAATGATAATGTCACTCTACGTGATACTGAGGAATTTTTTTTGAAGTTTACCATGCATGCATTTTTGTTGCTGATTTGGTATATAGAGCTAAACAGGGAAGAAAAAGGCATTTGGTACACTTCATTAGTATTGAAGGCACAGTGATTTGTGCAACTTCAGAAGATTCATTCCAATTTATTGTCACTTTTGGGACAGAAATCTATAAAATGTTTTTTCTTGGAGTTGCTTACATTTTATTCCAGTATTGGATGTTACCATAATTTTGAGTGGGAGGGAAGTATCGCAATATTTGATATCACAGCTTGCATTTGTCTGCCACTGTGTCAAAAGAACATGCCAACATGGCTCCGAGACATCTAAGAAGTCATTGAGACGGACCCCCCCTGGGCGGATGAATAACACCTGTGCAGGGATCTTCTCTCAAGCTGAAAACAAGTGCTCAAAAAGATAAAGTCCTGGCGATAGGACCTTGCCAAGGACCTTGCCAACACACCAGGATGAAGGGCTGCAAGGACACATGAGTGACAACACAGGCTGTGCCTGCAGGCTGTTACTGCTTGTGCAGACATGAGCACGGAAGACTGAGAGACTTGTGGTGTCGCTCCCAAATGTTCCAAAATAGAAAACACCACTGCCAGTAATTAGTTGCAGTCATCAGCAATTATCTCTTTTCAAATCTGCAGTTATTGCACATATTTGTATGAACATGGTGGAGTTTCTGAGATCTCAGTTTGAAGCTAGTATTTAAGGAAGGACAATAAATTGGATCCTTGCTAGGAAAGTTTTATAACTGCGTAAACTTCCTGAAGAATAATCAGATAGATCTTAAAAGGCTAGTGACAGGTCAGCTAGCGAGCTGGAATTTGTCATGCCTTAATAAAAGCATATGATTTAGAGAAATGGACCACTACAAAAAGAATAAGACAAAACAAAACCAAACCAAACACCTGCCCTCACAACACACGCACTAACAAACAAATAAACATACACACAAAAAAAAAAATAAAAAAAAAGAAAAGAAAAGCCAGCTATAAGGAAAAGGATGTGGTTACAGGAACTACCTGCTGGCCACAGGTCTGTATTATTCCTAAGATGAGTCTCGTTTGAAGAAAAAATGTTTGCAAGATCTTCTGGAACTTGTGTACTGTGCACTAGATGAAAGCGCAGGAAGCTGGGGAGATTTCAATAGACTTGAAATCTCTTTCAAGACAGTAGCACAAGTGCAAGAAAGAAGCTTCAGTTCACAAGATCCAACACTGGGGAAAAAAACTTAAACAACCCTATCACCAGCCCATGTCTCATCAAATACTTGGTTGAGAGAAAAATCCAAATACTACCATAACCCCTGCTCAAACAGATACAGAAACAAGTCTGTAAATATGTCTCTATAGGCAAGTCCTTTCAGCTGGCTCAAGATCATAGATCTGTCCTGCTTAAATAACCTCATGAAATGTCAGATACTTTTTATTCAGAGCAGAGCAGTCAATGAGCATGGAAGGTCTTGTAAGGGATATAGAGATGTGCAAACTGTAAATGTGCTCTAACCAAAATCACATGGTGGATAAGACTGCAGTGAGCACGATCATTTCAGTGAAGGTCTAAGTGAGCAGCCATTAGAAAAGAATGGCTGTGTAGTTTGAGAGATTAATCTGGAGTGGCATGTTTCTGAGGAAATGTAGAGGCCCACGACGTGGACTTAGAGCTGGGCTGAACTACACTCACATCAGCTGTGGAGATTGGCAGACTCTGAAAAAGTAATTTTACCCAAAGATAGATGCCTAAATTAAGCAAAGTAAACTTCTACTGTAGCCATTTTCTCTGGCTTGGCCATAAAGACGAATTGAATCCCTGAGGCCTTACTTCTGCCCTGTACAGCTTGTGGTGGGTTGACCCCAGCCAGCATTTCAGATCCCATACAGCCTCTTGCTCACTCTCCCCCACAACGCCAGTGGGATGGGGAGGGAATATGAGGAGCAAAAGTGGGAAAACTTGTGGGTTGGAATAACCCACAGTTCAGGAGGTAAAGGAAGAGAGGGGAAAATACAAACAATGCAAAGGCAACCACTCCTGACCTCCCACAAGCAGACTGATGCTCTGTCTGTCTGTGAGAAACAGCCACCTCGGATGCCCCAAACCCAACCCTCCCCTTCTCTAACCCCCAGCTACTCTTGCTGAGCATGATGTTACATGGTAGAGGGTACCCTTTTGGCCAGTTCGGGTCACCTGTCCCAGCTGTGTCCCCTCCCAGCCTATTGCCCACCTGGCCTGCCTCTTGTGGGGAAAGAGTGGGAATAAAGAGAAAGCAATAGCCAAAGCACTGGTGTGCTATTAGTGCTCTTGTAGCCACAGGCCCAAAGCACAGCACCATATGGACTGCTGTGAAGAAAATTAGCTCCATCGCAGACAGACTCAGTATATGCATTTAAATAGTTATTAGTTAGTAACGCCTAATGTGCTAAGAATTTCCTTTGATAATATTCAATGTCCGAGATATTTCAGAAGCCATCTGTGCATGGCCCTGGGCAACCTGCTGCACGTGGCCCTGCCTGAGCAGGGGGGTTGGCCCAGGTGGCTTCCAGAGGTCCCTGCCAGCCTCTGCCATCCTGACGATGTGATTCTGTAGTAAGTAACTTGTTTAGTGCTGTGGTACAAAGACAAATTTAGCACAAGATGATAAGGTTTTAGCACCCAGGGGGTGGTCACTCCTGCCAAACTCCCAGGCAGTGAGGCCCCTGGGGATGAACAGCCCTTGAGCAGAGACAAGTCCCCAGGGAAATTTGCTGCTTCAAGTAGAACCAGCAGCAGAAATTTCTGACATTGATTCTCTGGAAGGAAGCAACAGCTGGGGAGATATTTCCCCAAGGAGAAACTACCAGATGCAAGTGAAGTTCTGTGCAGTTTTACTCAGTGTAGCTGACGAGGAGAATAAACTCCACCAGGGAAATTTCGGAGACAGCCAGCAGAGTTACACTCATACTGGACCTGGCTGGTCCAGCAGCCACACCAGAGGGAAGCCGAGCTCCCCTGTTACGGCACCCAGGGCACCTGGCCACATCCCTCTGCAGGGCCTCGGGGCTCCTGATGGTCCCACTTAGGAGTGGTCGCCCTTGTGCCCCTCAGCTGAGCTGCTGGGGCTGGGGACGTGCGTCCTCGTGGGGCACTCAAACCCCTCCACTACTGCGCCCAGCCTCAGCCAGGTGAGACCTTATTTCTAGCTTGCTTCTCCTCTCTCCAGCCATCACATGTATTTAAAGTCCCTAAAACTTAGGATTAGGAATGTGCTTATGTGCACAGCGAACGGATCCTCAACTGCAACCCCTTCTTCATTGTTCTTGTCAGAAAGTACAAATAGTTAAATATTAATAAATATTAATATTTAATCACTAATAGCAATAAATAATAGTAGTTAAGGGTCTTTGCTACTTCATCAAGGAGTTTATGTCACAAATTCTACATAAAAATTGAATGAGATTAAATGAATATGAAAGATATTATGAAATGGATAGCTAAAATGTATTTATCATAGAATCAAAGGTTGGAAGAGACCTCCAAGATCATCTGGTCCAACCACTCCCCATCACCACTATCACCCACTAAATCATGTCCCTAAGCACCATGTCCAACCTTTCCTTGAACACCCCCAGGGACGGTGACTCCACCACCTCCCTGGGCAACCCGTCCCAATGCCTGCCTGTTCTTTCTGAGAAGAAATGTCTCCTAATTTCCAACCTGAACCTCCCCTGGCACAACTTGAGTCCATTTCCTCTAGTCCTATCACTAGTTACCTGTAAGAAGAGGCCAACCCCCAGCTCCCTACAGCTTCCTTTCAGGTACCTGTAGAGAGCAATAAGGTCTTCCCTGAGCTTTCTCTTCTCTGCCAAATGGTGTCCCACCCACAGGGCCGTGGGTGCTGTCCCCCACCACTCCTTGTGTCAGCTTTGCTAGGAGGTGTGCTCGGTGGTGGGGAGACGTACCACCTGGGCTGGGGACAGGCACAGGGTCAGGCCACTTGCCTGTGCCCTCTGCAGCCAGTTTCCCTCTGCTAGGAGGTGGGGCAGCAGCAGAAGGAAGCCGACAGGGCACATGTGGGTCAGGATGCAGAGCACTGCTGTGAGCCCCAGCAAGAGAAGGTATCCATAGAGCAGCCCTCTAACAGAGGTGCTGGAGGAAGGAGTGCTGTAAAGAGGGCAGGCTGGGGGAATGGGGTGAGAAGAGGAAAATCCAAGGAGAGGACAGCATGACGAGCAGGACCTCACTATGAGGACCAACGTGGAGGTAGAGTTTGGGGCTCGGAGGAAAGGGTTTCTATATACTAGTAAAGAAGCACCAGGAAGAGACACCTGAACTCCACTATTTGTATCATCAAAATATTAGAGTCATTGGGATGGCTAGCACCACCCCAAACCACCCCAAGGTGAGCTTCAGGAGCAAATATGCCTGGGCTTCAAGAAGCTTTGGGAAAGTGATTTTACCTACAGGGCATGTTACAGGCATGGAAACAGTGGTTCTGCTTCTCACAGCCATTCTGATGGGCAATTCCACTTGGCTGGAAACGAGCTCAATGCAAAAAACACCTCTGATCCTCTTATCACAACAAATTCTGTCAGAGATTTGTTACCTTGCCTTGGGAAAACCTCTTAAACCCTGTCTCAGACCACCTGGAAAACCAGAGTTAATAGTCAGCTTGCAGGGTTTGCAGTAGACATCTGAAAAACACAGAAGAACATTCAGTGAATCTCATTTTTCTATAGATTTTCTCCTTTTGTGTACAAACAGGTCATGTACTGGTTCCACAGGAGACTCACAAAGCATGAAATATAAAAGATGTTATTTCTTCTTCTTATGTGTTTGTTGATTTCTTTGCTCCTAGTACAGCTCTCCTGATCTGCAGTGAGAAATGGTCAGTGTCAAAAAAATGCTGCTGGATGGACCATCTGGGAGGACATGAATACAAACAAAGGTAAGTAAAGAATATTAATGGTAATTAGCTTCACCTACATTCACCCAAATCTATCATAAAAACAAACAGTGAGAAGCACTTTAATTCTCTACATTAAAACATGAGCAGTACTTCAAGAAAGGAGATGAAGTTCAAGGTGCCAAATACTGCAGAGAAATATTCTTAGGTTTTGAGCATGTACAAACATGCCTCAAACTTTCCATGCCATGGAGAAAAATTACCACTTTGGCCTGACAAAACGATTTGTGCTATGTACCAAACAACAACAGAAAGCTAAGTATAATTATCACTTCATTCTTTAAATACAATGGGGTTTATTAAAAATTCTGAATTACTTTTATGTTTACTGCATACCAGCACATCACAATCTTAAACTAAATTGAAAGCACATACAACCATGAAAGTAAAGGAAATTTAAATGTAAAATGAGTTTAAATTTCAAATTGAATTAAAATTCTTTTAAATCTAAAATAATTTTAAATTTTAATTCAATCTGAAACCAGAATGTGCTTCTACTTCAAAAGAAAGATCTGTATTACAGTCAGTGCTGGCCACTGCTGGAGGCAGGATACTGAGCTCTGACTGAATATGGCAACTCTTGCATTACTGATATTTCAGGAAAGAAAAACCTGAAACTGAAACATTTGAATACAAATAGAAGACTCTTTAAACTGCAGTTCTCGATTGTATACATGCATACTTTACATATACACATACATTTACACCCCTACATACACATATATATGCCTGTATTTACCACAGCTTAATACAAAACTCTCTCTTCCTCTCAAATAGGCCTACTACACTATTACTAAATGCCTGTTGGTGTGTAACTATGGAGGTAAAATACAAAGATTTTTCTGAGATTTTTGACAAGACTTCTCAAGACTGACAGGAGACCAGAGGGACAGAGCAAGAGTACATTTAATTCCCAGACATACTATTAATTGTTCACTGGCAAAATCAATTCACTTAGAGGTTTAGTATAACAGAAATGAAATGCTAATTTATTTTTTTTTTTAGCAACAAAATGTCAAAATATCAGAAAAACATTAAGATATAAAAAGAAGCAACAGAAGATACATACACAGTCTCTGTTCTTGGTAGGTCTGTAACAATTTTTCTATATAACAAGAAACAGAGCATAAATATCTTTTAATTTATGGCATGCTTCTCTAATAATCTTACCTGTTAACAAGGATTTAATAACTTACCAGGTAAACAGAATTCATTGACACTGGAACGAACAGAGAATTATTAGTTTAAAAGTCATAAAGGAAGAGTTTGGGAAAATTCTTGGAAAAATACCCAAAAGTCATACTGTGACATATTACAACACAAAACACTACAGAAACACACTCACACAAAGGCACTGACCTATGCAGATTAAACCTGCCTGATGGAGCTTTCCATCATGGAGAGGAGTTCATCCCTTGACCAGCAAGCTCTCGGGCTTACATTGGCATTTGCAGTCTCTTTCAGAACTTGAATTTAAGCAAATAAATAAATAAAGGGAAAGCAAAGCTGCTTCTGTGTTGACAATTCTGTATCCTGCATGCATTGAATTCCTTGAGACGGTGAGATATTTCTGCTCTGTACACATTTGTAATCCAAAGGGGCAGAGTAGAAAAGCTCTTGGTCTGCCAAAGCCAAAGGAAGGGCAAGAAGAGAGAATGCAAGAAACAGAAAATAACAGCAATCATGGAATCACAGAATTGTTTGGGTTGGAAGAGACCCTTAAAGATCACATAATTCCAACCCCCTGCCATGGGCAGGGACACCTCCCACCAGACCAGGTTGCCCAAAGCCCCATCCAGCCTGGCCTTGAGCACCTCCAGGTATGGGGCATCCACAGCTTCTCTGGGCAACCTGTGCCAGTGCCTCACCACCTTCTGAGTAAGGAATTTCTTCCTTATATCTAATCTAAATCTGCCCTCTGTTTAAGGCATTACTTCTTGTCCCATCACTATCTGCTTATGTAAATCACATGTAATAAATTTCTAGTGAGTGAAGGTTACCCAAATGCTCCTTTTCATTTCTAACCACCATTTACATCCAATAATTTATATATATCCAAATAGGGAGTCATGAAAATAAGATTACAATAAGAGATTTTTACACAACAGTTTCACTTATTTCATAGTTTCCAATGGGTGGGAAAAGAAAAAAAAAAGAAAAAAGAAAAAAAAAAAGAACTCAGGTCACAGGTCATAGGTAACATCTAAAATAAGTGCCATCCATCCAACAGGGATGATTTGTGAGGCATGAGAACTCCTGTCTATGATGGCATACCTTGAGTTTATACCAATTTCAGAACACCATGATGCAGGTCTCCTGCCAGCTGCACAGAAGAAAGAGGTTATCTGACAATGAAATAAAACTATCCTGTCTACAAAGAGATTTCTCTTTTAAGTTCTGAACAATAACTATATGAAAGCAAATAAATAATGACACGAGACAGCTCCCAGTGTCTGGAGGAACTACAGAAAGCAATTTGGGATAACAGATCCCTGTGCTATGCTACTGAGTTATATTTGAAATATAGCAAAGCACACTTAGAAGAAAATTATGGAATGATTTATGATTTCTTGAAAGGCTGTGTTTGGGTGGACATTGTCATACAGGAGGACAATAAGCAGAAATTACAAAGGGCCAGCACATGGGATTCATGTTTAAAATGCAATGAGAAAATACAGCTCTATTGTGTGAAAACTTCTTCAGAAATTGACTTTTAAAATTTTAAACAAGAAATAGTTAAATCTAGTGCTGGACCCTATCCTGCTTATGCAAAGCAGCAATTAAAACAGGGAGCAAGCACTGTGAGAGTATAAAACAGAGGTGCAGAAGAGGCAAATGGCAATGTCTCTACTGCAGTGACACCTGGTTAGCCTCATTTTTTAGAAGTCCTGTCTAGTAACAAGTTGCACATCAAAGATTCTTCAAAGGCTGTCGCTGTTACACTCAAATAGGATGAGACAAGACTCTTGAAAGAGAATACTCTGATGTGCTAAAAGACATGAAGAAGCCTGGAGTGAGCTTAGATATTAAATAATATTTTTCTAAATTACAAACTGTAGCTTAATTTCAGTGACATGACATCTGTGAGTGTCAGAATAAAGTTCAATATGCTGCTCCTTATTTTGACTTCTTAAATTAATATTTTGGTGTTAAGGAGAACTGTGCCACTGCAGGAGGCAATTGCATGTAGTGGGTAGCTGCGAATTAAGTGGCAGCTTCTGCCCCATCACCACGGTGAAGCTGTGAGGCAGTACAGACCCTAGAGCACACCCTGCCCCACAGCAAGAAGCAGTCCCACGAGCACTGTGGGTGTTGCCACCCCCTTTTTGGGGGGAAACATATTGACATGGTATGGACACAGGATATATGGTGCCCCTTGGGTCTGAAGTTTGCAAGCAGCTGCTGGTCTAGTTTGTGAGAGAGGCACAGACCTCTGTTCTCCAGGAACTAATGACCTTTCTCCTGTCCTTTACCAATAGACTCCTCTTCTCCAAAGATATTAGTTCCCCTTTCTACTAATCGTCATAAGGAAATTAAACTCACAGCAGTTCTATTCCTGTAATTTGCTCCTCCACATCCAGATATGAAATTGGACTTTGGTACTAGAAAGCTTCTCTGCTTTCTAGAATGGTAGTAGCAGGTCTAAAAAGGATATTATTTCTCCATACAAATATCCATCTGCTATCACAAACAAACAGAATACAATTTTTCATAGAGTGCTTTATATTGTTTGCGGATTGCTCATCAGAAGCTAACAAAGGGACAACAGAAATGAACATTACAATTAAAAAAAAAAAAAAAAGAGGGGTAAAAAGCCATCTAATTATGCCAATAACTAATTACAGTCTGAGAAGTGCCTTTCTCAAAGATTCCAAGTTTGTGCTGAAGTGCTATTGAAATCCTTCATGGCACCAAATTCATCAGACACAAGCATTTACTTGGTAACCGCTGTGTGCTCAAAGGCTTTGCAGAACAGCAATAGCTAAAGAATTGGAACTTTGCTTTTAAATAAGAAAGTATAAATATGCAGATACTCTGTGGAGTGAGGTAGTTATCAAAATCCGGGACATAATGATGGGAAGAAATCAGCTTGCATGGGAATTCCCCAGCCTGCCATTTCAGGGCACTGATCTCCTTCCCCCATGCACAGCTCCAGTGGCTGCCTGCAGCACAACCCCCCACCACTGCTATCCCATTTGCTGCAGCTCTCAGGACCATGACCTCAAGCAGATGCCACTGTCGCTGCACAGGGGTGTCACAACCACCTACACGGAAAGAAAGCCCTGCACAGAACGTGTCCCCGTCCTCCCAGTCCGCCGTGTTGCATGCCATGAACATGCTGCAACGTAACTAGACAAAAGAGGGATAGCATTACTGGTAGAAACCATGGCACCATTGGTGAGGTGCCTACAGCAAGCAATAGATGAGAGAGAGAACTCAGTGCTACGTTAAAATGTAAAACTAAATCCCAAACAGAGGGATTTTTACCCCAGCAACAGAATTTTCCCATCACAGAATTTTCAAGCCGGATGGTATCCTAAATGCTAATCTCATTCTGGGGACAAATATCTCAGTAAGAGAAGATCCTGCCATGAACTCTCTCTTCCCACTTAATGAGAGTTGTCAGAAATCAGATTTTTCTGATTGTGGTTTTGGACCTCTGTCAGTATTTCAGATTACCACTCTAAGACTGTGCCAGAAGCAACAAGTCTACTTGAACGTATTAGACACACAGTGGGAAATAAAACACTGCATCAAAAAAATCTCAAATGGGAAATAAATTCTTTTAATTCCTTCTGTGTTAGTACTACAGAGACTCTTCTTCAAAGTGATATCCTTCAGCAAACCCACGTGAACAGACTGGATATGCAGGAGAGCTGCCATCAAGGAGGCAGCTAAAAGCAAATTCATAATGTGCATCTTGTCAGGCTAGCCACTAAAACCTATGTTTATTAACAGCGGTTTTAATCTACATACACTGACATCTGTAACAGCAATTAACAAGTAACCTCTGAGCTCTGCCACATGGATTCAAGCTCTAGACTTCTGAGTGAAAATGCTTTTTTTTTTTTTTCTTTAGTCTGTTGTCAGAAGGATTGTATTGCTTTTGCAAAAGGGTGCTTTTTAATGCATCCTTTCCCTTGTGCTCCAGGCTATTTATTTCCCTCGCTGTGCCGTTCAAGCCGCATATCCAGTTTGATGGTTTGGGACTGGGAAGGAGTTGGAGTTTGATTTCTAAATTCATTTGGCTTCCTTAGTTCGCTAAGATAAAATAATGAGACATTTAGAGCATGTAAAAACTAGCAGGTCCCCACAAGCCAAGTGTCACTTCTGCTCTCCAGAACATCACTCCTTTGTGAAATTGCTGTTTTAAGAGACTGGCTTTGTACAAGGCTTACATTTGGCTGGAAGATACCTCTGGCAAATCTTATGCCTCATTTTTATGAAAGATTACTTTCTAGATTTCAGAATCAATAAGGATATTTTAAGGGCAGTATCCCATGGCATGTTCTCTCTACCACTACATCTGCAGGAATCAGTAACTCTTTATGGGAACCTTCACACCAAAACACTCTGAACATTTATTTCCAGGAGTGTCTCTTATCCCTCTGTTGGTTTTTATCCCTGTCTCTGAGCATCTCCTGGTCTCTATTGCACCTACTGCCACAGCACTTCTCTGAGATGAGAAACTGAGGCAGAGGGAGGCAGGGGCTATGCCCATGATGAAGGCACACAATGCATTTTGAACCAGACACATGAGGTGGGTAAGCAGCTTGGTGCATCCTCTCTCACCCACAAATCGGGTTGCGGTGGCTGAGCTGCCCATGTCCCATGGTCCCAGCGGGCTTGGCCCCACTCCTCCAAGGCATCACCACAGATTTCTGAGGGCCGGATGAAGCAGGGGGAGCTCTGTCTGAGAAAAGGTACTGCAGAAATGAGCTTCTTGGTGGATTTTTCTGACATTGGATGGGGTGGCTGTATTTGCACACAAATTCCTTTTTCCAGTCTAAGTTTTAATTCTTTTGGATCATGCCCAGCAGAAAATTTCTCCCAGTTTGTACATTCATTTTCAGGAAAGTTTTCAATATTTAAAGAGTCTGTGTTGAGTATTTATTTATGTTCTGGTTTTTATTTCACTTCTTTTCTTTTGTTGTGTATTTGTTGTTTCCCCAGTAATGTAGCTGGAACAGGCTAAAATAACTTTGCTGAAACAAAAATGTTATTTCATATATTTAAGACCTAATGAACAAAATACTTTTCCAACTCATTGCTTTAGCACAATATGTTTTTTATTCTTGTTGTTTTGGTTTGGTTTGATTTTAATTAGAGCCACATTGAAGACAAGACTTTGTTAGCTTTTGTTTCAATTTGCACTTCAGTGAACACAACAAAAATTTCAGACATACATGATCAGATTATTCTTGTTTTAGCTCGTTGCAAAAGGGTATTCCTATGCGTTTCCATGTGTTCAGGACCAAAAATGACAGCACTGATGTGTTATATCAGTACATGTCAATAATTCTAGAAGATTTTTGGTAGATGAACAAAAATGTTTTAAAATTGCTATTACAAACAAATCAATATAAAATTAGGATGAATTTATGGAATGCATTCTTAAATTATGGATTTTATGAGTTAGGCAATTAGATAATATAAATATTAATTTTCATTACTGTTTCCTTAGCAAGTACAGTGGTGCCTTCATCCAAAATTAACAGAAGCATTTATCAGCTGAAAAATCAAACCATCTGATAATCATAAAAATCTTACATTTTGAAATACTTCCACCATGTCATAACTGTCAATCTGGAAAATGATCCACCGACTCTGCATTATGTAGCAAACAACTTCAAACGTTTTCGTAATGTCATTGTTTAAGGCACTTGTGGCCACAAAGAAAATATTCTTCTTTTATTTTTTCTTCAGTTGAAATGGGAGGTAATATTTTGTTGGCAATACACAAAGATTGTCTTTCTCCAAGATGTATAACCAAGTCGTAAAAAAAGTGTAGAAACAAATCTATTCAATTTTCCATTACAATCAGATGAGTATACAAAATCTCTGTATAATGTTACAGTATATTTTCATGCCTTATATATATTTTTAAACTTTATGCCTTTCAAAAAAGAAACCAAAAAGTTCCTACATCTTCACCATTAGATGCTATTCTTAGAAATATCTTTGTGGTTTGCTCAGTCTTTGCAAGACCATGCACAGTTAAGAAGCTTATTCTGCATCATTCACAGAAAACTTTTTTTTTTTTCCTACTATTATTCATCAATGTAAAATAATTTATCAGCTCATTCTGGACATTTGATACCTTTGCTTCTCTGGAAGATCAATCTTCATCTGCATGTGAATGGTTAGGTTTGTCAGCACAGAGAAGAATTGTGATTGTAATTCAGGTGAGATGTAACCAACTGGTAATACATGAATGTTGTAGTACCTGGACTGAGCTTTAAATCATGGATTCACTGCATGATGGCATCCCTACAAATTAGATAGACTTCAGAAAATAGGCCCTCTGCAATCACAATTTTGTACAGACTAAATATATAGGATCTATCCATCTATATGATATATATCAGAGCTATTCTATTATATTGACTTTTCACTGGTGGTTGGATGAAGTAAAATGTGAGTAAAGTTTGTACATAAATTTGAAAGCTTTTGATTTTTAAGATGCTGCAAAAAATAGATAAATAAATAAATGCTCTTTGAGATCATTAAGTTTACATGGAGAAATGAAACACCTGTGGAAATAGAGCTCTCATTTAGTCATTCAGAAGTCTTCTGAGAAACTGAACCCTCACTTGTATTCACAGTACGCTTTTCAGAGGAACAAAGGGATATCAACTCTCAATTTCAAGCTGCAAATGAGGAAGAGTTTCCTTCTTACTAGAATAACAAAGTCCTAGAACAGCCTTCCAACAGGAGCGACACAGGTGAAAAAGGAAAAAAATTCCTTTTAGACGGGGCTGGTGACCCAGGAGCTTCCTTCCAGGTGACTGCCCATAAGTGTGCAAAGCTGAGCATTCACACTTCTTTTTCGTGTGGCCTTATTGCCTTCATTGATAAGTCCATCGTGCTTTACTTTGAACTCCAAAAGATATGATGATGAAGATATTGCTTTTCTGACTTTTCAGTGAATTGCGAAATGTATGGTAGGCTTTTTGCCTGAACAGGGACTATGCCTTTATGAGGTTTGAGTACTTAAAGCTCCTTTGGGAAAGAGAAATAGAAATGCTGAATGTAAAGCTATCTCCACTGCTTATTCTCCCCAGGTAGCAGGTCTTAAAAAGAGAAAGAAGTATTGTGAGAGAAAGGGAAGAGTTTTCTCTCTAATTAAATTATAAAACGCTGTAAAGGTCAAAGTGGTGTATTACTTTGTCATCTTTTGCAGGATGACTAAGGGATTTAAAACCCAATTTTTGTGACAAGGATTGTAATATGAAAGGAGAATGTCACATGAATCATTCCCTGCCAGCATGACTAGGTGCTGTACCCATCTAATCCTTCATTACAACAAGCTTCAGAATGTGATTTGTCATAGTCCACCATTTCAGGCCATACTGGAAATTAATTAAAAATTAGAGTCATGTTTTACTTATAGGGAACGGAAGGGCAAGGCAAAACCACCTTCTGCATCTATACCTGTTACATCAATCCCATCAATAACTAGAAGACCAAAAACAGGTTTGAGAATTTCTGAGTTTAAGAACTTGATTGAAAGTTACACTATTAATTACTCATGTATGGAACAATTATTCCTACAGTTGATCTTCCTGGTGGCTGAAATGAAACAAAGTAGTGAAAGGTTTGTGTAGCATAGCATTTGCATATCGATAAGAACTTTCACAAATGCAAGGGGTTGAACAAGGAAAACATGAAGATTGCACTAAAATATGTCTTCTTTAACAATTTAACACATCAAACCAAAGGATAAAGCTTGATAAGAAATGTTTTATGTCTGAATGTTGTATCAAGAATGCGGTTCACAACTTGCAAACTTACTCTGAGAAAACAAGTCTCTGGACCTCGCTTCCCAAGGCCTTACAGATACCAGAGTCCTCCACAACATGCATCACTTCCAGCTCCCTTTCCCTCCCTTCAGCTCCCACTGCTCCTTTAATAGCTCAACATGAGGACTGGCCAAGCAGCGTCCCTGATTATACACAGGCTGTTTCTGCTGCAGGTTCTTTCAAAAACAGGTAAACAGCAGATGCGCTCTGAGCAGAACATCTGGTTAGATCTGAAATTGCTTTCTTCATGTAGCACTTTCCAGTATCTCAAAAACATCAGTGTTATTACCATCTGCAATGCCAGTCCTGTACTTGCCTTCAAGTGCAGTGCAGCGGTGCATTCTCCCATGCAACTCAACAGACGTAGATAGGGAGTAAACATTAGACACAATTGCAGTTGGTTTTAGGATCAGGACCTAAAAGCATTTCTAACTACTAAACAATAACTACCAGTGAGTAATCAAATAAAGACTACATCCATAGGGAAAGCCATCGAGTACTTGCTGTAGTTCTGTGTTTTGTGACAATATTGTAGAAGGGGTTGTTGTATGCTGTACATGGCACTTCATGTGTTAATTAGACATTGCAGTCTCATTTAGGAAAAGGTGTTGAGGATAAAGACCTGTGAGTTGCTTATTCCTGTGAGTTAATGTTATTGCTTAGCTACGTAAGCATTTAGCTTTTAAAGAGCACGGGGGGGGGGGGGGGGGGGGGGGGGAGGGGGGAAGTGAGGGGGGAGAAAAAATATATATATATTATGAATATAAAGAGAATGTCACTCATTTGAAACAGTCACCTACTAGTACTGCAAGCCCTGAGGATGCAATAAAGCTATATGAAGTCTTACATATTACGTATGAAATTCGTTCAGATCATCTTTCTTTCTTATCCACTCTCAACCCCCAGTGTCCTTTGACTTTTTCCAACTTCAGTGATTCACAGTCATTTGCAGCTGATAAGCTTGATCCAGAACATGGAGCCATGCAGCAGAGGTACTGAAGTGCTGTGTGGTTATGATGCTTGCCTTCCAAGGAAGCTCTCAGAGAAGATAAGTTGTCAAAGACAAAGTTAAATGTATCCTGTGACCCACCTGCATGTTTCTGCTGGGCCAGGGGGCCAGCAAGTGGAGCTGCATGCACTCCCCTGCTGCATCCCAGCATGGAGAAAATGAGATGTTCAAGCAGGCTCAAAAAAATTTCTTCAAGGAGGACTTTTGGAAATTGCAAAGGATTTCCAGAGTTTAATTAATTTAAGAATAGAGGAGATGGAAGCTGTCGACTACATCAGCACCTTCCCAGTGGTAGAGAAGCACATCCTGCTGTAATGTGGAGAGCTAACAAGGAGTCCCAGACACATCTCAGTCTCTCTCTGACACATGAGGTTTCATAAAGGGAAAAAAGAAGCCTTGACTTTTTGAGTTTTGAGGAGCACATTCCATAAGTATGAAAACATCAGTGTTTATCTGTTATACCATTCTTTTCACTGGTTGAAAATTCATATGCCAATGATAATGCTCTTGAATGTCTGCACTAATTTGATAACCCTCTAAGTATACACACACACACACAAAAAAAAAAAAAAAAAAAAAAGTGAACATATTATGGAGAGCCATACTACCCAGTTCAAAAGAGTGGCAGCTCACTTTGGTGAGATACCAATAGCATGTGGTCTTGCCAAAAGGGATTTAGGCTGATTTTGTTTCACTGATCAACTTTCAGAGGCTGGGAAGATGCTGGATTTGATAACTGCAACTGGTACCATCTCAACAGCAAATTAAGTTTCTCATAGAAGAGTATGACAATCTAATTTTGATTCTATGGCTGTTGGAGGTGTACCCTCTGACATGGTCAAAGGAATCATAAATCACACAAAACTGATGCCAATAACAACTGATGTTCTTCAGTGGTTGTTTCATATATTTTCTAGATGAACAGTTGTTGATATTTATGCTCAAAACTATGTGGCCAGGTACTTGGAAAAAAGACAGTCTTTCCTAAATTCAGAGGAAACTGAAGATTGCTTTAATTTTGAAACTAATTTTTCAAGCGGTCAATGTACTTTATTGAGACACAACCCAGCCCCCTTGTTTGGTACAAAGGCAAACTCTGTATACGTTTCTGTGACTGGAGGTGCAAGTCCTGACTGAAGTTCTCAGCACCTCCCTCCACATGTGTTCAGACAGCTCTGCCATGATTTCAAGGTCTGTGAAGTAAGGGTACAGACAAGAGAAAGTTGTTTCCTATACTTTAGGTAGGCTGAAGATAACACTCAACAATATTGCCACATGTGCTGCTAGAAGCAGAAAACTACCAATAGAAAGCAAGGAATTATTTGACTATAGGAAACATCAAATATATTTTTTAAAAAGGTTCAAATTAAAGCCAAATCAGAGACAGAACTCTACCTTACTTGTAACAATGCTGTCTAGAAACAGTAGTAACAGCCAAGGGGTAACATTTTCTTGATGAAGGCAGTGTTTAACATAGTATTCTAACAATTAATGTCAATATTCCTAAGATTTCATCCTGTATCTAGCTGTTTGTCCATTCTTCATTTGTTTACTATCCTGTTCTTTTCTTGTTTCATGATCACAATTTTCTTTATATTTTACATTATCTGCTTTTTGTCCTAGAGGAAAATGCTTTTTAGCCAAATATTATGGTTCTTAATTCAACACAGTTATAATGTAAAATGTCCTCAGTTCGTCATCTGCTTAGTAGTCTCATCTTGGACGAAACCTCCGATTCAAAAAAGGCAGCCTCACTGAGCCAGGGAAGATACCGAATTCCCTGAAAAAGAAGGCACATTGTATTTTGCTGTAGACCTTTTTCTAGAGCTTTTAGAGCTATGTTGAGGTTGTCTATAACAAATTTAACCTTAACAGATTAATCTCATACAGGAAAAAACTACTGTAGCTTTCTTTATGACAGAGTCAATATATGTAATTCTTCATGATGTAGCATCAGGTCTCTCGAGAAAACAAGCCTCCATCTCCATCAGTTTTGCCTTAGTTTTACTGTGAAATATCATCTTGTTGTATTAGAACTAGAAACTCTTCCTAACTGGATGAGTAATCAAAGTTGCAAAACGCTTATGCTTGGATGGCTAATCAGAGTTCCAGACTATCTCGTTGCTTAGAGCTAGACACACTTTCATGTTCAGCTGAATAATTAGAATTCAATGTTTTCCTGGGGAAAACAAGATACTCAGGACCTCATTTGCAAAATATTTAAGTATTAGCAGCTTGAAGACTCTGTCAAGATAGAAACCAATAAGAACTAAAGAGCCCCATAAGTATCTACACTTTGAATTAGGTTTGTTTTCCTCTGTCAGAAGTTTAGCTTTTCAAATTAATCAAAGTTGGGATAAGATGTCTCTTAAATACTGACTTTGCTCCTTAGAGATCCCATCTGTGTCAGCCAGGAAAGATTAAAAATAAATCTATAAGAACAGGTGCACCTGGTTCAGTCACAGTAAATAGCAGCGTAATGGAGGACTCGGTACATTTTATCATTGATGCATAGTACTTGTGGAGTGTTTTTCATTTCAAATTCTTTTGCAAGTATTAATTTATCCTAGGAATAAAGGCAGGTGTTAAGGTTATGTTATAGACAGGGTTCTTAACGTGGCTTCCTTTTAGAGTCTGAACATAGATGACTCCACCACAACCCCCCTCTGATTTTCCACCTGAAAGTACAATGATTTTGAGTCACATGTTCAGATTTGAGCAGGCAGTGAGATTTATATCAGAAGAACATATCCTAAATGTCTGACTCCCAAGACGGCATGGAGAATTTTCTGCAGCTAACATTTAACATTTCCATATCACTTAAGCAACTTCATAGGCTTCATGGAGTCAAATAATACTAGAATACAGTGCTAAAATATCCAAAATGGTGGAAAATGACATTCAGACATTACCCAAACAGTAGTCTGGGTTTTGGGTAGGTTGTTATTGTAGAATTGCATGTAGGTTAACATGCACACCATCGTATCTTTAGTTCAAGAACTAGTCGTTTGAAGTTAGCTTGGCAATCTATGCCTGGCACTAGTCATTGTGTTGACAGAAACACAGTGATTAGAATTAGAATAAAAAAATAAATAATAAAAAAGAAACTTTCTCTCAGATTTGTAGGTGATGAACTACATGTACTTATCCTAACACAGTTCTAATCCTATATCCCGTATCCCTTTGTTGTATGCAGTAAGCTGAAGTTCCAAAGATTTCCAAGTCAGTTTGCTGGAGCAAGCTTAATTAAGCACTTCCCCTTAGATTTTACACCCTTGTGGGAAGAGTGCCCCATCAATGAGCATTTCTGAAAGGTATGCAAAGCTGATTTCAGACCAAGACTTGTCAAAGCTAAATATATGGAGCTTAGGTACAGGAAGAAAGGTACATGCTGTGTGTATCTTAAGCAGAAGGAGTAAAGCACTGATGTGGCAGAATTCCTACAGATGCTGATGGGATCAGGATTTTTCCCATGGCAGTGTCATTTGACTTTCACTAACCTCAGAAAACAAACTAGGGAATGGCTTTGTGAATGAATACGAAAGTAGCAGAACTACCAAGTATGAATAAAAATTTCAATCTAATGCAGTTATAAGGATCCCTCTATAGAGAACAGTTGTTGGTTACTTTGGAACAGTTTAACATTTTTAAAAGACAGCATTTTTACTTCTTCTTCTCTCTGTTTCAACCATTGCTGAATATCTTTGAGAATTTCTATTGTAAGAAGGTCTAAGAGGAACAGGGAAAACCAGACACAATGCCTATCTCTTAGTAGGGGAAGAAGGCAGCATTGGAAATTTTAAATTAAGCAGGTTAACAAAACAGGAGTCAAAATATGTTTGTTAAAATTCATTCATGAGGAACAAAAAAAGAGTTAAATTTATATCTAAAATTCAGAAGAGCTTTTGACACTGCCTGGAATGATATCCTTATCACTCAGCCAAGGAATTAGATTCTAGAAAAAATAACAGACTATGACACAAACTTTGTTGAAAAGCTTCTTCCCTAGTGAGTAATTTTCAGCATCTCAGTGACATTAGGAATGCCTCAGCTAAATCACTCTGTCTGATTTTGGATGCTGAACTTTAAGAAAAATGCAGACAAGAACCTGAAGTGGACAATTAGCAATGATAAGAGCTTTAAAACATAGCATGCAGCATGACCCGCATATTTGACATGTTTATAGTAGGTGATTCCCCACATCATTTTTATTAATACTACGACCACAAGTAGGACCATAATAGCTCAGCTGAAAGTACAAGTCATTTTCACATGGCTGGAAATGAAACTTTCACCAACTATAGCCATGGAGGAGTGCCCTTATATTAGCTTTTGAACTGAATGATCCTCTTTTTTCCCTCAGTTGATGACATTGTTTTCAAAGACAAAGCATTATAAGGACAGATGATCTGCTAACCAAAATTTAAACTACCAGGAAATCTGGCAAGTTCAGGTTTATTCCTTTGGGTTCAAAATGGAGTTGACAAACAATTATTTGGTCTCTTCGCACAGAGAGAAAATAAGGAGTGAAAAATCTGTAAGTGAATATAAATGATTTTTCAGTAAATTACTCATTTCACTTACACTGTAAAAAGGTAGAGAAAAGCACAGGAACTTAACTCAAATGTAGATGTTAATTCAGGCACTTTAGACAATAAATGTAGTCCCTTAGAGAGTTTTAATTTGGATTAGAAATTCCTTTAGAAGCAAATCTCCCCATTGTCTTCACAAGTGGTTGCCATCCTGGAGGTTTTGGACCATGCAATCTAAATACTTTTGCATAAAACTAACCTAGAAAATGTGACCAGTAGAACTCATAATGAACTGCAGCCACTACTCAGGCTGATCCAAGGCTGCAAACAATGCTAGTCCAAAAAGATAAAACAAAAACAATATAGTATGAATTTCAGGTCCTCAGCACCAACTATTTTATCTCCCAGACTTGCTGGTCTGTACCACTTGTGCTGTGGGTCCCAGTGTCAGGTTCATGAACAGTCATTTCATCCATCAATATGAAAAGAACCTCATAGTTCAGCAGAAAGAATCCTAAGACAACACTTCTGCAAATCTAATTGAAATCATAGTATCACAGAATGGTTTGGGTTGGGAAAGACCATCTAATTCCACCCCCCTGCCATGAGCAGGGACACCTCCCACCAGACCAGGTTGCCCGAAGCCCCATCCAACTTGGCCTTGAACACTTCCAGGGATCGAAGCTCAATCCAATTCACACTAAGTTTAACCATTTCAGTTAGCATCTTAACATGAAGAGTGCTCTACAAAGCCCTTTATTACATGAGTCACATTCATCTGCCTAGTACATTGCACCTGAGTGTTCTGCATTCTTGGGTTCTCCTTTACACCCCAAAGTTGGATTAAGTCGTCCCAGAACTACTACCATAGTAAGCAACCCAAACAATTGATAGTTCATAAAATAGAAAGATTAGAAGCCCCGTGGATTCTGAATTAAACACCCAGAAAAGGAAGTCAACAATTTCCAGCTATTTTCTGCCAGATATCCCATCTGGCACTGCAAGGAAAACCCTAAATGCTTAAAAATTCATATCAATGTTATGCTTTAAGGAAACCTATTCTGTGTGGTTTTAACAAAGTAAAATGAGGCTTGAAAATAAATCTTGCAGTATTAAGAAAACTGGAATATTTGTTCTTTGAAACACTTCCAATTGAAAGCAGTAGGAACATTTCTAAACAGATGCATGATTGTTCTTCAGATTTCCTAATTCAATTGCCATTTGCTTCTCAGAAGGTGGACTTTGCTGTCTGTTTGCCTTAAAGTTAAATTTGTGCATGACAATTAGCTATTTGGCATGCTTCCCTGTCTTTTAGCTCTGGAAGGCATTAACAGTGCTAACTGCATAGAAGTGCCTCTACTGATAAACCTCTTTATAAAACTCTCATTTGCCACCTAGCAATCTTATGTTTTCTAAGATAGGCGGCACCACATCTTAACTTTGGAAGAGAAAAAAAAACACATGCTCTTAATAACTTTTAGTTCAAAATAAATTCTGTTATCTGGTGCTATTATTTATGAAAAATGCTTCCCTGGTAGCTTCCTTTCAAGACTTTGTTATCAAATGTCTGTTCTCTCTTCTCTCCTCAAAATGATTTCTCTTCCTTTCCTACGTATTACACAAGGAAAGTAAAAACATTAGCCAGAAAAAAAAAAAAAAAAAAAAAAGTAGTAACTGCCTTTATTCTCCTTATAATACAGATAGGAATATCTAACAAAAATGGGAAGCTATGTTTTAGAACTGATATAGCACAACTACTCTTCAGCCTTAATTCCCTTTAAATTGAACTGCTTCTTAAGTGACCTTCAAACATGTATGTTAGGCAGAGCAGCTGGATCCCACATTTTGGGCAGCCGAAATAAGCTGCAGCCCTGGTGCCCATCCGTGGGTGCCAATTCCCTGGGTGGTTGGCTTGGGAGCAGAAGGGCAGCAAGCTTTTCCAGTGAGCAGCACGCTATAGGAGGGGTGAGCCCTGCCTTGGAGAGCACTAATACTGAATGTATAGCACCATATCTGTACTGATTCCACCACTGCATTCCTTCACAGGTCAGAATGAAAGCAGAGGAGTGAAGCAAGGTTAGCATTTCAAGACACAGTACAAGTCACACCACGTGGGGCATGGTAGCTAACAGTGTACTGGGCTCTGGGGAAATATTCCTGAAAGACCTCCTGCCATCTCTGAAAGTGTTAAGACAACTTTGTGAATTGCAGTTGGCCTACAAATATGCACTTCAGACTCCAGACATTTGCCAGACAGAGTGGAGATGCATAGGGAAGTGAAGCTCCAGGAAAGACCAGGCTTAAACAGCTGGACACCAGCCTATCATCAAAGACCTGCAGGGCAAAGCACACAATATCCAGAACTGCAGTGACAGAAAACAGACATGAACAGCAGGGAAGGAAAACAAAAAAATAGCAGGCAACTGAGTCAGGACCTGAAAAGGCAGAAGTTTAATTAACTTCAGACCTAGATAATTGGCTAGATTTTTAGCCATGATAATTTAGAGTGTAATTTGTGATGTCTTCCTGTCATCACTGCTGAAAGTGATCCTGAACAAAACCACTCTCTCAGCCAGCAAATAGAGGCAAGCTATCTAAACAAACAAAGAGTGCTCAAGTGCTTCAGTATGCTTTTCCACTTCATTAGGTTTAGCCAAGCCATTAACCAGAGCAGAGACACTACTATTCTCTAGTCCGTATCTAGTCTGAAAATCCTCTTGCATTTCACACATGCTGGTATACACGGAGGGGGACAACACAGAGTTACATCTGTATAATGGTGCTTCTGCTCATGTTATTCCCCTTCTTGCACCTAGTGTTACAGAACCTGTACCTGTCCCTCCTGGGCTGCAGCATAAGGACACAGGAGGTGCATATTTCGCGCAGTGAGATCAGCTTCCCAGGATAGACAGGGCCTCAGGCTATTCTATGAAATGTGGAGTTTCTAATATTTCCACATTACAGGCTGATATTCAAGGCCAGTTACAGCTAATCTGCATCATCATCCTTTTTAGAAACTTGCCTCCAGTATAAATCCATATTGTTCAATAGCCCAGCATCCTTTCTATCCCCAGGCATTTTCATGCTGTCTCTGCAATTTGGTCATATTCAACACTGGACTCAAACTGTGCCCCTTTGCTTTTAAGGATTTAATCAATGATATGCACACTCCTGGAAACAAGTTGTTCCATAGGTATTGTGGACAAGAAAATTAGCCCTGTTTCCGAAAAAAATTATTTCAGGGACTTCCTGATACCGGTATGAAAGAAAAGAAGCTCTGACTGATGCCTTTGCCTCAGCTGTGACATTTTTAAGGTTTCTTTCCTCTTTCCAGCACATTATTTTAATGAAATTTACAGAAATCTTATTTTGTGGAATCTCAACATCTCAGCTGAACTGGGTAGAAATCAGTCACTATTGAAAACTGTACTGAGTTTACACGTCAAGGGCTTGCTATAGCAGGGAGGCTGCAGTTGTGGCTTCGGTGAGCACAGCCCAGCATCTGCCCCGTGTCAGATCAGAGCCAGCTCCAGCCGGCTCCAAAGGGACCTGCTGCTGGCCAGAGCTGAGCCATGAGTTATGCTACTTGGGCCTCTGGGAGAGCAGAGTTAAGAAAGAGAAAAAAAAAAGAAAAAAAAAAAAAAGAAAAAAAAAAACCTGCTGTACCACAGCAGCTGGGAGAGAGAGGAGTGAGAAGCAGCCCTGCAGACCACAAGGTCAGTGCAGCAGGAGGGCAGGAGGTGCTCCAGGCACACAGCAGCAGTTCCCCTGCGGCCTGTGGAGAGGCCCCTGGTGGAGCAGGCTGTCCCCCTGCAGCCCATGGGTCCCACACGGAGCAGATCTCCACGCTGCAGCCTGTGGAGGAGCCCCCGGTGGAGCAGGTGGATGTGGCCTGGAGGAGGCTGCGGCCCAGGGAGAGCCCCCGCAGGAGCAGGCCCCGGGCCGGAGCTGCAGCCCGTGGAGAGGAGCCCACGCAGGAGCAGGGGGTCTGCGGGGAGCTGCCGCCCGTGGGGGACCCGTGCTGGAGCAGTTTGCTCCTGGGGGATGGACCCCGTGGTACGGAGCCGTGTGGGAGCAGTTCTTGAAGAGCTGCTGCCTGTGGGCAGCCCCCGCAGGCTCAGTTCGGGAAGGACGGCATCCCGTGGGAGGGACCCCACGGGGAGCAGGGGCAGAGAGGGACCGTGAAGGAGTTGCAGAGACAACCACAGCCCCCATTCCCCGTTCCCCTGCACCACTTGGGAGGAGGATACAGAAGAGGGCAGATGGGGGGAAGGTGTTTTTAGTTTGTTTTTAGTTTCTTACTGTTCTAGTCTGCTGATCATAGGCAATAAATTATATTAATCTCCCTATGCTGAATCTGTTTTGCCCGTGACAATAATTAGTGAGTGATCTCCCTGTCCTTATCTCAACCCTTGAGCCTGTTCCTTTGTATTTTCTCCCCCTCTTCCCCTGAGGGGGGGAGTGAGAGAGTTCCTATGGTGGAGTTCAGCTGCCCAGCAGGATAAAACCACAACAAAAAACAGGCAAAAAGTAAACTAAGTTTTCATTCAGTAAGAATGCACATCTTTAAATTCAACTGAATGTGTCCTCTACTCTTCCAGAAAAATATTTATCTCCCAAAAATTCAATGAGCAATAATTGCAAATGTTACTCAAAAGCCATGTCATGTCACAGGATCAAAGATTTCTCTTATGGAAAACGAATAGCTAGTATGCACAGCACTAGGTGTAGTCTTTTTGTCACTGAGCACACCACAGAAAACAAGCCAATTTTCTTTTGGGGAGAAAAAGATGAAAAGAAAGGAGAGAATAAACCAGCTTGCTAAGATCCATATTTTTTGATGTAACAAGAGAAAAACTGTCAACTTGAGCCTTTCCAAGAGTCACAAAAACAAGACTGATGGGTTTTATCCCTACAGTTGTGATACTTCTAGGACATAAAAGGTCTTCTCTCTTTTGTGGTTCTTCTTAGGTTTGGATTGATCTTTTTCCTTTCTCCCCTCAGGTCCTTCTAGTAACTCAGTGAGCTCCAGCAAGTTGGTTTGTGCAGTAAAGATGGATGAAAAGTTATACCTCAGTGTTGACTATTTTTAATATTGTGTTTTGCTCTGACAGCAGAAAAGGAAAAATCTCTTACCTGAGAATTTTCCCTCTGAGTGAATCCACTTGCTGGTCCCAGAGGTGAGGGTGTCAGAGGATAGAGCGGAGAAGACAGGGATGTCCCAGGATCCACGGCAAACTAACACGCACGGGCCAGATTTGTGTGTGGAGCCCTATGTGCTGAAAGAGAAAGCCTTCTGGAAGAATTGTATTTTCAGCTTTGAATCTAAATGCAAGAAAGTTTTAAAGCACTATTCAGACCTTAGATGGGAGGTTCCAGGTCTTTTTAGTAGAACACCAACTTCTCTTTTCAGCTACTGAACGAGAGGAGTTACCAGAAAGAAACACCTAATTAACTCTAAACCCCGAAAGGAGAGCCAGATGGGGTAGAAAGTCTCCAGTCCCTGTGCATAACCTAAATTTAGTATATCTTCAGTTATGGTGGAATTGGGTATTCTCCACAAGAACAACAGTTTCACTAAGAAATGTTTAATACTGTAAATCAAATGGCTTTTTAAATGTAATTTACTGAGAAAGCAAACCACTAATGTACTTTTCATGGCATTTGTCAAACAGCCCTTCCTGTTTCTTTCATATATGCCTGCAGTGATGAACTCCAGAGCTCATCTGTTAATGATGCTGGCTTGTAACCAGTTCCTCAGTTCTCCTTTTGCCTTGTCCTAGAAAGACTAAATCCATCTATAAATAAATAAGGTTGAACCCTTTCCAGGAAGGAGAAATTTTAGCAGCTGCAAAGTGCCATAATCTGGTATAAAAATCTGTGCCAGGTATGTCTGAGCGAGCATATGTCAGGGAAGCGGCAACTCCTACCAGTTCACCAGCTGACTCACTAGCACCTAAATATTGCTCATCTAAGTCAATGCCAGAGCAACCTGAAAGAGAGGAAACATCAGCAAACCCCCTTGGGACCATTTTGTAATCTTGTGTCAGTCATAACTGAGCCCAAGGGAAAAATCCCACCCAATACAATTTAATATGAGAGATACGGCCAAAGAGGTGTATGGCTTTTTTTTCCCCTTCTTTCCACTCATGCCAGCAGTGAAAACCTGTCACGGTTCCATGTGCCTCTGTTTAAAGCCTGAAAAAAAGAGGGGGGAAAAAAAAGGAAAAAGAAAAAAACTGTCAAGTAACATGCCTATTTCTTATTTATCAGTGAGTATCATAAATAAACAGCTATGTGTAAATACAAACCAATAAATCCTGTAGTTTAACCACACAACTGATAAAACTCTCAGCCCAATTTGAATCTTGACCTGTATTTTCACACTGCTAACCTGACAGATTCCTAATGGATTTTGAGTCTTTACAGTTTGTTGTGGAGATGACTGGGTCATTAAATCCTGGGCTTTAGGGTCAACAAAGCAGTTCAAAAAAAATGAAGCTGGCCAGTAATGTCATGGGCAGAAAAATTAAGGTCCCAACCATAATCCAGGAAATTACATCTGGACAGGGTGATTACTGAAAATGCTGACTGCAGACAGGACAAGTAAGAAGTTGATAGAAAAGAATACAAGTAGAATCATGATGGATATGCATAGCTATTTCATCTGCAGATAAATGCATCCCATATCCTCTTCCCAAGAGGGAAACCAAAAAATTAAAAAGCCAGATTATATACATGTGTAAAAAAGCACTTGTGGATGCAAGTTATTCTAATGTAAACTTAGACCCAGTATTCACCTAGTGAACAAGCTTTAGCGGTCATTTATCCCATTTGTCACACAAGGACTGGGGGAGTGCAGTGAGAGCCTTGAGGCCCAGCAGAATTGTGCTTCAGAGGGCACAGTGGCTGTAGGGAAGAATAGGAGTGAACTGGAAAGAAATAAACTGGTTTGGAGATACAGGAGAGAGGCAAGAAGGCAACTGAGCTGAGCCAACTGGCCAGCTGAAGGTGAAAGGTTTGTGGGATGAGCAGTATGTGCAGAATAACAGATTGTTTGGCAGTCAAAGGAGAAACACGCAAGATGAGTAGGTGACGATCACATCAACCATTTCTTGGAGCAATGTGTTTGTACTAGAAGAAACGCATTTTGTTCAGCCCAAGGCTTCACGTGGGTGTCTTCTGCTTTCTTAGGTATGTGGGGTACCAGAGAGTACCTCAACCAACACAATGTGCTTAGTAAACACAGACCTGTTCTTGTAATAAGTGCTCATCTTGTACATCAAAGACTTAGGGAAATTTAGGGAGATTCTCTGCAAGGAATATGACCAAAAGAAGACGTTTCACAATTATCTGAAACAATTAGGAATTTGTAGGAATTAGCACATAGCCTTCATCCACTAAGCTAAGCTTTTCTTACCCAGCCTGGAATGGAGGGGTAGGGAAATTATACATATTAGTATATACAGTCAGGGTGTGTTGAGTAAAAGCAGCAAGCAGAACCAGCAGGCTGCTTCTAATATGCATCAGTTGTTCTAGCTTTCAAACCAGAAGGACATTGCCATGATCTCACTTAGGCAACGGGTTTTTAAGCTTGAAATATATTATATCATGGTCACAGCTCTGGTTCACAATATGAGATTTTCTGGAGACCAGGATACTTTAATTTATAGTAAAACTGGAGCAAAATTTTACATAGAAAGTCAGATACTGAAAGGCTAATGGGAAGAAAAAAAAAAAAAGGTACACCCCAATGATTTCTGCATCAGAGACTATAGTTTCAACAGCAATACAAGGAAATGAAAAGAAATAAATAAATGAGTAACTATGGTCAGAGTCATGGAGAAAGGAAAGTAAGAGGAAAGAGCACAGATCCTGAAAGAGAAGATAACTCTAAATTACCCTTTAGCAGAGAGTCCCTGTTGTAACAGCCTAAATAAATTCTAATGACTCCAGAAAAGCATAAACTGGACAACACAACCATCTTCTGTCAGGGTATGTTCCTGGACACTTTATATGTTAGGTGTGTCAAGGTAAGAGAATGAAAAGGGATAACTAGGGTTGAAAGAGCAATGCATGTAAAATCTAGCAACTAGCAGCTCCTAAAGCACTTGAGACAATGCCTTCCACTGACACTGTCCGAACGGGTGGAGTACTAAACCCAACAACAGCTGCTTCACTCTATAGCTTTTTTCATTAAGAAGTCAGCATTCATTCCTGTTTCAAAGATTTACTAGTTCCTGCCACTGCAGAGCACATCAGCCCAGACGGACCTGCAGTTTAACACCACAAATCTATGGCCTTTTGCTCCCTTCCTGCGCATTTCAGTACAGTCACACCAGTAGCTCTGTTCACTAGGGCAAAATTTTTCTGAAAATAAAAACATTTCCTCCTAAAAGATAAAAATAAGAGTCATAGAAAGTAATCCATTCTCTCATGAAAACAGTGTAAAAAATGTAAAACCTTAATGTTCTGGTGCCCAGTTTGAACAGACACAGAGCAACCTTAGAAGCAGTAGCAAAAGCTGGAGAACCATTCCCAGGATTTAAGCGCACAGATTCACTGAAAATGGAAACACGTTAAAAAAAAAATAATAATAAAATAAAATTAAAATTAAAATTAAAATTAAAGAAGTCGAGGAACACATGAACAAAACACTGGTTTCTTTCCTAAAATCCTTCTGTAACTAAAATTTAAATCAACTATAAGTTAGGAACTACAAGCTATATAAACTACATTTACTTTTTTGAAGAGAGATGTTGATAGGCAGAGACAAGAGTTTATAAATCGTAGTCTTGTTTTGCTTTCAGAGGTACAACAGAAGCTGGTTGAGGTGCCTCTGGGTTGGCTTTCAAACCAGGTGCCAGCCCTCAGACAGCCTCAGGCTGCCTCTGCATCACCTTGCAGGGCAGCCCGGGGCAAGGGGAGACCTCTGCTGTGTCACTCCATCCACTTGGCTTATGCTACATGTGAAAACTAATTTCACTGATAGCTCACCAATGCACTTACTAAAGCTGCCTGTTTGAGTTAATGGAGACACTGAATGCTGCTGGTTGTCAGTTAATTTTATTTAACTACAATCTGATTGTATTTCCTTATAAATCAAGTGATACTATTCTCATATGAATACAGTGTGATTTTTATATTGCTTCAAAATAAATCTAAATAAACAATGTGGCACTGTTAACTATTTATATTTATTTTCTTTCTAGGAAATTACAACATTAAAAAGTCCAATTCATACAGGTTAGGGCAAGCAGGCCTTGGTTGAAGAGAAAACCAGCATGCTATCACACAGTTTTGCTAGGGCATTTATGATCTGTTATGAAGATAGCAGGGACATTCCCCATACAGCTCCCATCCTCGTGCTGTAACAAAGAATTTCAACTTTTATCCCGGGGAGAATATAAGCCCCAACAGCAGAGTCAGCCATACCCCTCATAAGGTGCATGGTGAGGCTAACTCTTCACAGGATTCTGAGGAAAGCGGCCAACATGGAGTCCTTTAGGTCAAAGGGAGAATCAAGTTTTTAATCTACTTCTTCAGGCTCAAAGAGGAAACAAAAGTGTTGTTAGAAGAACACCCAAATCCAACCTAAATGGTCTTTTCACGCCCCACTGCTGCTGTAGATAGGTGAAGAGAAAGCTACTGACAGCTTTGCTTCGAACTTAAAGTTTTTACAAGGCTTACAGTGTATTTATTTTCTAAAGGATTGTATTTCTGCCAAATAAAAGACAGAGGAAGGAAGAGGAAGTATATACAAGTGGAGTACTGTATAAATACATTTTTATCCTTTATGAAGGGAGAAAGCATGTATTTTGGAGTTCATGGTTAAGAGTGCTGGCTTTAAAGGAATCTTCAACTCTGCTTCAGTAATTACAGAAGTTACATTGATGTTAATAGAATATTTTTAGAGTGAGAAAATATCTGTAAACATCAGAAAGCAGATGCTTTCTAAGTAGCTAAAGGCAGCATATTTCAGAATCTTTGAAGTGCAGACTATTTTTTTTTTTAAAAAAAGTCTTTTTTAAGGGTTTATTTTCAGACGTTTTCAGCTGGATGCCGGCTTGTTTCTTGTCTTTCAAATATTTATTTATTGATTCACCTAGTTTCTTGAAGCAGCAGAACATGAACATCTGAACCCCAGCAGGCTCATATATATCAATGCTTAGAGTTATTAATTTCCCTAAGCAGTGCAGCCATTGGTAACCCACTGCCATATGGCTCATTTCTCTCCTCATCTTCTGTGCACGCTTTCATACATATAAACACATATGATACTCAATTTATTTAAAATATACCCTCAGCTTCCTGTGAATGTTTTTCTCAGTTGGCAGCAATCATATATCCTGTTTTCTCTCAAGTATTTTATTGTGGGTGGAGGGGTATCAAAATGGTATAAAAAGCAATGCACACTCCCTTAGCTTGCTTTGGAATAGTTCCTCTGAATTTATTTCTGTCCTGTCACTGAAGGCACGCTAACTCATGCCACAATGAAAGGCACAGAAGTGGCCTCAGTTAAAACAGAGAGAGGAGAGTGCAAGCCTTGAGGAGTGCAGGGCGAGAAGACACGTTAGCTGAGGTTCAGACACAGACCAAAATCCGGGAGCCCTTGGGATCAGGCCTGCTCATCCCCTTTCACACAACTGCTAGACTCGGTTTCTGACAACTCTTCAGTCCCATGAAGGGACTGAGCAATGTCCCCATGAAGGGACAGGTGAGAAGTTCTGCAGGGCCACGAGAGGGACAGGCTGAGCTTCCGAAATGACTGCCCCACTCTGCTCTGTGCTGGTGTGGCCTCACCTCGAGTACTGTGTGCAGTTTTGGGCGCCACAGAATAAAAAGTACATAAAACTATTAGAGAGTGTCCAAAGGAGGGCTACGAAGATGGTGAAGGGTCTAGAGGGCAAGACATTTAAGGAGTAGCTGAGGTCCCTTGGTTTGTTCAGCCCAGAGCAGAGCAGGCTGAGGGGAGGCCTCATGGCGGCCTGCAGCTCCCTCATGAGGGGAGCGGAGGGGCAGGCGCTGAGCTCTGTTCTCTGGGGACAGCGGCAGGGCCAGAGGTAATGGCATGGAGCTGGGACAGGGGAGGGTCAGGCTCGGTGTTAGGGAAAGGCTCTTCACCGAGAGGGTGTCCAGGCACTGGGACAGGCTCCCCAGGGCAGTGGTCACAGCACTGAGCCTGCCAGAGTTCATGAAGTGTTTGGACAACGCACTCAGACATGTGGTCTGATTTTTGGGTGGTCCTGTGTGGAGCCAGGCATTGGATGTGAAGATCTTTGTAGGTCCCTTCCAACTCAGGATATTCTATTATTCTGTGATTCTTTGATCTGACCACCTGGTTATAGATTTTTATTTCAAACTCAACCACACATATGCAGTGCATTTCAGAGAAAAGCCCTGTGCAGATGGGCACAGCTGGACATTGGTGGTATTCCGAAGCTCCACATATGTTATCGTTTCAATTTTGCACAGTGAGAGTCTTTGCAGCTCTGCATGGCAGCGGGAGCTGGGTTTCCAGGGACTGTGGCTAAAACTGCCAGATGGGTCCTGTACCGGGAACCAGAAAGTTCAGAAACTGGGATCACTATTCGAGATGAGCTTGGCTTAAATAGAAAAAGAGGATGTGATTCACTGGGAGTTGCTTCTTCCTAGACTATAGTCTTATTTAGAAATCAATGAGGGCTACCAAGCTCAGGGAACATTCAGAAGGGGTAGGATTTAAGCTGTTGTTCTCCCTTTGCATTGGCAGTGTGCTTTTAACAGTGTGCTTCTAAAGCATCATAAAGTACTCACTAATCTCTATTTTTTTTATAGGTTTCAAGAAATTTGGTTTACATAATGAAGATTGAGTAACTGACTGAAAATGAAATACTAATGGGAAGTGCTAATTATCACCAGCTCTGAATTAATGTTCTCATATGTTTACATAAAGTTCTGAGAATAATTCCAAGAGGAAATCTGAGTTGTGGGAATTCATTAATTGTAAACATTAATCAACTCAAAGTTGAAAACACATAAACAATTTGTTATGGTATAAACCACATCTAGTATAGAAATGTATCTCAAGGAATCTTACATTTTTCATGCTCTGTCCTTGAAAAGTCAATACCGCAGTCAGTTAGCAAGTCGATTTATCTTCCCTGTCATAGAACAGAGAGATATATAACATTAGGTAACTTCGTAGAGGCACTAAAATCTATATAGACATGTCAAATGTGTTCACGCAGTTAAATTTTGTGTTAATTGTCCCACAGCTCCCTTTGCCTGGGCACAAGATCTTCCAGTGTGCTGAATAACATGGAGATCAGGGGCTGCTGCCATGTAAACAGGCACAGTGAACCTATTAAAAATAAGCTGAATTTATATTTTGTACTTCCTGGTGGAATGGCGAGCAGCTCAAACAACCTGCATGCTAATATTTCTCTGAGACACAGACAGAGCATGTGAGAATACAGATTTTATCACAGATGTCACACGGAACACAGAGAGGTTCCGAACTGCACTGCTAACAGCAGCCAATGCCTTTTAAGTTTCTGGTTAGTCATTATTTGTGAATTTTTCATACAGCAGCAAACATCTGTGTCTTTGTCAGGCTAGAAATAGTACAAAAGGAGTAATGCAGCTCACACCAGCATCCAGGCACTTTTGTTTTACCTTCCCTTTGCCAAATGTGCACTCCAGCATCACTTTGCCAAGGCTGTGACATGAAATATTCTGCTGCAAGGTGCTTTGTTATCAAGTGTAGCTTATAAGTAGCAACAGCTAGCAGTCCTAGATATCAACACAATGGAAAATGTTAAGAGGAAAAAATCCCTGCTTGCCCACCCAGTACTGACTGGCATACCCAACCTGACCACAGCAAATCTGCACCCTGCTGTAGAGCTGTGGTCACAAACATTAAAGACCATCGGAAAGAGCTGTATCCAAAGCTTAGTATCAAAACCCCCAAAAGGGGTAAAATGAAGGAACATAGAAGGGACTGAAGCATTTCCTTATAAATTATTGTAGATGAAGAACATTCCTTAATGAGGAACGTAACCATAAAGGACTGTAATAGGGTACTGTAACTGCTAGGAGAAGGCCATAAGCCTTGTATTGATCAAATCCTCAGGGCGGAGGCTTGCCAGGCTTCCCCTCTCTGCTCCAGCATGGGTCCCCCACGGGCGGCAGCTCCACCCAGACCCCAGGCTCCTGCGTGGGCTCCTCTCCACGGGCTGCAGCTCCGGCCCGGGGCCTGCTTCTGCGGGGACTCTCCATGGGCTGCAGCCTCCTCCAGGCCACATCCACCTGCTCCACCGGGGGCTCCTCCACGGGCTGCAGCCTGGAGATCTGCTCCGTGTGGGACCCATGGGCTGCAGGGGGACAGCCTGCTCCACCAGGGGCCTCTCCACAGGCTGCAGGGGAACTGCTGCTGCCTGCCTGGAGCACCTCCTGCCCTCCTGCTGCACTGACCTTGTGGTCTTCTCACTCCTCTCTCTCCCAGTTGCTGCTGCACAGTGGTTTTCCCTTTCTTCAGTGTGCTCTCCCAGAGGCCCAACCAGCATCGCCCACTGGCTCGGCTCTGGCCAGCAGCAGGTCCCTTTTGGAGCTGGCTGAAGCTGGCTCTGCTCTGAAATGGGGCTGCTGCTGGGCTCTTCCCACATAGGCCACCCCTTGTGTTTTGATGTGGGACAACACAAACTGTAAAGCTTGACAGTAACGCAGTTAAAATGATAAACAAGAAAACATTCCAAGGGGTCTTTGAGTTAATAATCAAAATTTATTCACATTCAATAACTTATTTCCAACCATGTTTTAGCATACAGCACAGTATTTCCATTTAAGATTATACTGCTGGCTCCACAAGGAATGTGGACTCATAAATAGACCATGCATTTTTGGAAAAGCTTCAGATTAATGAAAAATCTGCTTTGCTCTCAGTAATGTTAAAGATTCTCTTCTCCAGAATCCGTATCTTCCCCAATACATTCAGGCAACATATGTAAGCATTTGCATATATAGATGTATATAAAAATACAAACGCATATACATACACAACTCTCACATTCAGAATGCAAGTAGTGTATTAAGAAGAGCTAACGGATAATGCATATTCATGATAGCATAACAAAAGTGACACCCTGTCATGTTAAAGGGGACTTATTGGAGTCTCATGTTTGCCTGTTTCAGAGTCCTGCTAAGGGCTGATGCTGAGAAAATTTCACAAAGTTTGAATGCATTTAATAAGGTGACAGATAATCAGAATTGCCGTTGATAAATACACTTACTGCAATAGCGCTAACATATGGTAATAGCGCTAGCAAAATGCTATCCTGGGTATTCCTCACCAAAAGGTGAGGCGCAGAGCTTACCAAGAAGGCATCTGTTTCTTGGAGGAGAAGGAACACAGCCCGTCGACTGCCTCTTCTAGATGTCCAGTCTCTTCTTTCTCTGTCCAACTCTTCTTTTTCCTAACACTAACTTTTATTTCCCCCTAACACTTTTTTTATTATTATTCTTAACCAACTCATAACACTCATATCCTAACCTTATCCATTCCCTCCCTGAGGTGACATTTAGCATGACTTGGATGGAGAGTTGAGAACTATAGTCATGTATGTTTAGGATGTACTTCATTAAGCTCATTATCATATTCAGAGATGTTTTCTGGGCACCATGGCCTTCAAGATTCTGTTCTGCCCTAAAACAAGACCATCCTGCCACCACAAGACTCCCCTTTTCAGCAGCCCCTCATGCCAAGCTTGCGGACCTCCACGCACAAAGTTGGTGTAAGAGATGAGCAGCAGCAAGCTGCTCAACTCCCCTTTGCCCAAGGCCCGTTCTTATCAGTGACACTAACAAGTCTGACTATTCTCCACACAGCCTAAAATAATTCATTTTTAAAATCTGGGTTCCTTGGATTGATCTTGGCAATTCCTTGCAAGTGCCAATTATAGATTACAAAACCACGCTGGAATAGTTTTTAAACAATATTTTGCCTATCGCATTAGACCAGTAATGATCGTGGAGTTTTCCAAGTCTAAATCCGAACTTGTTAATTTTATCTACCATTATATTTTTATATTGAAACCAACTACCACATCATGGTAAATATTTTTAAAATGTTTTTTTTCAGAAGCGATTTAAGCCACTTTTAAAGGTCAAAAAATATCTCAACAGATACTTCTCCAAACAAAATAGTACTAAGTACTGCATCCTAAGTATTTTATATGGCAGAATCAGCCAGCAATAAGTAAAGATTATTACTTGCTAATGTGTGATTGGCTGCAGGTTTTAAGTCCATCTAATCTGCATCATGAGAACAGAAATTATAAATTGACAGAAAGCAAGGAAATTCAAAAGTTAGTGGGAATAATGGCCATTATTGAAACAAAGCACAGCAAACTGAAATGAATTATAACCTTCAATATTATCTGTTACTCTCTCAGCATCTGCTGTTTCATTAATGAAGAGCCAGTTTTTGACATATGGCGTATGTCCTTGACCAACACATGACCCTGCTGTGCTGACAACCACCAGAGCTTTGCCTCAACTGAAAAGTCCTTAACATAACCACTCTTATTTTAAGGAATGGCTTATTTCTATTTCTTTATTTTGTTTCAGTAACGTAGGAAGGATGTACATTTGAAAGGAATAAAAATCCATTAAAATAATTTAAAAAACTTTATTAATAAACGTAACATTTTGTTTCCATTTATTTAAACTTGTAGAAGAATACATGATACGTTCCAAATAGGCAGCCAACCAAGGGAAACACTAAAAAGGACATTTGAAATAAATAATGCAAGTCTGTAATAGCCAAGTAGTTTCTCAGAAATTCTGTAAACAGATTGTGATTGGGACTTTTCAGGAAGTACTGTCTTACAATGTTAGATTTCAGGCAGTAAAATTTTAGAAAAATTGAAGTGTGGTTCTCAGAAAACCACCTCTTAAATATACCCATTCTTATACTTTGTATAAGCCCGCAATAATACACTAAACAAATAAGCCTTACAATTAACTGAACACAGAAGTGGAAATGCTGCTAATAAGTGCCTCCCTGCGGCTTGCAGCCATTTAATTATAGTAGCTTGCTGTGCGACAGCATGCAAGGTTCCTCAAGGCAGCAAATATTTTAAATAATACAGTGTCCTTAACTCACAGAGAAAGCAAAATAAAAGAGAAACTGACATATCCTTTCTGAGAACACCATGATTGGAGATAGGCGAGTAACACAGAACATGGATGAACCTCTTCACCATGTTCAGTTGTTCCCATGAGAAAACAATGACTCCCTTGAAACAGACACACATTTGGGCAGAATATTTTTAGCCATTACATATGATAATACAGTCTCTGAAAAGGTGGCCATTTTACTTGACTTTGTTTTTTATCTGTTCCAGAAAACAACGGAAGTATGTTCCCAGATGTGCATGCCACATCAAGGGGGAATTTGAAAAAGAGCTGGAAGTCTCATCTATATTCAGGTTACTAAGTAATATTCATATAAATCTCAATGCACTTACTTTATGCTGCAAAGTAATCGACTGCATGGGCCACTACATGATTTCCACCATGCTGTTCGGCATTATTGCCCAATACGGAAATTTAGAAGCAAAGTCATGAAATAGTAATACATTCATTGAGATTTTTTAAAAAGTATTTTCAAGACAGTTTAAAAATTAAAGAAGTGAAGGCTTGCAGTTGGAGTCTGTTTTAACATACCTAGCCAAAGAAAAACTTTCCATTAATGGATACACAACATAAAAATGATGAAAAGGAAGAAAATTAGGCTGAACTTGCTTTTGAGGAAAAGCTGGTGAGTTTGGACTTTTTCTTTTTTTTGGAAGACAACTGCTTGTCTCCCTCTTAAGTTCCCACCATATCATTTAATCATTTCACTGATACAAGTCTGCAGAATTTATGGGATAGCCAAAACAACCACAGCCACAAACTTGATAGTCCATAAAATGGAACACATTTTCTTCTCAGTAGATTCTTACAGAGGTCTGAAATAATATTGACAGAGATGCAAACTACTAGGGGACACACTGTGTTTGTCTCAGTACTCCGGTACCACAGGTCATGGCAGCTTTAGTACACAATATATTCATTAGGCATTCTTTGCTATGGAGTTACAAACAAATTATGGAGAAAAAAAAAAGTTGGGGAGTACAACTGTCACAACTGACCCTTTTTGGTTTAACTGTATTGACATGGTCACCTTAAATTAAAAAACAAAAATCTTTAAATACAGCTTTTCAACAAAATCAACCATGCCTGTTTAGTAAACAGCAGCTTTAAAGCATCCATATTCGTACTCTTACATTGGAAACATACCACATTTGGACTTGTACATCAGGGACAAAGTAGTTATCAAGTAACACATTATTTAGGGTGGTATCACATTATTTAAGGCAGAAGCAGAACCTTTGAGTTTCCCATCTTGTTTTACAATACAGGTACATTTCCTGTTAGCAGTTTTCTAATTGCAAATTAGTCACTTAAGTTCTTCAAATGAAAATAACAATTGAGAGTATGAGAGTTTGACTTGTACCTTTCACTATGTTGTCACCAGTTATGCAGTCACCCTGATTCTCTTTCAAGAAAAATCTACCAAAAGCTATCCAACATCTCTTAAAATGTGACTAGATTCCACTGCAAGCATGACTAAGTCACAGACTTTACGTATTGGATATACAATGAAATCATTCCACTTGAATTAAATAACTGTATAAGAAACAATACTCCATTCATTCCACTCACATTCCATTCAATGTTATTGAATACCGAAATATTCAATCATTTTTTGGCCAATAGTATTTGAATTTGTAGTTTTTTCTTTATGATACGCACTTCTTTATTTCTCACACCATACATTTGTAACTCAAGGCTTTATTTTCAATACCTGATTACTTCTTTCAGAGGTAAACAGTGTCCATTAAAAACAGAAGTGAATTCTCAAATTTTAGAAGTGCGGCAAAGAGTCATTTGGAAAAAACAATGCATAAATCTATTTCACCTATGCAAACAGCAGCCTCTGAAAATTGCTTTGAGTAAGCTGCTAGCACAAAAGGCATTTTTCTGTCTCTCTGAAAAAGCTTAGTTCAGTGACAGCAAAGTTGAAAAACTTTCTCACTGACTTACAGACAAGTTCTAACAAAAAAAAATTGATTCCCCTGTAAAATCCCTTTAAGCCTCAGCAAAACACACTGAACTCTTGAGATCATTTACCTACCAATTCCTTAAACATAAACATAACTGCAGCAGAATATACTCAGTAATTAATTTCCAGTGTTCACCTTTATTAAAAACAAGGTTTTTGTTGTGAGAACAAATAATCTCTCATTTGTAGCTTGAAAGCCTAGGATAGGATCGCTGGCTTCCAGGGTTGCTACCAGCTGCTTGGCAACCTGTCCTACTTGTCTTCCTTCCTTCCTGTTGTAGAGAACCGTGGACAGAGGAGCTGGCTGGCGGTAGATGAAAACTCGCCGCAAGCACTCACAAAGAGCAGAATAGGAGTAGTCTGGGGCGCAAGCCATGAACTTCTTGTCTTGTTTTGATGCTTGTACGTAACCTGCACAGCCCAGAAAGATATACGGAAAGGAGATACGATATATCAGCTTCAATAGCACTTTAAATGGCTAAGTCAAAATCAAGCTTAGCTTCAAAAATAATAAGCAATTACTAACAAAATTTTGAATTTGTGACTAAAATAGGCTTGATAAGACACAAATGGTTTGTCTATTGCCAGGCAGTACTTGCACAGTGTCAAGGCTTTCTCTTTTTCCAACTCTTTGCCCCACACAGCCAATAGGTTGAGAATGCTCAAGAACTTGGAAGGAGACAGCTGACCAAACTGATCAGAGGGATGGAGAGGCTCCTTCAGAAAACTGCAGTAAGAAGGGGCAAGATCAAGTATTGCTCCTTTAACCAGCAGCAAAACATTAGAATTTACTTGTAATCTGACCAGTGTTTATTCAAAATTATCCCCCTTTTAAAAAGAAAGCTGTTAGGAAAGATACATGGAGCAAGAAAACTCTTGGTCACTTCAGGTTCCCTTTGATTCCTTCCTTAGGTTTCAGTCTAAAACTTGGACTGAAAAGTAACAGTTTTGAAGTCATCACCTTTGTATTGCTTGTTAAAAAGTAATCCCAGAAGTTCAAGCAAAGAAAGAGGGAATTAGCACTAATATCACTGTATTGGCCAATGTAATAAATACTGCAGGTTTGGGAAATTTAGCTTGTTAACCAAGAAAATATTCATTTTTAGTACTAGCTCTTGTACAATACTTCAAGATTTGGTTACAGATGAACAAGCTGAGGTCTTATAGCTGGCACAAAAAAGGTGAACTAGGTTAGTACAGATGTACAGACTTCAATATAATATTGTAAAATTATAGGACTGTAGGGAGAAAGAATTGGAGAATTGGAAAACATTTTGTTTTATCACCATAGGTACAAAAAGCTCAAAGATATCCCAATTTCCTTCCTGTTATTTTCAAAACAATTGAAACACATTATAAAAACAGTACTACAAAGTCAGCACAGAAACTGAAATTAGCAATAATTTGGAAAAAAAAACGCCTTAATCCTCATCATCCATTTTTTTTCCTGGTATAATGAAATTTGAAACGAGCAAAGAACAAATTGTGGAATTAATCTCTTTGGTTAGAGAACTTTAAGATACTTACAGCTTAATATGACCATAAGTGAAAATAACAGGCTATAAAAAAAGAGCATTCATATACAAAACCAAATAAACTGCAAAAATCCAGGCCAAAATCAATTATGCATTATGGAAACCTACGTGAGCTCTATAAAACAGCTTATACCTTCCCTTTCATTTCGTATGCAGACAGAGTGGTATCATCAAACAAATGTATTTAGGGAACAGAGGGAATAAATTGTCACATGGCACTATTACAGGAGTGGGTCCGGACCACACTTAGAGAACATGAACACTACAGTTGCCAGAGCAGAAGTAAATATTGTACTAGAATAAACGAAACCTGATTTATCTTTATTAAGTAACAGGTACAACACTGTGCTATGTAGACTGTTCTGCTTTATCTGATACAGCGATTCTTACTCACTCTTGTATCTGTTTATTTGAAGTATTTTCTGCTTCTGAGCTGATGAATTCTGCTTCCAACTTTCACTAAAAAAAATCCTACACTTGAGTGCAAGAATACAGCAGTAACTAAGGGTTTTCAGTCACATTTTCCTACATTTCTGGCAGTCTAATCTCAGAGATAAAGGGGCTTCTGTAGCCAGAGCTGGCACAGTTATGCTCTTTATTTTTCCTGTCATGTTTGTTTCTTTATTTTAAATTCATTAAAACTTTTCCCATCCACAAGGTTTCATGGAAGAAGGTTCCACAGCACAAATATGCCTATGCTAAGTATTTCTTTTAGTTTATTTTGAACCTACTATGTACCAACGTAATTTGATGTTGCTAGCTCTTATAACAGAATAAGTATTGAACAATCATTTCCAGTTCCTCAGACCTGCCACCTGGGACAACAAGATAGGAAAAGTTTAATGGTCTCTTACTAAAATATCTTTAATATTGTCTCTTACTAAAATATCTTACCATAAGCACATACAAAATTAGACACGAACGTCATCAGTTGCCCTGTTTTTTTTGTCTCTAAAGGTGTTTACTGTGCTTTTAGAAGTCTTTAAATCTAGTTCACTTATCCAATGAACTCTCCTTTTTACTGTGCAATACCGTGCTTGCGTCATGTATATAGTCTGAATAGGTTCATTTTTCTCAAGGCATAAACATCTTATCTCTCATGTTCTAGTATTTCTAGAATTACGCTGGCATTCTGTTACCAACAGAATTATAGTGCCTTTCAATTCAAATTTAATTAAGTGAAATATCAACAGAAGCCATACTGGAAGTATTCAGGCAGGAATGTCTCGGAAGTGTGACACAGAAGTCAATTTCCTACCTAAAGCATTAAAAGTTGCAATGTGTTCCCACATGTTTTCTGGCTGGTCAGGGTGGGGCTGCCAAAGAAGAGCATCAACATCATGCCTCAGGCAGAAGCAAGGCATTTCTCTGGGATCCACTACAACCGAGAAAAGATACTGGTTGCTTCCAAGATTAATCTGAAAACAAAAAGAAATACAAAATATTGATACAAAGCACAAATAGCAGACTGTCACATGCTGCCATAGTTAGATGTTTAACAGATTAATGTTTGTTAGTTGATAAAATATTTGAACACATTATGATGATGAACAGCTCAATACGCAACAGGTGGCTAGCACATTTCAAACACGTGCAATTTAGTTTCTTGGGATAATATTTAGGGAAAGATTATGCCCATTACACGAGCACACAGGAATAAATGCTTTTGTATAGAAATGATTTTCTAGGACGGAGGATCCTAATCTACAACGTCTGATATTAGGAAAAGATCCTCTCTACTTAAAAAATTACAGCTGGTTTTCTGCCGTGCCAATAGGGAAGGAAATACTGTCCATATGCAAAAGAAGTTGGTAAGCACTGGGAAAAGGATTATTTAGAATACTAAAATGATGAAATGTCAGCAGTTTTGTATTTTCTCACAATGAAGTAATTACTAAGTTCCAGACCAGCACTCTATTCATCAAATATGTCTAGATCACCAAAAACATTCAACGACCGCTTCTATTCACCAGGAATGATCTTAAGAAAAGTGAGACAGGCATATCCTGCCTATCCCAATTACCTTCAGAATAAATAAAAACTTCTATCAGTGAATGATCAAGGAAAAAAAAGTTCCATCTCTGTGACACAGACAACCTTTATAGTCAACTGCTTACCAAAAAGCAGATTTGGGAGACCCCATGTTCAGCCTGAATACCACGATATTCTGCCTTCCCAGCCCACAATTCAAAATCTCTTACATGTACAGAAGCAAATTATTAAAAAAAAAAAAAAAACAGCTTTTGCATTTAATGTTATTAATTAATAAAAATAAATTGCTTTCCAAGCATGTAGAAATTTTGGAATTTGCTATCATGAAAGAGTAAAACTAGTTTTGAAAGATACTGAGCTTGCTGCAATAACTGGTTTTGCAAGTGAAAATAAAAGCTCTACAATGTACTAGCGTGTTGAACTTTATATATTCTCATATATAATAAAGTAGTGAGCACATATCTTTGAGGTCTAGAAGTGGATGAACGCTACCTAAACAGACAATAAACCACAATCTGAAAGATATATCCTCAAGACTTTTTCTAGAGCTTTTCTAAGGAAATGGGAAATTAGGATCCAGAATCTTACTCTGTAACCACGACATTTTCTGCACAACAAAGGTTGTTCTAAATGTGCTCTGAGTGACACAAAGTAGTGATCAGGTAGAACACCAACATTTATTACAAGCTTAGTAGAGACGTCTTGAAAAAAAATGAATAAATAATAATAATAAAAAAGACAACAACAATCTGTGATGCTCTCAGATGGTTATTTTGTTTGTTTGTTCCTTTAGGGAATAGACCAGACCAAGTTCTAACTTACTGCTAGTGGAGGAAATTGCTCAAAATCTAGATTAAGCATTTTGCTCACTGTTATTTCCAGCGTGACTGACCAACAGTGATCATAAAAAATGGATCTATGCTCTATTTTTGTAGTAAAAAAGGTGCAACTTCCTACCAGGCTATCTGAAAAGTTACTGAAAAAAATAAAAGCTATGGAACCTACAAGAATGTTATGTCCCTGGAGAAGACTCCCTTCATGTCATTATTCTGACATACCTTCACTTTTTCAAACGTCTCACTTTGAGTGAGTGTATGTATCTATGTATCTACATAGACCTATAGAGATATATACAGATTTAAATACATATATACACACACACATACACATATGTATGTAAAATCAAGATAAGAGCAGCATTACTTTTACATCAAAAAGTGTCCTACTGAAGGACACATGTAGATGTTTATTGTTACCGTGATTTTATGTTATGGAAGAAGTGTATGTGGTTTCAAGGACTTGTACAGATTTTTGTTCTGGTAACAGAATTCAACTTTCATATCAGAAAAAGAATGTTTAAAAATATTTCTGTAATAAGTTACAGCACTTACTACGTGAGTGACCTGTAGGGTATCGCCATCAAATCTGCATAAAGTTGCACTATCTTCAAGAAAAGCATCACATTCTTCTAATTCTTGTGCATTACAAGGTGGGTTTTCCTTTTCAGGGTTTGGATTCTGAAATAAGACAATGAAAACACTGAAAAACTGAGCTTTATATACAGCTGTATATATATATCAATCCCTTTCTAAAACAAAAACAGTTCATAGAACTGTAAGAATCATTTGCATATCCTTTTATACGTAAAGATCAAATTATTATGTACTTAACCAAAATGAAAGCCACCACTTCTGTTGTGAAAGATAGCATGGGTGGCAGGTACAACAAAATGTATTTCAGTTTAATGAAGGGTACATAAGCCAGTAAAACATGTACAATATTTCCCCTCCATAAGTAGCAAGAGTATATGATCCTGCAAACCTAAGTAGGTTAAAGTAAATTTACATCACTGTAAAATTCTTTCAGATTGTTACTGAAAATGCTAGAAAAAAAAATGGATTAATTTATTGTCTAGGTAGCCCTAATTATCATCATCATGATAATTACTGCACAAGAACTGAAAACTTGTGACAAAAAATCACCTTATCCTCAGTATGAGTTGCAAAAGCAAAGACATTTGAAGTTCCCAATGAAAGTATGTTTAGAAGATGTACTACAATATCTTGCCCATGAACAGCGCGGGAGAGAGGAGTGAAATCAATTTTAAGCACTAACCAGAATTTATTTTAGTATAACTTTTTTCAGCCTTCTTCAAAAAAGTAGTAAGCCACAACTAATATATTAAGATCCATAGGGAGCCATATTTCACAAGTTTTAGATGAGATACCACTTTGTAATCAAACCAGAAGGTGAAGTATCAAGCAAACAGTACTTTAAAATTACATTTCAAGTAAAGACTCCCTGTATAACAATAATGCCAGAAAGTTCATGAGTCATGCTTATTTTAAAAGGCAAGCCTAGGAAACAGTTTCATTAACGCTCACAGTCAATATAAGCCAAGTACAGCAACCCTAAAAAGACAGCATAAAATTGTTGCTAACCTACTGATAAACAAGGAATGGACATACTTAAAATTCACTTCAATCAACTGCTTTAAAATCGGCCCATCATGGGAACAAAATCTATTTTTCAAATTAATCAGACTTCTGTTTTGTTGCACAGACACTATCATGTAAGCTAAATTCAGTCCCACATGAAGATAGTACAGTTCAAAACATGTTCAGAACTCTAATGCCATTAGTTTGTTATCAATTTCAGACAACACTGAATCTGGTGTTAGGATTCTGAACAGTAAATGAACTGAAGACCTCTGTCAATGATGTGTGAATTAGGGTAAAAGACAACATACAAATGTGCAAGAATTTTAAATATTTTATTTTTCAACTTCTTACCATTTCTTCAGAGGTCAGATGCATCAGACATTCACTTATTTCAGTGGCTTGGGAAGGGTCCATAATGAGTTCCCCGTTTGTGTCGCCAATTATTAGCTCTGGCCACCGGAGTCCCTCATTTTTCTTAATTAGAGAAATTTCCAAGCTAAAATGCAAATAGAAGACAATGAGTAATAGATGAATACACTGCATCCTTTTTCAGATGATAGTCAGAAAGCTCTAAATATAGATTTGAGAGCTTCTCCTCTCCAAACTAAAGTGATAATGAAAACCTCATAACAGAAACCACTAGGAATCAACTTATAAAATAAACTATTCTCATGGAAAATATCCCAAAGAAAATCAGATGAAAGACAAGTGATTTCTAAAAGCCTAAGAATGAATAAAATGTATTCATGGAAGTGTCCTCAGAGTTTTCAATTCAAATGTGGTTTCCTCCGAAGTAGTTTTATTAAAGTTTTTAAATACTGCAAGAGATCACCTATAAATAAATCAATTCAGAGAGAGAAAATTTCACTACAGAAGTTTATTTGAAACCTAACACGTACTAAATACCACCACTTAAGCACACACTACCTTTGTATAACATGTAGAACAAAAATATTGGTATTTTATAAGCCTCAGAAACAGTACAACACAGTTACCTACGCTGTCTATATAAAATTCTATGTCAAAAGATACAATTACTGTAACTTGTGAAGAAAAAAAAAAAAGAACTTGGCATAAGGAATGAATAAATATGTAAGTAAATAATTACAAGAGCCTGATGCATCAGCAGCACAATTCTATTTAATTACACATGGGTAGAACAACAAAAACAGTTTCAATAAACATGCTTTTTAGACACACCTACAAGGTCTAGAATGTCAGTTGTTTACCTGACACAACAGGAAAACTTTCTAAGTTACTAAGTACTGCATCAGAGCAAGAAGTATTTGGTGACCCCTGAATTATCTTCATTTTACAACTGAAACCACTACATTGGTTATCAGAAACACAATTATTTTACACAAGATAATTGGGAGTGAGGTTTTTAAATCAAAAAATTTAAAGTGGTATTGTAGTGTCACTATTAAAAATCAAGTGCAAGTTACGACATTCAAATGTGTAAATACTATTTCTTATTAAAACAGAAACCTCAGAGTCATCCAATATTAACCACTTGATAATTAACTCAAACTTGAATCATTTAGCTATTTGCCTAATAATCAACAACTACAAACTCACATTTTAGTATACAGCATTAGCGTAATCTGCATACAAATATTAGTCCTTTAGTTATTCTCCAGAAGAATTAAATAAACTTTAATAGCTACCTTTTGGGAAAAAAGCAAAGATTTTTATGAAAGAAAACTCAAGGAAAACACACTTATCAAATGAAATTGAAAAAAAAAAAAAAAAAACCTAACTGGGAATGTCTTGCAGAAAACATCATTCTAGTTTTCCTATTACAACCAATTCTCACAAAGTAGAGACCTATATACTACACACACAAATTCACACAATGTATCAAGATTAACGTCAAGCTTGTCCAAGCACCTAGAAGGCATTATTGTTCCTAGCATATCATCTTTCATTTAGTATTTTAAAGCATTATAATGGCAAGAATTCAGTCTTCTCAAACATCAGTCCTTATTTTCTGTATCATCAAGTCTGGGAACCTTACTTGCAAAACTGTTCCAGTGAAAAAACTTCATTTTGCCTTATTTAAAAGAAAGAACTGTTTTCCTCGAAACAACCTTCTTTTTTTTTTTTTTTTTTTTCTTTTTCACCTGGTGATACCATACATGGAAATTACTCTTTAAGAAACCATTAAACCAAAACTGCTTGTTTCAATACATAGTGGCTCATTACTTTATCCTAAGAGCAAAAGTAGTAAATGTCCAAATATATACGATATACTGTCAGAGTTCGTTACTCTTCTTATACTTGTTGAAGATCCAAGACAAATTCCATTATGAACCACATCTGAGCAATGAAACTTAAAACAGTTTTATTTATTTACTCACTTTCTGGCATTCCCTCGCCCCCCCTAGATTCACAAATAATGCAAAAAGAATACTGGAAGAACCTGTAGTACGTCTAACAGTATTTAAGCATCCAAATCTTTCAGTTCATGTCCTATCATACGTGGCAGGACAAAATGGTGTATATAAGGGTCCGCTGCACATGTTAACTGCAACAAGGAAAGCGACCTATAACATGAGCAGTCAGCTTGGAGTCTCAAAGAGAAAATGCAAAAGGGTACACTTCCAAATACACAGGGATTTCAGGCTTACTTTTACATGTGCAGAAACACATGTGGAAATAAATCTGAATACTCTTGTCAGCTTCCAGTTATGAAGTACATTTTGCTGGTGCAAATGCAAATATCATAGCCAATATGCACCCACCAAAAATCCTAAACCAATGATGGAACAAACACATTCCGTCACGGAGACTTGGAGATCGGTTTAGGGCTCTGCTCTGAAGGACCCTCCCAGAGGCTCTACTAGCATAGTATACATAACATATAATGGATTAGAAAAATGCAATAAAGAATTTATAAATCAAACTAGACTGAAGAATTCCTTGTTAATACAAAAAAAAGTAAGTTTCTGTTTGTGAAAAACAGGGTGAAAGTCAAGTTCATCAATCCTGAATTGTCATGACAAGAAAAAAAAAATGTTGAATCACTTAAGCTTACTTTGCTTACAAGGTAATTTTTTATATTTGAATAATTTTTTTTTTCCTGGACATTTTAGTACTTCTAAATTTCCTTCCTGAATTTATCACCAAAAGTTTCACGATTTTATTATAAACAGTCTTTGTGAGAATCATTTAACAGTTTACCTTTTCACTTTTGCATTGTGACCAACTAGAAGTGAACGGACAAGATTATTCTCAAAGAGAATAAAAAAACACAGACATGCATGGGTTACATTTCAGTATAGAAAGGCAACCAAAGATTTTAAAACATCACTTTATCTATGGTTGCCAATAAGCACAGGCAAAGCACACGAAAATAGTGAGAAGGCTAACATTATGAGCATCGATGTATCCTAACACTGTGAAGAATTCTGCTTCACAGCACAGTAGTGGAAAACCTTGAATTTCCTGGTCTGACACAGGTATATCTGTCAGTACCTTTTTTTTTTTTTTTTTTTTTTGTGTGAATAAGTAATTTTTAGCTTGAAAAGGCTGTTCTATGTCATTGTAGAAAATAGCTTGCCATGTAACCTCATAAGCAAGTAACTGTAAGAAGAGGGAACTACTTTCACAATTAGTTAAAGAAACAATACTGTAAGACAGAATTGCAGAAGCCAGTGAGCTCTTTTCAGCAGAGGAGATACAACCTTGTAAGGAGGAGTCCATTCCCAGAGGGCCCAAAAGTCAGATATGATACACATTTGAAATCAATTCCCAGCAGTAGTAAATCTAAAAGCCATATACAACACCTTTTGTTCTCTTTAATTATCCATGCGCAGCTTTCATGGTCCACAGAAGAATGTAGTTTTCCTTCCATCAAAGGAGGCTGGTCTTTCAGTGTAACACATATGTTCTCAGGGGAAAAGTGTACTTTTATGTCATCCTTAGTGATGTCTTGAGGAACGTGAATTGTTATTGTCACATCATCTTCAGTCTGCTGCCAGTAATAGAGAGGGTCTACAATTGAAAACATACAGAAAAATATCAACTAGATTAAAAAAAGCTGTCCTGGATTCCACAGTATGTAATGCTGCTGGGAGTCGAGGTTGGGGGAAGGTGAAAGTAAGCTTCTACTCTAAACAACTTACTTAAAATGTATTCTGATCACAAAAATAGAGAAACTTTTTTTTTTTTTAAGCAATGAAGTTCATTTTGTGTCCCTCGGTTGGAAAACATCTTATATTCATATCTATACTCAAATATGCTGATGGAGCTATCCAATGGGCATTAAATAGTACTCTAAAGTTAATTGGGAAACTTATTGTGAAAGATATTATGGAATGGATAGCCAAAATGTATTTATCATAGAATCATAAAGGTTGGAAAAGACCTCCAAGATCATCTGGTCCAACCATCCCCCTACCACCAATGTCACCCACTAAACCACGTCCCTAAGCACCACGTCCAACCTTTCCTTGAACACCCTCAGGGACAGTGATGCCACCACCTCCCCGGACAACCCGTCCCAATGCCTGACTGCTCTTTCTAAGAAGAAATGTCTCCTCATTTCCTACCTGAACCTCCCCTGACACAACTTGAGGCCATTCCCTCTAGTCCTATCACTAGTTGTCTGTGAGAAGAAGCCCATCCCCAGCTCCCCACACCTTCCTTTCAGGTAGCTGTAGAGAGCAATAAGGTCTCCCCTGAGCCTCCTCTTCTCCAGACTAAACCACCCCAGTTCCCTCAGCCGCTCCTCGCAGGACTTATGTTCCAGGCCCTTCACCAGCTTTGTAGCCCTTCTCTGGACATGCTCCAGGACATTTGAATGCACTGAACCATTAATGATCAGTAACCTGGTTAAACGGACACCAGGTGCAGTGGTTATGATAAGCAACTCCATACTCTGAAGTATATGCTGTTCAGAAATGTGAACATTTTCCCCTAATCTACTTTGTTAGCAGTTACACTGACTATTCAACAGAAATGGTTTTAAAAGACCACGTAGTCTTCATCTGCCTTAGATGACAGAGATGAAATAAAACTGCCTGCCAAGGGATACCATTTGACTTTTGCTCCTGGGCCTAGAATCTTCCTCATACCTATCTGTATTAAACTGCTAGAACTGTCTTTCTATAAGAAATTCTTATACAGAGGATGGCAACAAAGCTGATTAAAGGGCTAGAAGGCATGTCCTGTGAGGAGCAGATGAGGACAATAAGTTTGTTAAACTTGGAGAAAAGGAGGTTGAGGGGTGACCTTACTGCTCTCTACAAGCTTTCTGAGGATGACAAGCTGGTAGTGAGGTGTTCATCTTGTGACAGGACATGTGGGAGTGGCTCAAATCTGTGACAGGGTAAGTTCAGACTGGACATCAGAAAAAGCTTGTTACTGAGATGGCAGTTAAACCCTTGGACAAGCTTCTGTACTGGCTTTACATGGAAAGGTTTTGGTAGCAGGGGCTGCAGTTGTGGACTCTGTGAGCAGAGCCCAGCAGCTGCCCCATGTCAGAGCAGAGCCAGCTCCAGCCGGCTCCAAAAGGGACCTGCTGCTGGCCAGAGCCGAGCCAATAAGTGATGTTGTTTGTGCCTCTGTGAAAGCAGATTTAAGAAAGGGAAACACTGCTGGGGAACAGCAGCTAGGAGAGAGAGAGGAGTGAGAAGCAGCCCTGCAGACCACAAGGTCAGTGCAGAAGGAGGGCAGGAGGTGCTCCAGGCACACAGCAGCAGTTCCCCTGTGGCCTGTGGAGAGGCCCCTGGTGGAGCAGGCTGTCCCCCTGCAGCCCATGGGTCCCACATGGAGCAGATCTCCACGCTGCAGCCCGTGGAGGAGCCCCCGGTGGAGCAGGTGGATGTGGCCTGGAGGAGGCTGCGGCCCATGGAGAGCCCCCGCAGGAGCAGGCCCCGGGCCGGAGCTGCAGCCCGTGGAGAGGAGCCCATGCAGGAGCAGGGGGTCTGGGGGGAGCTGCCGCCCATGGGGGACCCGTGCTGGAGCAGTTTGCTCCTGGGGGATGGACCCCGTGGTACGGAGCCGTGTGGGAGCAGTTCTTGAAGAGCTGCTGCCTGTGGGCAGCCCCCGCAGGCTCAGTTCGGGAAGGACGGCATCCCGTGGGAGGGACCCCACGGGGAGCAGGGGCAGAGAGGGACCGTGAAGGAGTGGTGGAGACGAAGCACCACGGACTGACCACAGCCCCCCATTGCCCAGCACCGCTCGAGGGGAGGCAGCAGAAGAGGGTCGATGGGGGGGAAGGTGGTTTTGGTTTGCTTTTAGTTTCTCACTGCTCTAGTCTGCTAGTGATAGGCAATGAATTATTTTAATCTCCCCATGCTGAGTCTGTTTTGCCTGTGCCAATAACCGTTGTGATCTCCCTGTCCTTATCTCAACCCTTGAGCCCTTTTCATCATATTTTCTCCCCTTTTTCCTTTGAGGAGGGGGAGTGAGAGAACGGTTGTGGTAGAGTTCGGTTGCCCAGCAGGATAAAACCACCAGAGCTTCGTAGAGGTAGTTGATGGCCCACATCTGTCAGTGTTTAGGAGGCGTTTGGATAATGCTCTTTACTATATGTTCTAACTTTGTGTCGGCCCCCAGGTAGTCTTGACAGCTGGACTTGATCTTTGTAGGTCCCTTCCAACTGAAGTTATTCTACTCTAAAAGAAGAGAATATAAATCTAAAAAATTCTAAAGGCTATGATAGGAAGACTGGGTAGTTCAACGTTGGGCACAGAAAACATAACTACAGATGTATTCATTTTCTTTTACATGTTACCTTCCTAGTTAGAGGGAAAGCAAAGCATGGACTGACTCATTCTCTGGAATGTTTTAAAAGCTCTCAAGGTGTCATAGTACAAGACTTAGCTGATCATCTCAGCAACTGTAACTCTGCAAGGACTCTTACACTGTTGCCTAGTACCATGAGTTTCCTGTTTGCTACAGGATCAGTCACAGATACTACAAATACACTTCCCAGAAACTGTTATTACATGAGACGCAACAGCCATCAAAATTCTAAATTTTGACACAGACTGCATCTGATCTTAAAGTCTTAATTTGTACGATAACAGAATGAGACCAAAAAATACCTTAGGCCCTTCTTTTCTACACTATCTTCTAGACTACCTTATTAGCTGTCAAGTATGTATGGAGCAGAATCTGAAAGGACAAAGAAAAAGCCAAAATACCAATAAGCAACATAACCACCTTAATATTTCCTGATGTATTGTTGTAATCTCTATAAAAATTAGAATATTACTGCCAGCACATCTTGTTTCACTATTTGGTATCTGCTATGCCTGCAATTTTATATAGCCATGCAACCAAAATTACAGCCTAGGTTAGGCTAATAGATTTCTGCGCCACTGAAAAAATTGTGCTAGTATCATTCAGTTAATATAGGCTCATTAACCTCTCTCATATTCAGAAGCAAAAAACACAATATAGCTACATAAATATACATATTATGAACTCGGTGACATTTAGGATTAATACTTAGTAGGAGTTCATATACTTCATTTTGCTTTGACCTCCTAGAAGAAAAGTATGAGTGTCTTTTGATGAAGTTTATTCTTTTTTCTCTAAACTACTTTCTTACTGGAGTCTTTTACTAGATTCTCATTCTTAAAAAAACAAACAAACAAACAAAAAAAACCACCACTTTTTTGTTGTTTGAAAGGCAGGAGTGATTTCCATATCAGAGAGGTCTTTCTGCTGAACAACTGTTTGGGTGCCATGCTCCCTTCTCTCACCTAAGACTAGCTTCTCAGTTTGAACACTTCAGCTAGATGCCTGCATTTAGGCAACTGTTGTCTTAACTCAACCGTTAGCAAATAACGAGTACAGTTCTGTTTGCAGAATATTCTTTTCCTTGAGACAAGGAAATTCTTTAAGTGCCTCCTATCTAAAAAGACTTCTCATATAGGTTTATGCCCAACACAACTTCCTAGGAAGAAAACAAATATGTTAAAAAAAAAAGCATATCTGGCCTTATAAAAAAAATCTGGAAGGCAGATATTAAGACAAACATTTACTGCTGGAGTTTCCAAACAGATTCTAAACTGACAAGCTCTTTTCTTTGACAAAACAAAGAGCAGTCTGTCATAACCTGACAGTTAAGTTTTACCTTTCTTTTCATTTGCTGTTTTTGCATCACCATTTTCTGCTAACTTTTTTTCTTCTTCTTGTACAGATTTGAATGGTTTGTAGGAAAGAATCATTAGACCATCCCCATTCGGCTCTATTGCTGCATAATGGGGGACTGATTTTCCTTGTAAAACTCTCTTTCTGCAGATTTCATATTGATGATCACCTGTAAAATGAAAAAAAAAAATCTGAGCAGTACTATTTTTCTAGAACACAAAATCTCATTCAAGAACCTCACTACATTTAAAAATACTACACAGTCCTACTGGTTAAATAACAGTACTGTGGATTAAAAGGAAATTTCTCTTTTGTTTTTCAATGATTTTATTACACACGTAGATCCTAAAATTAATCTAACATTGCTCTTTTTTCCTTATGACGATTTCTTTGATCACAGCTAGCCTGCCAATTCAGAAAACCATTCTCAGTCTCCGTACAAATAAATCTTCCAAACATTTCTGAGGTGCTAAAAAAGCTTGAGTAACAATGAAATAGCTTGCGATAACAATTCATAATGGAAAATGCCTACCTTCCCTTTTGAAGGCCAGAGATTTACACAAGTTGAGGAGGTCCTAGTTGTTAACTACTGGCATCAAGGAACACGCAATTCCCAAACACATAGGTAATGATGAATTAAAATACAGGTAAGGCAATATATTCTAGAGTGTTCTTCCTCCATTTAAATTTACCTGGACTCAGATGCCTAAGTATTTGATTGACTTCTGAATAATAACAGATAGTGCAAGTGGATTTTTAGGAATTTACCAGTAACTTAATAAAATTCTCACAGTTGATAAAATTATCCTCAAGAATCGTTTAGTTTTTCACTTCTATGCTTCAACTCTTCATTAAAAGAAATTGGTGTATTTGCAACTACAACTTTACTTGAAACAAACCAAAAAAAAAGGGAACTTATTAGCAGAGACGTTGGACAAGACCAGATCATGAAGGTAAAATCATCTATACCACTCCAGTGTAATGTGTTCCTGGTTGACATCAGTGCTAAGTTTAGGGAAACGCAGTCACAGAATACAGAGAGTAACAGATAAACCAGATCGAATTTGGATCCCCTTAACTAGTTATCGTACTTGCTAAAAGTTAGTTCAGAAGTGGAATAAAGAAAAATAACCAGACTACAACGTAATTCTGGTACTTGGGGCTGTTAATTAAAGCCCCCCTCCCTCCTTTTTCTAGTGTAGGCAGAGGGGTATCAATAGAAGAGACATAGCCATTTTAATCAGAAGCAGAGTCAGAGACCTACACAGTCAGAAAACCCCAGGCAACTAGGGAGCATGCTTTAACAGATCACCTCAGACTATACAGATGACCAAAGAGAGTGCTGTACTGGGAAGTTAATCACTCATACAACATTATGAAAAGTACAACAGATATTTATTAGAAATAGATATCTTGAACCTTGATTTTACTGGACCAAGCTAAAGGAACTTCATTTCATAATGTCACAAAGTAAAGTTCTTAGCTTGTTTTCTAATCACTTTAACCACACATGTAGAAGTTTACTTCTTCCTATCTTCCAAATATTTGTCATAATTAAGGTCTACAACTGAGAACTTGATCTGAAAATGGAAGAAAATGACCTATGTAAAATCTGAGTAGAGTTTTTGTGGGAAGGAAATATCAGAAACTGAGGAAAAATAAACCTCTAAGACAAAGAATAAAAGCATGATAGCTGGTTTTGCTTTTTTTTATATATATATATAGGTTTTGTTTGTTTTAGTTTTCCTTGCCCACTAGTAACATAAATGTAAAACACTTACCCTCTTTGCTCATCTCTGCAATTGTAACCCATTCCAAGGTAACATGAAATCCACTTCCTTTTGTGTCCAATTCATCTTTTTCTACCCTAAGCAGCAGCACAGCTACTGAATGAGTACCAGATTTTACAAATGAAACACTGTGTGCTACAATAAATGGACTGCCTAGTTCTTCATTAAACACAATCTAGAAGACACAATGTTGGCAAAAAGTCAGTCAGTTAAAACTCAAAGTCTCAGAAAGCAGTGAAAGGCTACAGCGAATGTCAAATCAGTTAATTTTTGCTTGCCACAAACTGCTTTAACTTCTGGTTAGCCCTGAAGCGGTCAGGCAGTTGGACTAGATGATCCTTGAAGGTCCCTTCCAACTGAACTATTCTATTTCCAGCTTTCCTTCTTTGGCTATCAAGAAACCGTTCTGAAATGTTTTTAATTATTATTGTTTCTATTACAGAATCACAGAAATGGCCCATTAGACAAAGCACAAAGATCTACAAAAATGTCTACATTGTAGCTGTTTAGTACTAAAGTAAATATGCGTACAGAACAGGATCCATAAGCACCGCATACCAACTGGGGAAGAGAGTCTTACACAAGATGAAAATGAAGGCATTTCACCAATACCCTCACTACTCTCCGAGGCAACCCAAGATCCCAAAAATCACTGTGGACCTTGGCACACGCAAACAAGAAGATAAAAGATCCAGTACATTGCTATCAGTGTTGCATCATCAACCCAAGCTGAGAGAGAGGGGGTTCTCTTTATTTGACTACTATCTTTACAAGAGACTCACTTCATATTCTCTAATAGGAATATTCTCTAACAGGAATTAAGAAACAGAGAATCTACACTTAAATTAAGGAGTATTAAATTCACATTTACGAGGAGGTTGGGTCAGAACCTTCTGACTTTTTGTTTATAGGGTTTGGCAAAGTCCATCCATATTTTTATGTGACTCGGCAGGATCACTGTAAACATGAAATAATGCCATACCGAAAGCGCGTGTATCTTGAAAGTTGAGACATTTAGAAGTAGCTACCTACAGCAGGAAGTTTTAATTCTAGAGACTGTGTGTTACAGCTTTTCTTAAAAAGGTGCTTATTCAGCATAAATCATAAGAAGGTGAAAAACAAAATAAATCCAAACAACAAATAAGAAATAAAACATTATTTTCTAGAACATTAATACATTAAAATCAAAGTCACAGTCACAGAGTGGTTGACATTAGAAGAGACCTCTAGAGATCATCTAGTCCAACCGCCCTGCTCAAGCAGGATCACCTAAACATGCCCAGCCCTCTCAGCCTCTGCTCACAAAAAGAGATGCTCCAGTCCCCTGATCATCTTCGCAGCCCTCCACTGGACTCGCTCCAGGTCTGTCTTGCACTGGGAAGCCCAGACCTGGATGCAGCGCTGCAGGTAAGATCTCTCCAGGGCTGAGTAGAGGGGTGGGATCACCTCCCTCACCCTGCTGGAAACGCTCTCCCTAGTGCTCCCCAGGATCCCATTGGCCTTCTTGGCTACAATGGCACATTGCTGGCTCATGGTCAGCCTGCTGTCCTCCAGGATTCCCAGGTTCCTCTCTGCAGAGCTGCTCTCCAGCAGGTCAGCCCCCAGCCTGTACTGGTGCATGAGGTTATTCCTCCCTAGGTGCAGGACCCTGCACTTGCCCTTGTTGAACTTCACGAGGTTCCTCTCAGCCCAACTCCCCAGCCTGTCCAGGTCTCTCTGAATGGCAGCACAGCTTTCTGGTGGATCAGCCACTCCTCCTTGTTTTGTGCCACCAGCAAACTTGCTGAGGGTGCGCTCTGCCCTTTCAACCAGGTCACTGAAGAGTAAGTTGAACAAGACTGGGCCCACTACTGACCCCTGAGGGACACCACTAGCTAAAGGCTTCCAAACAGACTGCGCTGCTGATCACAACCTTCTGAGCTCTGCCATTCAGCCAGCCACAGAGAAAAAAGGAAAATTAATTTAAGCTGCAGTGGATAAATGAGCATAGGCTCAATCTCGCTGTTACTGAAACCTGATAATGTTTGAGGATTTGTAAGGTTGGGATGTTAAAGTCACTGTAAACCACTGGGTGTTCTAAACACTCAAAAGGTGAATTTAAATGGTGGCAAACTCTCAGCATAGAAATTGGATGTTTTGGTACACTGACAACTCTGATGTAACCTATTTATGGATCAATATTCTCACACTAAGAGAAGACAGACTAATAAACTCACAGCAGCTGAGGTAGAAATGTAACAACTACGTTTGTGGTGTCCAAGCAAGATAACTGATACCAATATTAGTATTGTAACACCACAGTGATGTGGATACAAAAAATGCTTCTTATCAAGGCTGTTTAAAATAATCTATTTTGTAAACTATTTCATCATGAGAAACACAGAAACAAACTTCAGGTACAACCAACATTTTAAGTAAAAAATATTAAGCACTGATATTTGACAGAACTAAGTGCACAATGTGAAGATTTTTTCTACCAGAGATGTGGAAATACTACTGTTTACACTCTGTCTACTCTGCAGGTAACCCTCAGGGCTACTTATCAAAGCTTTTTAATGAGCAATTTTGTTTAAGTTTTATTCTAGTCTCCATGGACACACTTTCAAGATGGGGCAAATTAAATGGTGAATATTTCAAGCAGAATTACATCAGCACAAGCAATTCAGAAGTCTCTTAACTTAAAAACAAAAGCAGCTATTAGCTTGACTGATGATAATTTTGAACTTTAAAAAAAATATATTATTCCTCAAGTCAGTTGAAAGAACAAACAATAAATGATGGGAAAAAAACGTAGGCAGATCCATACAAACTGCAAAGGGGGAACACTTCTTGGAAGTTCAGCTTGACAAGAGCTTAGCCACCAATTTAGAAACACTCACTTTTATTTAGACAGATTCTCTTTCAATCAAGAAGCTGTTCCCATTCAATCATTTGAATTTTATAGATATTTTGCACATAAAGAAATCATTAAAATTATTTTATGCTTGGCACAACCATATATCAACATAATAGAGTTCAGATTTAAAGCTTATTTTTTCATAATTGCACATACGTGCAATTATCATAAGAAAGGCAGGAATAAGAATTATTTTGTATATGTACAATTCAAAAAATGTTACTGTAAGACTTACCTCCCACTTTTCTGATGCACTGTCTCCACGCTTGCCTGTTTTGATTAAATAGAGTCTTCCTGTTCCATCAGAAAGGGTAACCCACGTGGAAGATGGGAAGTATATGGAGGCACAAAGGCGATTATCACAAGCTGTCAAGTCTGCAGGGAGCCTGAAAACTTCTCTTGGCTTTTGTAGAGCAGTGTCCTATAAGCAAAGTCATGTATCAAGACTTTAGAAAGTACTTATTAATTCTAGTAAGTATTACAAATTAAGCCTAACAAATCTCAATGGCAATTCACCTGTTTCTTTGTGCAGTTGAGCATATTTCGAAATAAGTGGGTAGCAAGAATCATATCCACATACATGGAAAACGTGAGGGAATTTCAGTACTGATTTAGTTTGTTTACTGAAAACAGAAGTGTTTTGTAATTGATATTTCAGCATTCTATTTTTTTCCTTCAATTTTATAGCATTAGTTACGTTTTGCATTAAAAAAAAAAAAAGATTTTCACTTCTTTTCCCCAAGCATTCCTGTATAATCAAGCATTTACCTCAATTCCAGCCCCATTAAAATCCTGAAGACTGTAAGTGAAATGAAAACCAGAGAATTGTTCATTTACACTCACTTCTAATTAAAACAAATTTTACCCCCCTCTCTTACTCAACTGGCACATTCGAGTTGATAAAACATTTCTAAGCTTTCCTAGAGTGGTTAGTTCACTCAGAAAATTAGAGAAGTAATGACTGCGATTAGCTAGCAAAAAAACCTGAAAAGCTGTATTCACATCATATTTGCAAATAACTTTTCTATCACATTATGATTACACTATGCATCAGGATAGATACATTTATTTAGCATACCATGTCAGTGGCACACTGCAACCTTATTTTTGTCTTTTATGCCAATATTGAAAACCTGGGAAGGGAACCAACTACCTACCTATTATGTGCCATACAAAATGCACCTTCTATTAGAAGGTGAGAAAGGGACTAAGAAATAGCAGTGTAAAAGCATCAGATTAAAACAGCATCTCGTTACAGACCCTGGAATTTTAGCCACAAAAATGTTCTAAGCATCTGCTGTCCCTCTGCCTCCACTCAAGCAATGGGCAGCACACAAGGGGGGGGGTTGGGCGGAGATCATGCATATACATGTCTACTTCTAGCAAAAGAAACCCACTCCTTCTGGTACATGAAATAAGGCACTGAAAAATACAAAGCAACATCTTTAAATTAGTTCTTTGCACTTTTGCACATATATGCAACACAGAAAGAGAACATTTGCACGTACAAGCATGACACAGCCTCATTTTTTGATAATACTGTATTTAAGACAATTTCAAATCCTTCATATTTTTCCAGGTGTATTTAAAATCAGATGGGCATTTAGAACATGTCCAAAAGTAGGCAAGATAAATTGGATTTGGGTAAGTACCACTTAATAAGCAAGAGCAAAAAAGACCAGATGACAAACCGATAGCCTGCTTGCCTTTTGCGCCTACTTGAATTCACATTAGAGATTACAGTTGCCCTACAAGAAGGCACAAGGGCAATTATGAAACCTGCAATGGAAAAGATGCAAATTAGATTTTTAATGACCAGAAGCATTCAGGTTCACCCTCTAGATTCAGTTGCATCACAATACTCCTTCAATTATTTGACTAATTTAGAACACATTCAGGAGTAGAGGATGAAAATTAAAAACAAACAAACAAACAAACAAAAGCTACCCCAAATCCAAACACTAGGAACAAAGCCTCTTGGCATCCTCATCTTTTACTCAATTTCTTAAAGGTTTTACTGAAAGGCAGTATTTTCTGCAACAGAAGTGTTCCACTGTAACTAACAAGTTGTATGACTACTGTGCCTAGGAAAAAGAAACTTACATCAGAGAAAGAAAAAGCATCGGCCCTGGAATAGTGATTTACAGGGCTGTACTACATAACATTACAGAGGACCATGCTTTTGTCAGCCTTCAAGTGAATCATGACAATAAGCTTCAAATAGTTCTGGATGCAATTCTGTTTTTAAAAACTATTGGCTATCAGCCATTTAATCCTCTAAAGCCCACGTTAGGTTATCAGCACTGAGGAAGAATGTCAGGACTCAATATATCTAGAAAAAAAAAAATTAAAAAATCTAAATCACAAAGCCTCCCCTCAGAAGTCAAGAAAGGAAATGCTCTTAGAATATTCTTCATTTGCTGTTCAGCAATTTAAATTTCGGAATTTATTAGAAGAGCCTCTAACCTTAGTCTGACAATGAATTGAATTGCCTTGTTTGAAGTTGAATCAAAACCCGTCCTCAAAGCCTTTCGGTATCAGCTTTGCCTTCTGCCTCGCTGTTTCTCTGTGCACCAAGTGATCAACAGGGACTAACAGTGATTCCCTGCTTCAGAAGTATGAGGGGATGCTGAGATACTACAGTCAGATGTACTCACTGGAATTAGGTTTAAATGGAAACAAACAAACAAACAAACAAACAAACAAAACAGTTCCTTTAAGAAAGAACTATAAAATAAAAGCTTTAAAATTCCCTCTACTCTTCCTGACACCTCCCCACCCAGGCTCCGCTTAAGTGAGCATATGCCAGCTCATACAGTCACGCAGTGAAACTTTACATACTTTCTTCAGCATGGCTGTAAGATTTAAATTCCGTAAGTTTTATGAAGAAGTTGCATTGTTACCAACAGTCTCCGTAATGTAAAAATAAACAATATTAAATAAGAAATTTAAAATAAGAATAATTTTTTCCAAGGAGTAGAGCAGGAATGAGAAGAGACAAGACATAACAAAAAAAAGTGAAAAAAAATCAGCCATGAGTTATATTGCGATTCTCCCCCTGCTCTGCTCTTGTGAGACCCCACCTGGCGTGCTGCGCTCAGCTCTGGGGCCCCCAGCACAAAAAGGACATGGGCCTGTTGGAGTCAGTCCAGAGGAGGCCATGAAGATGATCAAGGGGCTGGAGCACCTCTCTTATGAAGACACGCTGAGGGAGTTGGGGCTGTTCAGCCTGGAGAAGGCTCCAGGTAGACCTTGCAGCGGCCTTCCAGTACCTAAAGAGGGCTAGAGAACAGCTGGGGAGGGACTCTTTGTCAGGGAGTGGAGTGACAAGAGAAGGGGGATTAGATATTAGGAGGAAATTCTTTACTCAGAGGGTGGTGAGGCACTGGCACAGGCTGCCCAGAGAAGCTGTGGATGCCCCATCCCTGGAGGTGCTCAAGGCCAGGCTGGACGGGGCTTTGGGCAACCTGGTCTGGTGGGAGGTGTCCCTGCCCATGGCACGGGGGTTGGAGCTGGGTGGGCTTTAAGGTGCCTCCCAACCCAAACCATTCTGTGATCCTATGATTAATGGTGCCATTAAGAGTTACTGTTGCTACAATATCTCAATTCCATTATATTGATATAAAAAGAAAGTCGTCTTTGCAAGAAGAGCTGACAGTCAAGAAAACAACTCCAAATATTTGCCTGCTATGGGAGAAAACTCTGAATTATTTTCCAGCTCAATTCCAGTATTACTTTTTAAGTTGTGTGATGTTTGTAAAGTCAGATGCAAAAACAAAAAGCCAACAAAAACAAACAAACCTCCCCAAGCCCAATAATTCTGTCACTGCACTAGCCATTAGGTCTTTAAATCAAAGCATCAATACTGGCTTACTGAGTGAAAGTCTGCTAGCTGGAACAGATGAGTGTTAACGCTAGAAATACATTTCTAGCTGAGTTAGGGTAACAACTTTCTCAACTTGATATAAATAACATCTGAATACTCATTCATCAACTTACGAAATCTGCTCATGTTCCTCACTTTTCTTTTTCGATTTATGTTTGATTTTGAGCAAGTGACAGTCTTATCTGTACCTCCTGCATTCAGGGATGACATCTTTCTAAACACTTCAGTTGCAGGGATAATTTGTCATCTGAGGGTAACTGCAACACGCCTCCAAACAAAAACCGAAGTTGCAACAGATATAGCAATCGGAACTATAAATAATTACTTGTTAAAAGAGCCCACGCGTTCTTTGGGTTAGGATTTAGGATAAGCGTGCTAACACGGTGAATCTTCTGTTAAAGAGAATACTGAAATTCAGTTGAATTGTGGCCTTTGCTAACTTGTAAGTTACAACAGGCTGTAACGATATTTATGATATACATTTGACTAATATATGGGCAGGCACATTTGTAATGAGAGACCTTGTTGATGTTTCTGAACACAAGTTCCTCTTTGTACATATGCAGATACATATCCTCTGCAAAACAGCACTTCGCTGCGTATTAGGACAAAAGACGGTGGCAATTTATTTGACAGTCTGCTATAACTAAAACCTGCAATAGTACATTAACAAAATGCCATTTTCTTGAACACTTCAAGGGATCCTCCAGTCCAGGGGATTTCTAGCTGCAAGAATGTCTATTTAAAGGTATTACACATAGAAATGCAAGTTGTTGCCTGTTGTAAAATCCTTTACCTGGTTTTATGTGCTAAGAATGAAATGCACAGATGCAGTTCCCTCCTAATAACGGGATGTGTTGGGTTTATACGTGCAGGTGTTGGCAGCAGGAGGGGTGGTTTCTGTGAGAAGAGGCCAGGGGCTGCCCCATGTCAGGGACAGCGTCTGTAACAGACCCCCACAGGACACAGCTGAGCCCATCACCCAGGCTGGTGGCACCTCTGGGAAAACATATTTAGGAAGTGGTAAAAAGTGTTGCACAGCAGCAGTGAGAGAGGAGTGAGAACATCGTGAAACAGCCCTGCAGGTCAGTGAGGAAGGGAGAGGAGGTGCTCCAGGCACCAGAGCACAGATGCCCACGCAGCCCGTGGAGGAGACCATGGTGAAGCAGGCTTTCCCCCTGCAGCCCATGAAGCCCATCAACCGATGAGCTTTTCCACCTTACTTTCTCCCCCTGACCTGCTGAGAAGTGAGAGGGTAGTGCAGTGGGCACATGGCAGGCAGACAAGGTTAGCCAACCACATGGAAAAAAGCAGGAAAAATGAGATTGTGACAAGGCACCGATCACAGGAGGCTTTCCCTGATAAGCTTCTTTCTTTTGGATGTTCCTGCTGGGAATCCAGATGATTTCCAAAGATTTGGGAGAAGTCACATTATTTTATCTCAATGAGAGTCTGCCAAACACACAAACTGCTTGTACATTCTCTGAAAAGTGAAGGAGCTATTTTGCAGCTCCAGTTCTCAGCCTATCATATTCTGGAAACCTGTATTTCCCAGCAACTCTACAACCACCATTTCAGGATTTCTCTCAGCTTAGCCTTGACCTTGTCATTCTTCCCCTAGAACCCTGCACAGAACAAGCCACATTCTCTTAAAAACCAGGCAGCACCATGTGTTTTCTTTTGTCCCACAGAGTTACACTCAAACTCCTTGGTAGCATGACAATGGATATTTTCCTTTCCAAATGTGAAAATTAAATATAGCCAACTACAGCAAGGAAGTAAGCTTAGGCCAGGACTCAGAGCAAACTGTTCTGTGGAGTCTAGAGAGAACCACATGAACAGACTCCACAAACTTTAAATAACACAGCAGCATACAGCTACCATGAGCAATTTGATTAACAAGAGGTTAAATATGTTCTCCTCCTCCTAACTAATGTAAAGATACCTTCTATTTCACGCTCTCACAATCTACTTAACTTTATGTCAACCAACGTGATTCCAAAAGTCAGAATACAGAAACTGGAAGAGGCTGCCACACCAACGTACATGAATGGAACAGGAACAGCTGTACGAAGGAGGGAAGTACTAATGTGATGCACGCTGTATTTTCTAGAATTATATTAAACCCACAGCAGATCTCAACTGACTTGTTATATAAAATTAGCTTTTTTTTTAAACAACAAAAAAAAATCAAACAGCAGCTCTGAATCAATTAGTGCCAGAACACATCTTAGGATGAGAATGAAGTACCTACATGTTATGACCTTTCTCAACATAAATTGTTAACCAAATAACTGGTGATGAATGAAATATTGTTATTCAAATTGGCTAACAAGTGTCTACAATTATGGACTTTTTACTTTCCTTTCTGCATAGATGAACATTTAAGAAGCTATATTGATGAGTCAGAAGGATTGAGTCAAAGTTGTCACAAAACCAAACAAAACCCTACTTTGTAGTGAGAAACTGTAAGCACACCTTTATTTCTCAACGGGGTACGAGTCATAATTGTCAGAGATACAATCTTACTCTAAACTATACACTCAAAGCTAAGGAGACATTGTGATAGCTGCAAAATCACCACCAGTAAGTCTCTTATTCCTTAATAAACAAGTACTACAACTGCACATACCAGAAACCTAGTGTCCATACATCCATGTTCCTTCCCCTTCAGAATAAAGAATGGCTTTGCAGTAGAAATTAGCACATCTATGCATCAAAATGCCTCAAAAGAAATAGAAAACAACTTACAACTGTGTAAGAACACCAGTATAAGAACAGAGAACTGTCATGTTTTCCAGGCTTGGTCTAGCTTACACTCTATTTCAAGTTTGCCCAGGGCCACTGGCATCTTTCTGCCTGCAACGAGTGATGCCCAGATCAAGTTATTAGCCTATGCATGCTTTCATTTATAAAGGGAGAAAGAAGCTGTGCAGTTTAGAATTATATCCACAACGACTGGATTTTCAAATTAGCAGACAGACAAACATCAAACAAAATAGAGGAGGAACAGCTGGCAACTGGAAAAGCAGCGTCTGCTCTCTTCTTCAGCTTGTCACCATATGTCTGCCTTCCCCATCACGGAGTAAGATGCCGTACGACTGCAATACCAACGCAGCGCAGTGCTAGTAAAGCACCGTTAATGAAAGATGTCAGAAACTTCACTTAAACCCCTTCATCCTCCCTGGTAAACACGATTCTTGTTAAATCTACCTCTTTCTGGCAACAGCTTCCCCTCCGATTTTGCATCCAGATCCTCCTCGACCTATTTTCTACTTTATTTTTCTACCCCTACCTTTTCAAATTCAGTTATTTTAAAAAGAAGTTTGTTCTTACCAGAGTCACTGACAAATTCATAACCCTTCCAGACTGATCAACGTAGTAGACGTTATCCTGGGACCAGGAGTCAAGGTGAAGGTGATTATACATGCCAAAAGCACGCATGTGGTCAAGGGTATATTGATCATCACGGAGTTTCACTTCTGCTACAGCTGAGAAAAAAGAACAACAATATTTTTAAATTTATAATTTAATAATTTAAAGTTCAAATTAAGAATTTTAAAATAATTTGTCCATCCTTAGCCCGCAGGCCTGGTTTATTGGAAGAAAAATACATTATGTAGACGTAGTTTAAAATTTCACCATAAATTTGGAAAGCAAGCCATCCCACCGAAGGTCACCACAATCACTCACCGTGATAATGGATCAACTACCACCACTCAAGGTGCCCCATACTGCCTATTCCAACATGCGTTGAGACCTCTGCAATTTGTCAATAACCTTCACGACATGGAAACACGCAAGAAACCACCATGTAAAACTCACTTTTAAGTCTACTTGTAAAGAGGAAAAATCATTCTTGATAAACACGTGGTGTTACAGTAAAGGAAAACAAATCTGCTCTACTGTAACTCAAAGAAAACACTGAACATAAATAAAACCCATCCACCTATGTGAATTTTATAATCTCAAATTCTGAACCACGCTATCAACACTTGCAAAGCAAAAGATTAGAACAGTACAAAGCAGAATTAGTACATGGTCATTACTGAAAAGATATGTTTCTAGCACTTCCACTGAGGTTGAAGAAATCTTCAGAAATCTCCAGGATACCACCACCAAAACTACGGTGTAAGTTTTGTCTGAAGGAGGCTGCAAAGAACGGCTGCTCACTAATAACGATGCCTCCTTCCGGACAGGAATTGTGCTACTTTAAATCATCCTTGAGCAAAATGTTTCCAACTAGAAACCTCCCCGCAGCTGAGAGTAATCTCAGCTGGAATTATCTTTGCAAGACTAACCAAGTTGTTTAAACTAGCTGCAGCTCCTTCCTGCTATCCCAGATACTATACAGATACTGAACAGCTCTGGTCCCAATGTATCCAAGTGCAGAAAATCTTCAAGTTCTAGCAAAGACGTCAGCAAGCGTCTAGCCCATCCTTCTCAAATAGTCTCAGACAGATTGCAGCTACTCAGCCGCCCCCACAGTCAGCCCAGGATCCTCCGTTTCCCTGCGGGAAGTTTCTCTCACACTGCATAAGCAAAGAAAAGTCCTTCAGAAAGTTAGGAGAAGGAAACTCTGTCAGCCTGATGAGATAGCTTCAAACCCCCAGCATGGGAAGAGCACCTCAAGGCTAACAAAGCGACCTTCTCATCCCAATAGGTATTCTAGTTTCTACTTTTCCAGCTTCCACACTTTCTTCTTTTCTGCTCAGAAACAGACCAAAGAAGTTGCAAGTGTTTCTGGCAATTGTAAATTTACCATTGCTATGGTAAAGTGTTCCTTTACCACAGCAAGGACCATTCACAACTCCATCCAGCAGTCCTCATCTTACACTTTTTACACTATGATTTCTTACACTTTTCTTTAGCATCTATTTAAAACCTCCTGAGGAAGCAGTATTTTTTTTCATAGGAAACCATGCAAGATATCCTGCTTGATTAAAAAAAAAAAAAATCCAGTCATAGCATATAAAACGTTTGTAAAATGACGTTTCCTAAAATCAGTTTCCTAATCACTGCTGATATTTGCAAACCGACAGCATTAATTCCACTCAGCTCACATCATTATTCACATCCAGCACGCCGGAGAGATTTCGGCACCTCTGCAATTAATAGATTGCTGTTCCACGAAGCACGGCCCTCCACAAAGAGCCGGAATAGCAAAAAAGGAGCGGGAAGAAAACATACCCGTCATAATGGGGAAGATGTTACCCATTCCGATTTCTACTTTAAGTAATTAAAATATTTCACCATAAATTACACTGTAAAAGAAATTAAAAGGCTGCATTGTGAAAATGCCTTTTAAAGCTGTTTGGACAATCAAGCTTTATCACAGAGATATTTTTCCCAGCACGACGAGAGGTGACGTGAATATTCTGTAAACAATTAAAGACAAAAACTAACCTAACCCAAGACAATTATTTTCGGTGAAGCCAAGTAGGTATCATCTACTTTCTATGTAGGTCCGTTTCCTGATCTTCTGAAATTACAATTCACACGCTGAAGCATGTAAAGCGTTCAGCGTGCTTATCAGAAAAGCTAAAATTGGCTCACTTTGTAAAGAACTTTACAGAAAATGTTTCCCCGCTTCTCCCCTCCACCCCCCTTAGCACATTGCTGCGGGCAGAATTTTAACTAAAATATACACAAATGTTGAAAACAGTCCAAACCGGAAGCTTCCTAAACAAATGTATAACTTTCAAAAAAAATTTGGAACAATGTACCATTGATTAGCTGATGGTAAGTTACAAGCTTTGTAAAAGTTGAAAGAAGATGAAGTTTTCCAGCTGCAGTTCTGACAAGCCCTGAATAAAGGCGTCAGTTAAATGAGATCCAAATCCCTTAAGATGCATTATGTAATTAATTCTTCATAAATACAAGTCAGAAACTATACAACGTGTGATTTTACACCAGGAAATCAAGCAAGTGTGTACTGTACTGTCACGTAACGCTTCAAATACAGTTATCAAACGCTCACAGCATGTACCCTGTGTATACATCCCTACGCCAAGAAGAAATAATTAGAGCAACTATTCTGCCCTTAATTAATTGAAACTCATTCTGTGATCGAGCGAAATCTGCACACAAATGCCATCTGCTATCACACACCATGCGCTCAGGCAGTTAATAGGAGATTTTATACTAGGATGAAGTTACATTCTTTCCTTTCTATGGCCTTCCAAGTTCAACTTTTCTTGATGGTCCTTGGAAAAAGTGAGGAGAAAGCCAACAGAGCTGAGTGCAAAAGGAAAGAACAAAATGAAGAAACTAAGAATTAAAAAAAAATAAAATCTGGCAAAATAGAAGCTAATATAAAGGGAAAATAAATATTTCAATCAGATCATCATCTGATTCAGTCACATAGGAAAAAGACAGCCCTAAGGAACTGGATCTAGAACACGGACTAACTCAGCAGCTCCAACCTTTGGGGTTCAATCACCAAGCAGCAGTTTATGACAGCTATTCCCACAGAATGACACACAGTCTTACTCAAGTTTCTGATAGACAAATCTGCACTGCTGAAACCCAAGAACATTGATTGATTCAAACTGTCACACCAGTAATGAGAAAGAATGTACAGAATGTATACGTTAAATCTCAGCTTTCAATATTACTATACAACTGCAGGGAGGTGTGACACTTTGGGCTGGCATGAAGAAAATTACGCCACTTGTCTAGCATTGTATGTTTCCAGCGCAATGCTTAAAAAAAGTAATTTGACTCAAAATATGTCCAAACTAATTAAGCCAAGATTATCATTAATATCTAATTTACCTAAAAGCAGAAGCACTAACACAAAGCAACTCATAAGAATCAAAAGAAGCAAGATGTTCCTAACCTAATAGAATCACCTTATAATTATTCCTCTGCACTGCAAAACATCTCCTCTGAATAAAAAACACTAGCAAGGATTTATTCTTTATCTGAATACTTGAGTCTTGCATCTGTCATCAAACACCATAAAGCAAAATTGGAAAAAAAGTGAAGAAAATGTGTGAAATAAAAAATCCACACTGTTCATTGTCCAATATATCACAATGACTTTAAAATACTGGAAAATATGTAAAATAATTATACTAACATATTCTTTGGGGGCATCAAATGCTACATGCTTCCATGTCATTCTTTGTTTTGCAGTGCCACCCAGTGGAAGCAATTTAGTATTTCATATATGCTTTGCACTAGTGGAAAATATTCCATTAATTTATTTTCTAGTATCAGTGGTCAGCATGCAGAGACCTTTCTAACCAAGCATCAGTTATTTTTCTTTTAAGATTAACAAATCTGTTTTTATTGTTAATGGCAGCATCATTGTGTTGTTGCTGAGTAAAAGGCTTGCTTTGTCTACTGCAGTAAATACTAATAGTCAGAACACACACGTTTACTGTTTAACACGCACACGGCTTGCTGAAAACACGCATGCTTTCATTATAGGCATCACGTCAGGAGGTATTTTTGTCAGATCAAATTACTTACACAGGTATGAAATGTACGTGCTCTATTGCACACTCAAGTGAACATAAAAACCAAAGAAGCTGCAAAAACTAGCAAGGCAAATGTCAAAGTGTCGCTTTGGCAACACCTTGATTTATAAGCTGACTTGTGCCCGTTGTGAGAACCATTTTCATTAACAGCAGTTGTACAGCAGAAAAAAAAAATAACGTACAGGTGAGTTCTTTCTCAACAAGTTGAAGTACAATGTAAGAACAGTTACACGTCCCTGAGATCTAAACCTAGATTTCCGATCTATAGTTGTCAAAAGCCTGGAAAAGCCATGCCTCACACTTTCTTAATATTTCCGAAACATAACTTAAAAGATGCTTTTCTTTCTACATGTAATTTTTCAGTTTTCTAGTATACTGCAAAAGGAAATCTCTATAAAAGTTTTAAACCTCTCAGTGTCCTTGGCTCCATAAGAAGACACAAATGCATTTTTCCTTGTGGCATTACTAAGGGGCAGGTACTTTCCAGTGAAATACAGTGAATGGGGAACTACTTTTCACTGAAGCACAGAACTCCTAGTCTAAGCAGACTGCAAGCAGGGCAGTACCTTATTAACACCTTTTCTGAAGAGTGAAAAAGAAGGCCATTACAGAACTCAGTGCAAGGGTAGCACCTGAATAAAAGTTATGGACACAAACTAAGGAGAATAAGGAGAAAAATATACAAAATTTAGGATGAAGAGTTGGGCATTAAAGGCATACCACTGTGTGACTCATTCCTACTTGAAACATATTACCAGGGTGAGGTGAGAAGAGAACAGCCAGTGAAAGTTGAGATGAACTAGGCCAGAAGGGGTGGCCAGTGAGGAAGACAAAGAACAAACTAATCACAGTATTTAAAAGGGAAAATCGTGTAACAGAATGTCACCATTCTTTCCCACTGTTAGCATATATTTAAGAAATTCACTTTGAAATTGCCCTCTCCCATTAGATCCAATAAATAAACAGGGCTTTCACATTTCTTTCAGCTTCAGCTGCACACCTGACCAGCACTTTCATGGCAACCAGAGCCTGACAGTATTCACTGCTAGTCTGCCTGCAACTCACTTTGACACGATGGTCAGACACTGAGGTTTGCTGTAGCCATGAGCACGACAACACTATAAGGTGCCCAGCCATACCACATGCTGCTGGCCACCTGTTCCAAGAGTACAAGTCTGCATCGATTCCACGCACCAAGTTTTCTTCTCATTTGATTGTAAAGGTGGCAGTGAAATTCATAAAAAATGGATCAACTTAAAAAACAACAAATGTGCCATACTTTTTATGAGCAAAGAAATAAAAAAAGTACTTCCTTTAATGAGCAAAGAAGGTAACGTTTAATGCTCAAGTTTGTCATAACATTGCACATATGTCAGCTACAGCAGGGGTAATTCAGTTCTGCTTAAGAACAAGACCTATTTATTGCCACATATTCCAAGTACTCCAAAACCTACGTGCTCATCTCACTGCCACGAAATTTGGGATGCCACACAGGCAGAACTCCAAATCCCTGGTCATTTGAGGCAAGCTGAAGCAGTTTCCTGGAAAACAAAGACAAAATTCAGCATCCATTTTTCCACTAATCTTCCAGATTCTACCGCCACATTTTTGCGCACAGTTGTAAATAAAATCATAAATTAGTCATGCTGACAGCGTTCTTAATTATTTGACATTTTCTTCAGCTGTTATCTTTTATTATTCACTCCCAATTCAAGGAAATAAAAGCAAACTCCCTGGCCCTCTCACACAACGTTGATTTGTGTGTTAGTTTCCTGTGCAGTGATTCGAAAAAGCCAGGGCCTACAGGCCACCCGTGGTCTCTACAACTCAACCCATTACTTCTGCCCAACATGCAAGCCCAGTTACAGGACGATGCCCCCAGTGTAACACAAACGGAGGCCACAGAGAGCAGGAAATACAAAGTTCAGGTACAGGCCACCTCTGTAGTATAAGGAAACTGCCTTGAAATAAGCAGAAAAAAACAACAGGGAGAAAGAGCCAGCTGCATGGCCCAAGGACAGGCTGAAAGAGATTAACAAAGCATCTAGAACACAGACATAGGGCCTGGATTGGTTTAGATTTCAGATTACTAATTAAAAGGGGGAGGAAAAAAAAAGGAAAATGGGTTTCTACTCTCCAGTACACTGATAGCTATATATATGTGCACACAACAGACACAACAGAATGTATTATTAATGATTAATGACAGCAATTTAGTATTAATGATTTAGTAGGATAGCCAAATAAGTTGGACTGAAAATGAGTCAGGGTATTTGTGCTGTGGGAAGCAGAAAAAGAAAAGAACACGGACACACCGACTTCTGTCACACAGGTTACTGCAACTATTATGGAAAATATCTCAGTGAAGAGATCCGTTAGGAACTCCCATCGGTCAAATATTCTAATCAAATTCTGTAATCCTCATCTGTTTAGAAGAGGTATGCAGTAGACTTATCTGAGAACCACAAAGCTTGCTTGACCTTTTTACTGACAGAACATCATAGTAAGGATAAAGCTGCATATAATTAAAATGGACAAGTTAATTCCTACATGAAACACCTCACTTGTTCAAAAAGAACATTCATATCTTAGCGAGACAGTCCAAAAATATCTTAAAAACCAGCTTTGCAAAACTTTAATCTCAAAACCAAGACAGAAAACTAAGAAGTTGTACTTACGTTACATGAGTTGTTGCTACTTTTGACAGAGCTGTAGCATGCTCCTAACACACACACACTGTCTTACGTTTGGATGGTGTTTTAAAAGATAGCACCTACAACTTACAGTAAAGTCTTAGAGTGGAAATGTTAAGCTACATAATAAAAATGGCACTCTCATTAAGTTTTCCAGTCCTGTCATAGGTCTACATATAGTATTGCCTAACTTTCATTCACGCGTCCTTTGATACACAATTCATATACAACACATCTTTTGCCCTGCTATTAATATAACGTACTCAACACAAAAGTAAAAGTAGAATTGCCTAATAACGGATAACTCAGAAGACAGGTATATTGTCTGGTACATATATAGACACAGATCAGCTTGCCCAAATACTATAATTGCTGTCTGGTCTTATTAAAAAAAAAAAAAAGAGAGAGAGAGAGAAAAAAAAAGCAGCTACTTTATCTGGCTTACAACAGACCCAAATTTCACACATCAATAAAGCTAGAATGCTGAGATTTCAGGGGGCACGGGTATGGATGTGGACCCAGAACCCACATGGCTCTGTGTTAATGTTCTGCTCAGTGACTTCAGAACTCAGGTAATTAACCCACTAACAGAGCAGCACCTCAAACGCTGATATCACTTAATAGAAAAAACAGAGCACGGAGTGAACAGCCTGAACATCCACCTGTGAACAAGCAAAGAAAAATAGCAGTTTGCTAGAGATTGTGTAAGACTATGCTAATTGAATCACAGAATGTTAGGGATTGGAAGGGACCTCGAAGGACCATCCAGTCCAAATCCCCTGCCAGAGCAGGAACACCTGGATCAGGTCACACAGGAACACATCCAGGTGGGTTTTGAATGTCTCCAGAGAAGGAGAATCCACAGCGCCCCTGGGCACCCTGTTCCAGTGCTCTGTCACCCTCACTGTGAAAAGGTTTCTTCTCACATTTAAGCAGAACCTTCTGATGTTTCATCTTATATATAGGTTCAGCTATGTTGCACCCATTGCCCCTTGTCCTGTCATGGGATGTCACTGAAAAGAGCCTGGCTCTGTTCTCCTAGCAGTCACCCTTTACGTATTTATAAATGTTAACAAGGTCACCCCTCAGTCTCCTCCTCCCCAAACTAAAAGACCCAGCTCCCTCAACCTCTCCCCGTGAGGGAGATGCTCCACTCCCTTAACCTCCCTCGTGCCCCTGCGCTGTGCTCTCTCCAGCAGCTCCCTGTCCTTCTTGAACCAGAACCGGACGCAATACCCCGGATCTCCCCGACTCACACCGCCCCGAGCCGTCTCACCCACCACCGGCCCTCCCCACAGCCCCCAGTGGGTTTGGGAGGCTCCGTGTCCGCCAAGCGAGCGGGACCAGGGCCGCCGCCATGCCGGGACCCTGTCACAGTGCGGAGGGGAGGGGAGTGGAGGGGAGGGGAGGAGATGCCCGCCCGCAGCGCTGCCGCTCACCGTCGGCCAGCCCGAGGCGGTAGCAGGCCAGCGGCTCCAGGGACAGCTTGTAGCCCTCGAAGCGGGGCTCCAGCAGCAGCCGCTTGGCGCGCAGCGAGCAGCTGGCGGCGGCCGCCATGTCGGGGCTGCGCGGAGCCCCTCAGCACCGCCCGCCAACGCCGCCGCCGCCGCGGGACACGCTGGGAGCTGTAGTTCCGCCCCAAAAGCCGCCGCCGGGAAGAGCCCTCAGTCCTAGAGCACGCTGGGAGCTGTGGGCGCCCAGCCTGGCGCGGTCGCACCAACTACATTTCCCGGCGGGCATTGCGAGGAGGGAGCGGGTTGTGAGCGCCCGGCTCGGCACGGCCCGGGGAGGTGGGGTGGGGGGGATGTTGTAGGGCCGAGGGGGAACTGGGGGGCGCGGGGCGAGCGGTGGCAGGGGGAGGGTGTGGAGCCACGCAACGGCCTGGTGGGAAGGGACCTGAACCCTAATTCCAGCCCTGCCATGGGCAGGGACGCCTCCTGCCAGCCCAGGGTGCCCCCAGCCCCATCCAGCCTGGCCTTGGGCACCTCAGGGATGGGGCGCCCACAGCTTCTCTGGTGTCTTCTCTCAGCCCTGTTCCTGTCGGCAGCCTCGTAACTTTCATCTTCCCCTCGTAGGTCAGCTTTGCAAGATGAATAAGGACGCCCAGATGAGAGCCACCATTAACCAGAAGCTGATAGAAACAGGGGAGCGGGAGCGGTAAGTGGGTGTTGGGCACCGCTGCCAGGCTTCAAGCGCTGCCAAGCGTGAGCGGTGCCTCGGTCTGGACACCAAGAAAATGCCAAATTTTTAAATGGCTCGATGTGAAGGTCTTATCTAGTATGTAAAGCTATATAAAAACATTATCGTCTGAATCCTTTTCTAATTTTACCCTTCAAATAAAGGATGGAGTGGTTGGCCTGAGAACTCCAAAGCTTCTTTGTCTGGTAGGTTGTGTTGGAGAACTCTTGGCTCGTGCACAACTTGTTAACATACAATTTTTTGCAGTAAAATCTCTTTATTTCCTGATAAAGACAATGAGACAACCCTTTCTTTTCTGCTTGTGGAGTTTTCTTCTGTGTTCCTAGGTCTTCCTTTGCCAGGGAAAGAAATATATAGTAGAATAAAACAGCACCCGTAGAAGTCATTGTAGAGAGCCCAATAAAGGCCAACAAGTAAACTACGCAATGTATTGTGGCAGCTGGTTTTCAGTCTTTTTTCTCCTCACGCTGTTCTGTTTCCATGGTATTCATGCAACATCAGCATGCTTTTAATGTTCCACACCTCACTTCAGTGTAGGTATAACACCATACCCCGAAAGCTCAATTTCCTTCATTGTCTAGGCCTGTATAAGAAGGAGCCTTTTTCCTAGGTCATTCATTACACAGCCATGTACCTACCGTAATCTCGTGTAGACTGACACGGTGCCTGTGCTCTCCTTCCCACCTGGCTGTCACCAGCCCCTTTCTTGAGATGGTGCTCGGACCAATTTTGTTCTAGGGAAAGAGTAAGCGGAGTTTTGATGGAATGTCAGAAGCTGTATTGTCAACAAACTTGACCAGAGACAATGCAGTCAGATTTCTTAAGAAATACCCAAAAGCAGTGAATTTCACCTGTATTGTTATTTTGCTTTTTCTTAGCGGTTTGTATTCCCTCTACACAATTCATGGAGTAAAAAGGATTAGAAGTACCAAGTTCAGCTTCTTGCTGCAGTCCATTTATTCAGGAAAAAAAGAGTTTTGCTAGGGTAGTTTAGAATGGTACAAGAAAAGCCAGCTTGCTAGTTGATGAAATAAAAGGTGAAGATATTACTTTTATTTTCACTTCTGTTTTTCATTAATAACCTTCACTTGTTTAGTTTCCCTTCAGTATTCTCTTTCCATATACGTAGTAAGTGTATCATTGTTTCTTACTCATATAGTTCCTAGCCACACTTAGGAAGCAGTACAGTGCTTGTTTTAGTTTAATTGATAAAATTAAGTAGAAAAGATTCCTTATATATAACAAGTAGATTTCTGTTGTTTAATTGGTCAGGTTTCTCAGTTCCAATTTGAATTTGAAATGCCAAAACATTTTTCTCAAATAAAAGAAGCAGAGGCTACTTCTGCAATTGCATTATATACATTGAAATTTCTTTTATTCTTACTATGCTACTACAAGATGTAAGATTCCTTCACCCAAAACAAAGTAAAGCATAACTGGGGAGACAGCTGAAGCCAAAAGTAGCACCAAAATCTTGTTTCAGAAAGGAGGGGAGAAGGCTTTATTTATGTTGAAAGCCTTGTTTAAACTAAATATTCCAGCTTTGAATGTCGGCATACATTTGCGACAGAGTAGTCTCAGGTAGTTCACGTGATTCATGGGCTTCTACCTCTTTTCTGTGGCTGCAGCATCAGTGCTACCTTAAGAAAGACTGAATTAGCTTCTGAGCCAACTCCTTCACATAGTCCAAACATTGTACACTGAAATTGGTACTCAATCAGGATGGGATTCACATGCCATTCAGCCATTGCTGCTGCTGGTCTGGAAATTCTGCTATGAGGAGTAACTGTGGGCTTGCCTTTCATGCTGAAGCATATTTGAGCTTGCTGGGGATGTTTGCTGTTCCTAATAAGTTTGTTTATTGTCTTAATAGCCTTAAAGATTTGCTGAGAGCCAAGTTAATTGAATGTGGCTGGAAGGATCAGTTGAAGGCACATTGCAAAGGTAATTGGTGGTCAAATAAATAATCCTTTGTAGTCAACTGAGGTTGTGGCCAAATAAAGGTCCCATATGAAAACTTGTACTGTCTAACAGTCAATTTAAATTGTATTTAGGGAAGCAAAAATGTCCCTGGCAGTTGTTTTCATGTGCAAGAAAGCATCTTGCCATCTTTGCCAAAAAAAAAAAAATCTTGAAACTTCTCTGATCTGAAACTCAGTAAGCTCCTGAGAAAAGTATTGGGATTGGTTCTTTAAATATTCATGACCATACGGCTTTTTGTTTTGAGAAAGATGAATTCTTACACAACTTAATATAGAAGAATTGTGTCACTTGCATACAGGAGAGAAGCATGCATTTTTACTACTTTTGAATACAGTTCATGAAAATAAGATCACCTGCCTAATTGAGAGAAAACAAGCTGATGAACCTCTACATACCCACGTTTTTAGTGTTGAATTAACTATCATTACTACAATTTACTGACTTGTATGAAACTGTTATTTTATGAATAGTATTTCAGCCTCCAGAAGTATTACTACATGATCAAATTTGCTTAGTGTAAATAACATATCCTTTGAGCTTTTATTTTAATTCTGATTTGGTCTATCAAAGTTTTTATGGGGCTGTGGATGACATTGTTTTCATAGATGAATTTGCAGAGAAGGCTGAAATGACTGTCTGCCTGATGCCACTGCCAGAGATTACCCATTTCAATAGTACAGTTAATAAAGGGAATGTATAGCTGCCTTTTCGACTATACACTTTATAATTTGCTGTAGTAAAGTTATTTGGAATTGTTGAATTTACGTTTGTATTTTGAACTGTAACTGCAGCTGCTGAGAAGGCAAACATAAGTTCAGTTGTCCTTACTAAGGGCATAGTAACCTCCAATAGAAAAGACAGAGGGCTGTTTGTTTGTTTGTTTGCTTTGGTAACTTGATCTAGATCATGGAATGGTTTGGGTTGGAAGGGACCTTAAAGACAATCCAGTTCCAACCCTCCTGCCACAGGCAGGGGAACCTCCCACCAGACCAGGTTGCTCAAAGTCCCGTCCAACCTGGCCTGGAATACTTTCAGGGAGGGGGCATCCACAACCTCTCACCCTTGTGGATAAGGGCCAATAATTGAGCAATCCAAGATAAATTTCTACAGGAATTTAACCCCAAAAATTAGTTGACAAATAGTTCATGCGTTGTCAATTCAGAAAACATATTTGGTACCTTGGAGACTAGGACTCCCCAATTCTTATATGTACTGACATACAGTTAAAACATATGTTTAAACAAAATAAGTTGGGTTTATGCTTCTGAATTGAGGCTTTTCAGCATTGACTTTTGCATTTTTTCAGTAGCCTTATAGGCAGTATAAGGCAATTAGTTAAAATGCAGGTAAGTATATGGGATATCTTAAGCACCACTTTTATTTTGCGGTAGATTTATACCTTTCAAACTTGCTTTTTTACTGTGCTGGAGTTTATAGAGCTATGTTGCTTAATCTACTTAGGCAGAGTTGTGTTTAGTGCCTCTGTGCAGTAAAAATCTTTTTCCAGTTGCATCTCTTTCTCGCTATTATGTAAATAATGATTTTGAAGAGATGTTTAGGCTAGCTTGCAAACTACAAAATGCTCCAGTAATATGCACATCATCTGGTAATGCTCAGATAAACTTAAACTTTCTAATATTTGATTTTAAACTATGAGCTGACTGAGATACATCAGTAGTAGTAAGTTTCCATCCTGAAGCCTATGGCACGAATTGGAGACTAAATTCACTGAGCAATGCAGTAGGTAGTGCATCTAGGTCAGAATCTGTAGGCCTCTCCTATGCCTGCAGGTTTTGTATCTTAATCATTGACAGAGGTTTTGTCTTCTACCGAAAGAATTAAGACTTCAAATGTCTGTCTTGGTCTTCCCCAGATGTCATCAAAGAAAAAGGATTAGAGCATGTCACCGTTGACGACCTGGTGGCAGAAATCACTCCCAAAGGTAGAGGTAAGAAAATACAAAAATGGATGTGATAATACATTAATGAACATACCTACCTGTATTGCAAGAATATTTTGAAACTATGAACTTGTCTATGTTGGATGCACGGAAAAATGTTAATATATTGATATTAACTACGAATAAGACATATAAATGGGTATGAGGTAATAGCCACTCAAAATCTGTAAAGAGCTGTGTGTTTACACTACTTCTGCAGATTATTTAGTCATGAGTCTGTATTCATCTTTATGATTGATTTGATGCTCCCAACAAAACTTTGGGCACGAGGCAGAAATGTTTTAAAATTAATTTCTCTCTTAGATGTAAAATGTGGATTAACAGTTCTAGCATAAAGGAAAGTAGGGAGAGCAAAGGACAGAGCATATAAATATAGCACAAATGGAACCTTGTAAAGAAACAAGGCAGTCTTCTTTCATGGAATCATCGAACGGCCTAGGGTGGAAGTGACTTGAAAGATCATCTAGTTCCAACCCCCTGCCACCTTCAACTAGATCAGGTTTCCCAAAACCCCATCCATCTTGACCTTGAACACCCCCAGAGATGGGGGATCCACAACTTCATAAGGCAACCTGTTCCAGTGCCTCACCATCCTCTAAGTAAAGAATTTCCTCCTAATGTCTAATTTAAATCTCCCCTCTTTTAGTTAAAAGCCACTCCCCCTTGTGCTATCCCTGTCTGCCTATGTAAATGTAAGTCACTCTTCGTCTTCTGTATAAGTCCTCTTTAAGTTCTGAAAGGCTGCAATGAGAACTCTCAATGAGTTCTTCTCCCAATCTGTGCTCATGTCTGGGATTGCCCTGAGCCAGGTGCAGCACCTTGCACTTGGCCTTGTTGAACCTCATTGGTCTCTCATGGGCCCAATTCTCAAGTTTGCCCAGGTCCCTTTGGATGGCATCCCTTCCTTCTGGTGGATCAGTTGCACCACTCAGCTTGGTGTCATCTGCAAATTTGCTGAGGGTGCACTCAATCCCACTGTCTATGTCATTGATAAAGATATTAATCAATACTGGTCCCAGGACAGACCCCTGAGGGACACCAGCTAACAGCAAATAGTCATCGCCAGCCTCCACTGGGACGTAGATCCAGGAAACAGGTTTGTTTATATAGTTTTTCTTGGACTCTCTAATAAGCTTTGGTGTTAATGGGTGAAACTTCATTCAGTCTTAAAAAGTAGATATTCAAAATAATGTGCTTAATACCTTCACTCAGTCGTCATGGCTGAGATCTTTGCTCTTAAATTTGTGAATGAAAGAAGTACCCAGGATGATCAAAGCAGTTTCTGGTAATTATATCCTTTTTACTGTTGAATAATCATTTTCCTCAAATTCTCCAATTTTCTGGACTATGGTCATGCAGAAACCTGCTTGGTATTAGCATATTTTCCCTTTTGTCTTTTTCACTTCTTGCTTTATGTGTTTCAGCCTTGGTACCAGACAGTGTGAAGAAAGAACTCTTACAAAGAATAAGAACCTTCCTCGCCCAGCATGCCAACCTTTAACTTCAGCAGTCGTCTTGGATACAGTATTTCTGTTTCTGCATTATGTTGGTCGTGTCAGGATTGGAACGCGGTTTCCATGCTTAATGATTGAAATTCATTTTTTTGTGTGTGTGATGAGTTGAAACTTCCTTGCACTGCATCAATTTCTTGGTGTTATTTTAATAAAAAAAAAAATGTGGACTTGTGGTTCTATGGCTCTATCAATATACTGTAACATGGTATCATCTATTTCAATTTTTTTTGGTTTTTAATAATCCAATTCTATACGGTTGTGTAGAGCTGTTCAGATTCTCCTCTCTCACACACACACACACACCCCAAAACCACAACAAAACAAAAAAAAAAAACACCAACAAGTGTGTTAACTAGAAATGCAGAAGGGGAAAGAATTTGGTGGAAGACGGGATATGACATACTACTGAGCATAGTCTTCCTCATTTTCTCTAAGTACCATGATAGCTTGAAGAAATTAAAAGCCTGTATGAAGCTACTGGTGCCCTTCCTCCGTAGTGCTTTGTTGCTGGGGAGCGAGTGGTTAGAAGTCTCTAACTTGTGTTGCAAATCCTCAGTAACTGGTCAAAGGTTGAATTATTCAAACAAAGGCAACTGTATCTTTCATCAGTAATTCTTCTCCCATTTACTTGAATTAGAGTCACTATTCTGATCAACAAAAATGTCTTTTCTAGCTTTGCCCACGTCACTGGTAACTGAATTTTGTGGATGTTTGGGCCTTTTGAAATTTAAGTGCGATACAATAATATGGCAACATAAGTCTCAAGATGATAGATTTTAAACTATTGTATCTGCAACTGCAGCATCAGCCAAGTCTATAAATAGTGGAAAGAATAGTGAATAGAGGATCTGGAAAGTGGCTTTGAAGTGAGAATGTTTAGTTCTAGGCAACCTCAACGTGAGGTAAGTGTCTTAATAGGTTATGAATTGTAGAAAAGCATAAGCAGAAACAGCGATTGCATGCTACTGACTTGGCTACGATGAAAAATGAATTGACTGATCCTAAATCTTGATACTCCGGATTAGAATACTCAGAAAGCTGTCTCACACCACTGTTACTTAGACATGCAGTTGCTTAGACGAGTGTGCTTCTTGCAGCGGGGTTTTGGCCTCGCTTTCCGAGTGATTGGCGAGGAGAGGTTGCAGGAGAAGCCCAGGAGGTGGCACCCGCGTCCCCAGTTTGGGCTCTGTCAATGCCGGAGTGTGAGTGTTCAGTGAAATTACCTGCTCCAGCTACCAACCGGTGAACAGGAGAGCAGCATCGACCAGTAACTGCAGGTTAAGTATGGCGCTAGACGCAAATCAGTATGGGCTAGGCGATACTGATGCTCAGTGAGACAAGATCTATCTGACCACAAACACCTTTTCTCCATACGAAACCACGTTCCTGCCAAGACTGGAGCGTGGCGTGAGCCAAGACCAGGGATCTGCTGCATGATACAGATGCTCCTTTCAAGCCCCTGGGCTGTGCTGCTTTAAATCATGCCAGCTTGATTATACTTGCTGTAGGTTATTGTCTCTACACTATTAAATAATGGTAGCTGCTGGAAAGAAGAAAATTCTTTCTTCTGTTTAAAGGTCCATGGACTTATTTGGTAAAAAGCTTATTTGCAATGAGTGTGTTCTGTTTGAATTGCATATATGGACATTCATTCTGAGCTTTTCATTCTAGGCTTGATTTACCCAAGGGTAACTGGTAGAATACAGAATGTTTCTCTACATAATCCAGCAGAATGCAGGCTACCTAAGTGTCTGTTTAATATATGGCAAGGCTGTAAAATATCTTCCATATTCTTACTCTTTTGTTCTTGGAGGTCTTTCCTGATGCTCTGCAATACTTTCCGCATGACTTTACAGGTCTTTGCTCGATGAATGGCTGCAGTGTGTCTAGAACTTGCTCCAGAGCTTCCACTGATTTCCTTCATTTTACATCTCCAGCAGTGGGAGAGAGCCAGACTTAAAGTATTCATCTACCCAACTGTGTAAGGCTTGTTGTCTGATTAATAACCATTTGAGATTTCATCTAGAACATGGCAGTTCTGTAAATACATCAGTAAGCTGCTGTGAGTGCTCTGTAGTTCTCTTCTGTAAGCAGCTCACGCTTGGCAGAGAATAAAGACTGAGCGCCCGATGAATTTTCAGAAAATTGTGCTGACCAATCTGAACTTAAAAGCTGGACAAATAACTCTCTCACATGCTTCCAAAAATAAATTGTAATGTTTTGCCCAGACTGGCTTTAAATGCAAGAGCATTCAGAAGGAAGAGGAGAGAAGTGCTGCCGACCAGACACACGTCAGCAGCTCCTCTCGGGGTGGCCCAGGCTGCTGTCGGGTGCCAAAACTGAGAGCGGCAGTGAGGTCTGTTCATCAGGACAGTGCAGCCTCTATAGCTTACCTAGGTAAAAAGCATGTTTGACTGCATATACAAATCCAAAACACACCAGAGTGGACTGGTCAGATACCTTCTTGACAGACCTTCAAAGAACAAGGTTAGGTTTAGGTTGCTATTGATAATGGGAGATGGTTTCTTGAGAAATAAATAGCCCCCCTTAGTGACCTCGTATTTTTGTTTTAATTGCAGGTTTCATTCTCAGATGCACAGGATGGCTTTGTTTTGCAAACTGTTGTCTGCACAATTTGTTTCTACTCATTTGGTTGAATATTGAAAACAATTGGTAACATTCAGGATTCAGACAGAAAATTATTGTCCTGATGTGTGGGTTTTTTTTTTTTGTATTTTTTTGTTTTTCACTCACTGAAAAATAAGATGTCCTGCGCTGCTGAAGAGTCTGTGCCTATAACACACACAGACAGATATGTTAACTTCTTTACCCCCAAATTTCTGCATTTCCAGTGTCATGAAATGTATCTGTTCCTTACCAAGGTTTTTGGCATAGATAGCTAAGAATGATCTTTCCGGCAGATCCTTTGGGGTGACAGCTCCACACTACTTAGCCTGTGCCTTCATCCTTTCTTTCACATAGCTGAATGTGTTTAATTGCAGTGATTGTGGCACCTTACAGCTTGGCTCTAACTTATCTAGTGATTGAGTTTTCACTGCAGCAATGAGGAATGCAATGCTTTTACCTCTTGTCTCTCTTTAAATTTCCAAACATTTGCAATTGAAATCAGAGTTGTTTTCTACTTGGCCTGTTTTTCTCAGCTATTTAGTTTCTGAAAGAAACAGCTGTGGCTACAGAGACAAATCTGCAATGACTGGAGCCCAAAATGAGGAAGAAAAAAAAAAAAATCCTTTCCTCATAAATAATTTATAGTTCACTGCTTTAGTGTAATGAATAGGTTAATCAGCATTCTGCTTGGGATAAGAAAAGGTCTAGGCTCACTTTAATGTATTTCACATTTACTGTGGCACTTTGCATCTGAACTGTACTCTCAAAATGTTCTTCACGCTTACCTTATAAGTAATTAAGTGATTTACTAGTAGATCATAAAAAAACCAAGTCCCCGTAGGGAATCCCTGCTGATTTCTGTTTGTTGGAGTTACTAGGAGAGAGGTTATTCATTCATTCAATTATTGATTAGGAGGTAAAGTATCAAGCTGCTGCTGATAAAATCTGCAGCTGGCACACCTGTCGGGGAGTGCTGACAAGGGCAGAGCACCCTGTCCTGTTCCGCTGGCTGGCTCTGCTCAAGTATCTGCATACAAATTCGACTCAGTGCTGAGTTTTTACGTCTAGCTGCAGAGGGCAAAAGCAGCACTTAATTCCCTGGAAAGCAATGATACTGGAAATCATAGTGAAAAACTCATCATCTGCTTCTGTGTGATCTTTCAATACATTTGAGCAAAGATGAGCATCACATCACGTTATCTTTGTGTGCTGTGTGGATGAGACTGACACTCATGATGTACGATTCTCATTTTTGAAAGGAAGTAGGAAAAATGGAGTGCTGAGAAGGGAAAAGGGAATTACTGAGGGCATGCACTGCTAGTTAAGCATTTTACATCTTCCAGTATTAATTTGTTAAAAGAAAACCAATAGAAAATACCATTGTGGTGTATCAGAACCTCCTTGGGGAGAAAATACGAAACAAAGAGTACTTTAATCTCACAGAGAAGGTAGTAAATGGAAATAGAAGTCAGAGAAATTCCAATTTAAAATAAGAAGATGGCATATGCAGAATTACAACTGCTTAATCACTGGAACAAACTATGAAGAAAGATGGTGGGGCTTTCATTTTTCAGTGCTTTCCTGGATACTAGATGCCTTTCTGGAAGAGCTGCTTTAGCCCACAGTTACTCAAACTTTCTGCAAGTTCAGGACTCACCTAGGAGTGTTCCCTGGAGCGGCCAGCAGCAGCTCAGTTTCTTTCAGCTGAGAAAGGAAAACCAGCTGAAATATTCCATGTTTACACTCATTATTCCTTGCAAAAGAAACAGAGGTATCCCCAAAAAGTTAAAGTCCAGAGCAGTTCACTCACTTGTAGACAAGACTCACTTGTCTTCCTCACTTTTTAACTCTTCTGTTCTGGAAAAGCTGAGCAGCACCTTGAATGCTATTTTCTAGCACTTTCCAGGATCAGACTTTAAATGAATCTTAAGGACTGCAGTTTCCATAATGAGAAATACTGCTCTAGCTGAACACAAGCAGAATTAGTTAGTCACAATACAGGTGTAATGGGGTAGAATGTAATGACCTAGGAATCTACAACGGAACTGTCAGTAGCAGTTGGGCATTGCAAAATCTTCCTGTTAACTTAGATTGAAATAGTCTCTCATCTAGCTAACCTGTTTGTTAACTTTTTCAAGTGCATTTCATTCTGAGATAAGTTTCTGCCCCAATCCTAGATCAGATCGCTAATATTTGAGTAGTTCAGATTAGGTTTCAAAATACCAGTTGACATATTTTTTGCAAGAGGGTGTTAAGCAAATAGTCAATGGATGGAAGAGGTCTCTTCTCCCTCCATTGAGTAAAGATCAGAAAGAGAAGGAGTATTATCTATGCCTAGTTTTTGGCCGTTGACTGCTGCAATGATACAGATGGCTTAAAATACTTCCTCACTGTCATGAGGTAAACAGAAAAACTTGATAAGGACTGAAAAATGTATTTATTTCATTTCCTATTTTCCTTTCTTTGATTGCTGTCTCCCCTAGCCTGCATCTACGAGATTACACAGTTATATTCAAAGCCAGTTGTTGTTTCCTCACCACCACCAGAACTGCGGACTAGTTATCTCAACTCAAATTTAACTGACACAGTGAAGTTTTTCTGAAGCTCACCTTGATTTTAGCCAGATTTTGGGAGCTCAACACTTCCAACAGCTGCTTAGGCTTGGCACACTGGTGCTCAGGTAAGAAGCTGAGTTTTGAAGTTTCTGATCTATGAACACAGGTCTTTTTATGGCATTGTTTTGTTTTAAAATGGGAAAAGGGAGGATTCATGATTTTTTTTTTCTGCTAACTTCTTTCCCCAGCTCTAGAATAATTCTTGTTGAAAAGACGTAATTACATCTGGCAGAGGGCATAAACTTTTCCCAGCATTTTCATGAGGAAAAATCCCCATTTCCATAGGCTGCCACTATCCAGCGTCATAATGAATCTGTTCCAGTGTATGCAAAGTGTAAAATTCTCTCTTCCTTACTATTACAGTAAAATATTGTTTCATTTTTTATAAAAAGAAACTTGCATCTGATCGATAGGTACAAATTCTTATACCAAATGTTGAAGTATGAAGGAAAAAAGAACAGCTTCATGATCCGCCCCCCCAAACCCAAACCCAAACCCTAGAATTAAAATATTTTGCTTTCCCCAAAAAAGCTTTGCAACCTTGTCTTTCCACGCTATGCAATATCTCTTCTATTTCCCTACATGCAAATCAGTGAAACATACATACTCATGCAGGCCTGCACACCCATGTACCCATGTACATAACTAACTTTATAAAGCAACACGCTAGGTATTACGTGTTTAGAGGATATGAATTCAAATGCAAACACTATGCCTAGGATCCATCTTCAAATAACTTGAATAGTGTGCACAGAATTATTTCTTTCCTTAACGAGAAACACAAGGCAGGCTGTGCATGTAAGTCAAGCAAGGTTACTTAATGGCTAAATACTACAGGACAGAAAGAAAGTGTTTCTATATAGTAATGAGGTGATATATTGGTTGTATAAAGGTCCTATTAACCTCTCCCTAATTTGCAGTTGTTGAATATGAGAACCATAAAGAATACAAAGCATAAGATTTCTTTCAATATAAAAAAGCTAGTGAATTATTTTTTTTCTTGACAATCCTAATGTTCTTTCCTAGTTTGGTCTATGTACCTGTTTTCTCTATTAAAATCAGCAGTGAAAACTAGAGCCAATATACAGCATAATCATCTACAATACATTTTAAGTGGAATTTAAGCGCCAATATCCACATTTGGTATTTAAAAGCTGCTCAACTGCAGCAAAATGGCAGTTAACAGAACTTCTTAGGTATTGTAACTGTAGATACAGTTATGGATTCTAGAGTTAAATCTATTCCTAATTTTGTCTCTGTACATGCTGGAGTTACCCCATTGTCTGCAGCTAAATGTATGCAGAAGCATCCAGCCGGCACCTAGAGGTAGCTGGCACCTAGATGACAGAACAGGATGCTTAAATCCCCACGAGATCTGAATCCCAAGCACAGCACACCGAGTATTTATTGATGAGATTTGCTTCCTGCCAAAAGAGCAGCAGCAGCCACTGCTTCTTTTGTGATGTGGCAGAATGAAGAGGAAATAACTCCCCTCTGAGATAACTTGTACAGGGAGTCTACTAGTTAGATGACGGTTGAGATCTACATAACAGGTAGATTCGTTATTTGAGAAAGAGAAGAGATGGGTTGGTTGATCACCCCCTTCCTGACACTCCAAAATGTGAGTAATGCCTCATTTTAAATCTAACTTCTGGGAGGATGGTCTTATTAACAGGCTACAGTCTTTTCTGTCAAAACTCGAGAGAAGGAGAAGTGGAACTCTATTACTTGTGTTCGTCTGCACTACCATAAAAAAAATACTAATTGAAAGAGCAAGAGGAAGCCTGGCTCTGTAGCCTAGTGATTATCTCACTTGCCTGGCAGGGAGAGAGAAAACTGGATTCTGGTACCTACTCCCAGTGTTTATTCTGTATATTAAACCAGCAAGTGTGAATTATCCTAAGAAAGGAGGAGCTTGTACCACCCACAGGGAAAACTCAGGATCTTTTTTTCCAGGAAATTTCTAAGCATCAGGCTAAAGTCACACATTCTTTATCTTTAAAAAATCTTTAAGATCTTCATAGCACTGAAATCAACCAACAGTTTTCAACCTGAGGGGCATATTCCTTTGAAACCAGGAAGGTCCTGCTGGCTGGCCAAGCTCCAGTTTGAAGGCCAAGAAGAGAGATGCCAAAAGGAGTCAACCCCCTGGATCTTCCTCAGGGGAGCAAATAAAACTGCCCAGTTCAGCAGAAGACTAATCTTCTCCTGCCTGCTCTAACCTCAGGAAGACCTGGGCAGACACTGCATCTCTTTGGCCTCTCTTGGCCACTGCTTCCAAATAAAACTTTGGGTGCGTGTGCCTTTTTACAGTTTTAACTATGATTTCATAGACACTACATGCTTGTTAAAAGTTTGTTGAATTTTCCCAACAAGGCCTTTCCCAACAAGGCCAAGGAAAAGAAATTTCCTTTACGAGGCATATCAAGCTTTAACGGGCACAAGGGAAGGAATTTAAGATATGCTGGCAGAGGGAGTGAAGAGTTCAGCTCTAGAAAAGAAAAGAGGCTTTCATGATTACTTGCCTACTTGCCTTGGAAAAGGGACAGATTTTCAAATACAGTAGAATATGCCCTTGCCTAAACGTAGGCAAAATCCTTGGACAGTACTTAGATTTTACCAAAAATATACGTTCAGGAGTAGTACAAAGGAATGGAAAATGTATGTAATGATGGAACTGCTCCTTCTCATCTAGAGTTTCAAGACAGTTAATGATGAATTTTCAAAGAGTAGAACAGAATTTTATAGCAGCAGTACAGAAATTTACTTCTGAATTTGATAGTAAAAATCTGCAATTTTCTGCATTTGAAACTATAAAAACTCTAATTAGAATCAAGCATTTGTTGAGGGTAAAATCTCTTCCACAAATTTAAAATTTGAGTTACTGCATAGCTCAACAGTACTGTAACTGTGGAAAGGTACACTGAGATAAAAAAAGCTAGCTATTCATAGCTTTAATAAATGACTGAAGAGCGAGAGAGGGCACACAAGTACATAAAGCATATACACCACACAAAGGAGAATTCATACTGAAAGAGAGGCTATATCTCTTTTATAGACAGAATGAGCCTACTAAATGTAAATATGAATGTGAGTATCAGGATGCCATCTATCAAGAGGCTGTGGAACAACCATCCATGAAGGGATGGAAATCTTTTTAGATGTAAAGAAGAGACACTAGCAATCTTGCAAACTGTCAGGTGATGCGATTGGTACATTTAATCTCTAGTATCTAAAAAAATAAAAGAAAAGCATTAATTTGAATTCCCTTAAAAACTTTATGTTTACTGCAGCCATACTACATTGCTGTGGCAATGAAATATGTAAAATTCAAGATCTCTTTGGGAAAACTAATGGACCGAGAGGAATTTTCTTAGTTAAAAACTTAAAGAGCTAAGGGTCAATGACATTTTTGAACTGAGAAGTATTAATCCCAGCAAACAGTTATTCTAGAAATGAAGTTTTGTTTATATTTTTCTTGAATTTGAAGTTGCATAATTATGTTTTTATGAAGACAGTTATTCTTCGTTAGCAGTCTGCCAATTTCTGGGATTTTTTTTTCCCATTAATGCAACAGTCACACATAGGTCTGTTGTGCATTTAGGAGGATAGTGTGGGTGAGCCATTCTGGCAGTTTAATATTAAGTGTGGGCGTTTATATGCATATTTCAAAATGTTTCATTCTCAGTGTGGCTTATTCACTATTGAGTATATAGATTGTAATGCTCAAAAATTGAACATATTCTCTAAGGAAATGTCACTGGCTGTTTTCATAACCTGGCCTCTCCCAGTGTGCCATGCTGGTGGTTTTGCTTTTATGTATAAACACAGGTGATGATTGCTTTCCAACTTCTACTTCTTTAGACAGAAATTTATACTGAAATATGTAATCTTTGCCACATAAATGGTTTTGAAATGGTGCTTAAATTAAAAAGTGTTGCATATATTAAGTACCTTTTACTGAATGCAGGTGCTACAGGCGTAAGGGTTATGGGCCCCTGAGGACACCAACTGGCCTTAGTGGCCCTGACCAGCCTCACCTGGGGCCTCCACCAGCCCCCTGCCCATGACCCCAGTCCCTATCACAGGAGCGCTGCTCTTCAGCTTGGCCACCACTGTGCCAGGCCTTGCTAAAGGCTTTACTGATCCTGGACCAGTGGACTGATTCCCCAGATTGTCCTCGAATTGGTCTCATCATCAGGACCCTGCCCGACAGCCAGGGCTGGGTGCTGGCCCTGGCCTGCCCTGCTCGGGCCCTGGCTGGCCTTGCCCAGCCATGTTGTGCTTGGATCCTCAGCCCCCAGGGAGCTGCTCCCTGATGAAAGGTTGGGGAAATGGAGTTCCAATGACTGCCACGATGTGGGAGGAGGGAGATGAAGGAGCCTAACAAAGGCCATCCCCCTTGCATCCAGCTCCTCGCTGTCTGAAGCAATGGCATAGAAAAAGCAACCACCAGGGCATGCATCCACCCCTCCCCAGGCAACGTGTGGGTCAACACCTCCCTCATCATGGATCTAGCAAATAAATCCTCCCTCAGTGCACAAAACAACTAAGAGGAGATGCTGCATGTTTGCTGAGGACCTCTGTTACCAGAGAACTTACTCAGTACACAGCAGAGGAGCACTTAATTTTGTCCTTTGCCTAGCAGTACCAAAATGGTAGCTCCCCCTCTGATCACTAAGCACTTGTCGAGTACTTCTGTTGAAGCTGTTCCTCTGTGAATATAAAACTTTAACATTTACTGGTGAAGGATGTGAGTGAAAATAACTTTATAGTTCTACCGAGTGGTTTAAAATAGATTGCAGCAAGAACTAAATACCACATCTCCCTGATCCCCAGTGACACACTAGGATACTCTGCCATTCTTTTTCTTTGGCCTAAGTCTTGAACTACACCATGCAAAGGAAAATATGGAGAACATGGAGATGGGTCTGAACATGTTTTGAAGCCTTGCAGCTATTAGCCAGAAAGTAGGAAACACAAATTCAAGCAGAATGAGGAACTGAACTCATTTACCTTTAAAAGCAAGATCACCCAAATGACCAAGAAATGTGAAGAGATGCAATGCTTCCTCTAAGTGCACTATGCTTCAGTGTTTCCTGATATATTACACATTTAGCAGGATTTTAAAGATCCTGTTCTTTAGTACCCAAATTTTCACCAGAACTGTATAATAACTACGATTTGATTAGATAGCAACTAAATGTTACAACATTCGATGTTACAGCAACTAGCCTTTTTGATGGAATGGCCTTTCTGCAATCTCATGCAAGCTCCACTTCAGGGATTCATAAAAGTGTTTCTTAACTTTAAAGCTGATCTTTTCCATTCAAAAGAACACTTATTCAGTTCTTGGAATGAAAAAATTGCAAGAATGGAGTCAGAACAATTTTGGTACATTCTCCTGGACTAAAGAATTTCAAAGTTAAATGTGAGCTCAGGTAAACAAATGAGAACAGTGAGTTGGTAAAAATGCTTAGAATAAGTGATGTAAATGTTAGTCCCACATGCCTGAAAAAGAGTATTTGAAAATCTAATCACTTTGCCAAAGACTGAAAACCACTGTCACATGGTGAGCGGGGTATCCTGGTGGTTGTGACAGATAAATCCCTGAATCTCTGTATAACGACGAGCATGTTGACCAGGGTCAGCTAAGTTAGGCATAAGATCACAGAATCACAGTGATTGGAAGAGACCTCTAGACATCATCTAGTTCAACAGCCCTGCTCAAGCAGGGTCACCTAGAGCATGTTGCACAGGATCACATCCAGGTGGGTTTTGAGTATCTCCAGAGAAGGAGTCTCCACAACCTCTCTGGGCAACATGTTCCAGTGCTCTGTCACCCACAGAGTAAAGAAGTTTTTCCTCATATTCAAATGGAAATACCTCTGTTTCAGTTTGCGTCCATTGCTTCTTGTCCTGTCACTGGGCACCACCAAAAAAAAATCCAGTCCCATCATCTCGACACCCTCTCAAGATATTTATATACACAATGGTAACATCCCCTCTCAGCCTTCTCTTCTCCACGCTAAACAGGCCCAGCCCTCTCAGCCTCTGCTCAAAAAAAAAATGCTCCAATTCCCTGATCATCTTCACAGTCCTACACTGGACTCACTCCAGGAGCTCCAGTACTGGGGAGCCCAGACCTGGATGCAGCGCTGCAGGTAAGATCTCTCCAGGGCTGAGTAGAGGGACGGGATCACCTCCCTCACCCTGCTGGAAATGCTCTCCCTAATGCTCCCCAGGATCCCATTGGCCTTCTTGGCTACAATGGCACATTGCTGGCTCATGGTCAGCCTGCTGTCCTCCAGGATTCCCAGGTCCCTCTCTGCAGAGCTGCTCTCCAGCAGGTCAGCCCCCAGCCTGTACTGGTGCATGAGGTTATTCCTCCCTAGGTGCAGGACCCTGCACTTGCCCTTGTTGAACTTCACGAGGTTCCTCTCAGCCCAACTCTCCAGCCTGTCCAGGTCTCTCTGAATGACAGCACAGCTTTCTGGTGTATCAGCCACCCCTCCTTGTTTTGTGCCAGCAGCAAACTTGCTGGGAGTGCGCTTTGTCCCTTCATCCAGGTCATCAACGAGTAAGTTGAACAAGATTGGGTCCAGTACTTACCCCTGAGGGACACCGTTAGCTAAAGGCTTCCAAACAGACTGTGCTGCTGATCACAACTCTCTGAGCTCTGCCATCCAGCCAGTTCTCAAAAGTAACCCACAATTCCTGAGATTAGCTATGAGGATTTTGGGGCAGACAGTGTCAAAAGCTTTGCTGAAGTCCAGGTAGACAACATCCACTGCTCTCCCCTCATCTATCCAGCCAGTCATCCCATCATAGAAGGATATCAGATTGGTGAAGCATGATTTCCCCTCGGTGAAACCATGCTGACTACTACTGGTCACCTTCTTTTCCTCCACATGCTTAGCGATGACATCGAGGATGCACTGTTCCATCACCTTTCCAGGGATGGAGGTGAGGCTGACTGGCCTGTAGTTTCCTGGGTCCTCCTTTTCACCCTTTTTGAAGACTGGAGTGACATTGGCTTTCTTCCAGTCCTCAAGCACCTTTCCTACTCTCTATGACCTTTCAAAGATGATGGAGAGTGTCTTAGCAATATCATCCACCAGCTCCCTCAGCACTCGTAGGTGCATCTCATGTAGACCCACGGATCTGTGAGTTTGTGTAAATGATCTCTAACATGATCCTCCTCAACTAAGGCAAAGTCTTTCTTTCTCCAGACTTTCTCTCGTCTCCAGCATCTAGGATTCCTGAGAGCTGGCCTTAGTAGTAAAGACTGAAGCAAAGAAGGCATTTAGTTAGAGATCACTGAAGTATTTCCTGTGCTGTAAGGAAAGGCAAAAATGCACGTTATGTCTATTTGCAGAACAGGAAGGCTGTGAGGAAAGACATTTAATGGAAGCAGAAGGCAGCGGGTGGTGTGGTTCAGGGCTGGAGGTGCTTTGTAGCAGTGTGTTCCCAGAAGGACACTGTACTGGTGAGAAGGGCCAAGGCCTCCCTTCACCTGGCCTGCTGGTCCTACCAAATATAACACAACCAGAGGTGCACACAGAACTCTGAAAAACCTCCCATTACATTACTCAACATCTTCCTCCACCCAAATCCTGCACATCAACAGCGAACCACTAACTGCATCTGGGTCAGGCTGGCAGACACACACCGTTTTTGAAGCTCTAGGTGAGCAACCCAGCTGAGCTAATGCCAGCTGAAGAAACACCCAGCGGGAAGCTACTTCAGCCAAATTTTTAGCACCTTCCACATTTACAGTAGCCTAGCCAACCGTCTAGGACTATCTTTAGGACCACACAGGCGGCACACAGATAAGGGTTATTTATCACACTTCCTGACGCGACAAAAACCCCGCTAAAACTCCTGAGGGGGCTGCAGACCCCGGGCAGTCGGGCAGCTGCCGGGACAACCCCACGCCTCCGCGCCGCAGGGCGGCCACGTCAACCCGCCCCGCCCCGCTCCAGCAGCCGCGGGCGGCGTGAGCCGGGCGGCCCGGGCGGCGCTGGTTGGCGGGGCCGGGGGAAGCGGCGCGGCCGGAAGGGGCGGCCCAGTCGCCCCGGTGACAGGAGGCCGAGATGGCGGCGCGGGAGGCGGCGGCGAGCGCCAGGCTTTGAATGAGGGGCGGCCGGAGGCTGCGCTTTGGCCGCCTCGGCGCCCGGCGGCCCCCCGGCCGGGACAGGTGAGCGGGAGGGGGCCGCCATTTGGCGGAGGGGTGCCCGCTTCCATCTCGGGCACCGCCGGGCCGGGGAAAGGGGCCGGGGGGTGTCCCAGAGGCTAGGACAAACGGGAGGAGTCGGGGGCACAGTCTTGGGTCGTGCTGACAGCAGGCGTGCATAAGGAGCCGTGTGGAAGTTGGGCAGTGCACCTCTAAAGGGTCCGGTTCCTGTAGTCCAAAGGTGGACGGCTTCCTCTGGTGCCTGTGCGGTCCTTGGAAAACTCTGCCCTGGGCCGGTGCTGGGGTGCTGCTTCGTGGTCAGCGATTTGTGGTGCCTCCGTGGCACGTCTAATGAAAAATAGCACAGCGTTCTGCTTTATGGTCCTCCTGGCTACTCTGGGAATACTGGCGAGCTGTGTAGGGACTTCTTCAAGCTGTCTCACACAACACGACCGATAGTGTATCACGACTGTGAAGTATTGAGGCTTGTTGAGACACCAGATATTGCAAGATGATTTTGTGGTAGTAATAAGAGTACGTTAATTTATGTTTCTGGCTTTCAGTGTGAGTACAGATAACTTAAGTCCAGGATGACCAGTAAAGACTGTGGCACAACTGGGATATCATGAAGTCTGTGTCTGAGAACCCCAGTGCTGCACAGGGAGATACGTGAAGTAGTGCCTTGTGTCACAGATTTCCTATATGACCGAAGTTACTTCCTGTATGACCAGTGTAGTGTCATGGGATTGCACAGCTTCCATCTCTATATTCTGTGTCTGTTTTTCAGAAGACAGTAGCGCATGTAGATAACAAATTATCAAAGAATGACTGTACCTAGTCAGTGGACTTATATTTTCTGGTTTCACTAATATTACCTCAAAAAACAGGACGCATTCTAGTTCAGAACAGAAAGCTTCAAGATATTGCGTTAACAAGATTGGAACTATACTCAGCTTCTTCGAGAGGAAGGGGTGAGATGAGGTGATATTAGTCTAGAAGTTTTACAACTCCAGGATAGTAGGTTTAAAAAGAAAAAGTTTAAGCTCCAGTCTGTAAACAGTTAGGTGTCTAGGAATGATTTAGGTAGGGCTAGTTTCTATGTTTACTTATAGAGACAAATACATTCTTTCTTAAATTTTGGCATCTTCTGCAAAAGATTGTCTTAAAATCTCTTCTTGGATTTGAACACCTTGGATGACTTGTCTCACTCCCCCAAGTCATAGGCAAAGTAGTCTTTTCTCCCAGCTACCTCGTAACTTCCTATTTAGGGTTCTTACACTGAAACTTAGAACATCAATGTTGAAACTACAGTTCCTTAAGGACATCCCCGTAACCACCCGGATGTAGACAGATTCTACTCTTCTAATGCCGTAGTAGCATGGCTACTACAAAATGTAGTAATGCTGCCATTTCATCTATCCATTTATCAAAATCAATGGTAGAGATGTTGACCTAGTTGTTTTTTTCCTCCTGCCTCAGTGCTCCCAATATTATGTTTCTACATAAAGCGATTCAAAAAAATAAAGAAGGATCAAATCATACAGGAAGAGGGGAGTGGAACATCTTCATTAGGTTACAGAATCACGGTTACTCTCTGAAGTGCAGGAGATGCTGGTTTTGGCTTTCAGTACCTGGCTGAATGCTGCTCCTGAATCATTACGTTGCTGTTTTAAAAAGTCAATGTCTTTGTACATCTTTTAATGTACACGATTTGGAGGAGGGGTTTTGTGCTTGTAAAGAAACACTTTTTTTTAGTGTCTTTTTACTAATCTTCATGAGGTTCCATCTCCCTGTAAATCTACTTGGTCATCTTCGGACTAATGTGGTAGTACTGCTTGTTTAAAATCTTATGTAAATTGAACTTCTAAGAAACCTTATCATTGCCACTTAAACTTTGGACTAATCATATGGTGCTTTTTGATTTTATCAGCTGTTTGTTCTAGCGCAGACATGCTGGTTCACTGGTGCTCTTGTGGAGTTTTGGGGCTGACACGTGTGAGTACCCAAGGGCACGTTAGTCTTCTGTACCAGGAAATGGATGTCTCATTTTGCCTTAGGAGGTTTTTTGTGGTTACTCATGTAAATATGTTGTTGGTGGGGAAACGTTCAGTTTCAGTCAAGTTATTTTTAATTTTGATTTAGACTTCTTCCCTTGGCTATTTAATTAGCTGTATTTAATGCATGGAAAAGCCACTGTTTCCAAGGTGTCTTCATGTATTCATTGCAGAGTCACAGATGAGCTGATGTGAAAGAACGTGCAATCAACTCACAAAGCAGTGGTAATTCGAGACAGAAATTCCATTCAGAAGATGATGATATCTCAAGAAAACGACACAGGACAAATCAGTCAGCATTACAAGTAGAACATGGGAGCAACAGAGGAGAGGATAGGTGCCCTCTAATATTAATCTTCTGACATCGTTTTAACTGTTGGAAGGACATGAGTTCAGTAAGAGGAAAAAAAACTAAATCTTTAAAACCATTTGAGTGCCAGAAAGTGACTTTGTTTTAGAATTGGCTCTGTCTCTTGAGATATTGCTTAAGTAGCGTTTGTGTGTGCAATTAGGTATAAAAGAGGAAGTGCTCCTGCAGACGACGAGGTGCTCGTTGCATGGTGACGGCCAGTGAGCATTTTGTCTCTTGCACCTTAGCTCACATACTCAGCTGGACGGTGTGTGCCTCATGCTGGTGCCAGCGAGGTCCGAGCTGCCAGGAGCTCTAAAGCCGCTGCAAGCTGAGTGCAGTGTAAAAGTGTTTCAATACGTTTCTGAACTTTCCCTCCCTTCCCTATATTTCCTTTATTGATCCATAAAATGTTTCCAGGGCTAAGTTGCCTTGGGCTTCTCACTTGTCTCTGTATTTAATGTCTTTCTGCTACCATGCTCTAATCTTTTTGGTACACAACTTCCATGTGAGCAATTGCTGTAACTTCTTACCAGTAGAAAGCAGTATGAGCTACATGAGTCAAACTCCTGCTAGATGTGGTAACTTTTACAAAATTGTTGCACTGACTGCTGAAATTAAATTAATTAGGATTCATGTCCTGATTCACTTACTTCTATCTATTGCAGTGGAGCTTAAAAGTTCAGTTGACAGTAAGTCTGATAAATGTTATACATTTGAGGCAACGTTAACGGGAGAAGGAAAACTATCCCATGTTACAAATGGGAAGCTGAGACATGGGGCGTGATACATGCAAAGCTGTGTCAGGCTGACAGATTATCAGATTTTTTGAATTCTAGTCCAATGTTTCACCTCTGCCTCCACCTGTTAAGAAATGTTCGAGGATTCTTGCTGGAGCACTGTCACTCCGTGTTCTGTCTCAGTGCTCTACATGGCTGTGCATCTCTTCTTCCCTGGGCTGGGGAAGGACTGACAACAGAAGTAGAAGGAACACCCTGTTTTACTTAACAAGTCTCGTGTCATGTTATCAGGTGAATTCAGTTTGCACTAAACTCAGAAAATGCAGTAACACAAATGCTTCAAGTGCTGTTTTAGATGTCTGGCAGGGAATGCTTGACGTGCCCTAATCTTGAACCAAGTACGTGGTTTAAGATTCTTTTTACCTAACTTTTAGCATATTGGCAAAATTAATGCATATGCGTTGCTTCACATCTTAATTAGCTGTAGAAAAACTAGATATACTGATAAAAGTACCTTTTAAAGCTGGGTGATTGCTGGCAGTACTATGTCTAGTGATTCCTTGCTGTTGCCAGAACTCTGGCTGCGGATCTGATGACTTGAGCACAGGGCTTAACTTAATTGAGGAGGTTACAATCAAAGCTTAGAGCAGAAGAAAGCAAAATGATACTAGCTGTCTTGAAGGGCTTGATGCTGCCATAGTTAAAGTGGAGCGCAGCTCAAACACACGCGTGCAGCATGTGGCTGTGTCTCGCCCTCCTTCAATATAACGCTGCAGTTCCTGCGTGGCACATAGGAAGCGGAGCAAGGAGTCACCTGAGCGGTGAGGGGAATGAAGGTAGCTGTTGAACCCTGCTGAACAGGCGTGTGGGCGATAGTGGAAGTGTGTGCTGCCACGTATAGGAATGCCCTGGGGAAAATGCAATAATTTCTGGTGACTAACAAACACTTGTCAGCAGTGAACTTCAAGAAATTGTGAGCTAGACTGTCCTTGTGGATTCCGTTTTTTGTTTTTTTTTCTTAAAACTTAGGCAAAAATAATATTGAGTCTAGAAATTTTTGAGTAATAGTGCTTCCTAAAACAATCTTTTCAATCAGTAGGGTGTTTTGTTTTGTTTTTAAATTTAGGATCTGCCTGGACTGTCTAGCTTGGCAGTTCAGTAGGCTAAACAGTAGGAAAGTCGGAAAGTTGCTTTACTCTTTGTAGTGTTGAGTATCTTTCTACTAACTCCCTCTGACCCCTGAGCCAATAGAAGAGTGAATTCGGATGGAGAAGAATGGAATGAGCTTCTAAATAACCTTCCTTTCAGAAAAGACGTACCTTTATTCTTATTTCAGCAGGTCTCCTGCTCTTCATTCCTGAAATCCCAGGTAGATGGCTTTTAGCTGCATCTCTTTAAAGTAACAATTTCTTTTGCCAATTAAGTGCTCCTTTGCAGTAATCTTTACCTTTAGAATAGAGAGCTATCCATCCAGTTGCCGCCTGCTGGTTTTTTCACTAGCTTCCACTGTTCCTAAATCCTTCACATTTTTGACTGCTGTATTATCCTGTCACGTAGATATTGTCCAAATCGCTTATGCCAGAGGGTGAGGAAGGGCACGAGTACAATACCAAATGATAGTTCTGTTTTTAAATCGGAAAGCTAAGTGTGTTGGCTGGTGTCTGATGTCACTACTTTTTGTGGGAAGTTTGACTGTTTCCTGTTCCTGTTAGGTAAAAAGCCCGTTTGATACCCACTCTTCTACAAAGAGTCTCCCGTGAAATGAGATTAAGACAAGGCCAGTATCGAGGTAGAGGTGAAGTGTGTCCCACAAGGCCTTTCTCCTGAGCTACAGCTTGGTAGCATGGCCTGTAATTTGGTGGTTATATTATATATTTGGTGTAATTTTGGTGGTTATGCAAAGGCTTAAGCCTTTAACCCTGCACAACTTTTCAGTAGCAAAAATTCCTTTTCTGGACTGTACGTGAAGTAGTATTTCCAGCACCATATTACGATGTTTAATACTAGTTATCTAGTAAATGAGCACCAATAAAGTAAATCTAAGCTCCGTGAAGCTCACAAATCCCATGATGTACTTTTTAATAAAATCCTCAGGGCAGTATTGGAGCAGCCTACCTAATGACCCACCTTCCTGACTCTTCCTAACTTAAAGCCTGGAATATAAAAAGTGATTTAAATGCCATAGCATATTTGAAATCAAGCTGTCCTTCCATGGAATACTCATGGCCTGAGGAAAATGTCACAGGGCTGCCTTCTCTTCTCACCAGGAGGTATGTTAAACTGGCATCAGAAAATGTTGTTACACGTGTAGCTGTATATAATTAAAAGCTAGTTGTGAAGCCTAACCTCTTCTTTCTTACTCTGAGATCTTCACCTATAGAAGAAAGAAAAGGGATCCTTGAATTACAGTTTATTATTCAAACTGGGTTTATACCTATTTGAGGGGACCTGTTGGAATGAATATATGTTGAATATGAATTACCTAAATTCTCTAGTCGACGCTGAAAAATAGCAACCAGCATTGGTGGTTTCAGCTGAAGATCAATTTTTGTTTGTCTGGGTTTGTTAGCATAATCTGGGCTGTCACAGGAGCATTGATGTATCCAGGGGATTAACTTGTGCTGTAGCGCACATCGTGTGAACAGGATCCTTCTTTCCTGATGATCTTTCAGTGACATTGGTCACTAAAATAAAATGTTTGTTCTCATCACACGTTTCCAATCAAAATCACTGGAAACTTTAAACAGCCGCTTTTAGGTTTTGACTTAATGCTGATTTCATGTGCGCTGATAATTTGCATATGCAAGACTTGCTCAGGGAGGTGTGAGCTTCTTACTGGTCATAATTCCTTTCTCCTTGCATTGTTAGTGTCTAAAATAGATCAGTCACCACAACTGATTGGCACTTTAAAAGTGCTTTTAATTGTCTTTATCTATGATTATGTGCTGTTTTTTTTAAAGGCTGTACACATGAGGTGCTTGCATTTTTTACATCAGTGAAATGTCCAGATAGTAGGCAGGCAGAGTCTCTGCTCCAGGTACCTCCTCTCTTTTCTTGCATGAATGTAGCTTCACAGAATGCTCCCTGTTTACGAGCAACTAAGGAATTGGCTTTAAGGGCTATAAAGATATATAATGCTCTACATCTAACTTTTATTTTTTTCTTTTGCAGGAAGGGTTTCTCATCATGGCCATAACACAGTTTCGGCTCTTTAAAATCTGTACTTGCCTGGCAGCTGTGCTTTCTTTTATTAAAAAGTTAATATGCAGGTAAACATGTCTTAATTTGGTTACCTTTTCTGGTTTAATTACAAGTTCTTTCTCTTTTTTCCTTCTCCCCAACACATACCCACCTCTTTTCCTAATTCTGGTTTTGCTACTGATTGCAAAACAATCAAGAAGGATACAAAATAAGGCAAATTCACTCTTTAATCTGCATATACCTGCGGAGTTCAAAAGTCTGTGTAGTGCAATTGTGAGTCCGTGTATTTTTGTGTTATGATAGCTGTAATGGGGATTGTTTTCTGAACAGCTATGACAGGGTTTAAAAATTGCCTTTTAACGTTATCCTCTGTCAAATGACTAAAAACCATTCACGAATTTTTTAAAAAGGATTTGGCAAGTGATATTTTGTTTTTAAGAGGTTCACCTAATGGCAGCATCCACCCAGTCATCAGTCAGTAGGCTTTCATTGTAAATATAACTCATTCTCATCCTGCTTGGTCAAGAAACAGTTGCTTGAGATGCTTGAGACTTTAGGTTCTTCTGCCTGCTAAAGGTTCATACAAATGTTTAGCGGACAGTGATTAGTTTCAGAGAACTGCTTTTTTCTTTTTTCCTTTTTTTTTTTTAATGAACATCTTACAACTTACAAGAGAAAGCAAAAACACTCAGTGTTCTTTTGAGTTGTAAATTCATGAACACAGCAGGGTAGTATCTAGAAGCATTACAAAAAAAAGGACAAAAAAAACCACACATCTGTATCTATCCAGATTTATGGTTATATATTAGTAGGATTCAACAGTACCTGATGCTGATCTTCTCAGATACGGTGCCATCTTCTGGACTACTTTTCCTTCTCATCACCCTTACAGGATGTTGTTTTATTTAAACAATTAGCAGTCTGAAGAAATGTATTCTTCTTCTGTGTATGATAACTACTACCTTGCCACTGAGATTAAAGCATATGCAGAGTATGTGGTAGACACAAAATAGCATCTGAATTGTTTTTTGTCCTGTTCACCGTTGCTCATTGTATGAATAAGAGGAAGCTTTCAGCTCGTTGTTGGTAAATTCACTCCACATTTGTTGAAGTTTTAAAAAGATGCATTTTAATGCTGTGTACAACTTAATAGCTGTCAGCTTTAGTTTTGTGATTTGAATTCTAAATTAAATTAAGAATACTTGCCATTCAAGTTCTTAAAGAAGTCAAAACACTGAGTTGGTATGATTTCTGTAATATATATTTTTATATAAGTTTCTGTAATATGTGGACCCTTAATCAAAGTGTTAAGGTATCTTTTATAAACAGTACTGTCACTGCACCTAATAAACAATTTTCTTCTTTTTCAATTTCTGAATGAACTAAATCATCGCAGTGAACAGGCGAGGAACTGGTTGGGAGCAAAAAGTAGGAGAATCTTTCTTCTCTTAATAACAGTTAGTCAAAGGAATGAAAATTTAAAACTTTCACGTAAGCAAGTTAGTTGATCAAGTTGGTTCGGTCCGTTAACCACAGAGAGTTCTGCATTTTAATGTCAGCTGCAAAGCATAGTTTAATAAATTTTGTGTTCTTATAATTCACCCCTGCATATGAGTAAGCTTGGTAACCAACAAATGTGATTTAATTAAATGTGCATTTTAATTTGATGGATATGAGCTGGTACTTATTTGGATTACACATTTTAGTTTTTAATTTAAACAAGTGCCTGCAGAGACTGTGCACCTCTCTAGTCAGCATAAAGCCTATGCAATGCACTTGGCATTTTTCAGTTAACTTTCTTTTTGATGAACAGCAGCCTGCTTGAATCCACTGTTTCCAGCAAACAACAGGTATAAATACAAAATAAGGTGAAATTTCATTCCGTTTACAATCTTCATCCTGCTGACAAATCTGGATGCTGCTAATTATTATAGATAAGCAAAACCAAGAAGCATTGAGACATTTGGCCTTCAGAGCAGTGATCAGTGTCTGTCTAATGGTGGTTGGGAAGCAGCTGTTTCCAGGCTTGGGTTTCTGTTAGAGACATCGACAAAATCTAGTCAGCCCAAGTATCAGAAGTTTCTAATGTGTTTGAGGGGGCTTTGTTTTTCTTTTTGTCTGTTACAGAATCTAGCGTCAAGTACATTAAATATTTTTATATGAAGGGAAGATTAAAACAGGTCTCATATGACTGCATATGTAAGTCAAACAGGCCTACAACAATGACATTTTTGTTGTTGTTGACACCGCAGTAGTAGGTTACCTTTTGTATGAAGACTTCATTTTTTTCAAGGATATAATCTGAAAATTGTGCTTAAATTTGGTTGCCTAAGTAGTCTTTTTTATAACGGAACCTGCTCAAAGATTGAACCTATGCATATATACTACATAGGATAGAATTTAGGATTTTGTCCCCTATCTTGGTTGCCTTATACTTAGTAATAGCTTTTTCTGAGCTACATTTATTTAAATTTCTTAACATTGTAGAGACTTCAAGACTTGGACAGCTGTAAGTTTCAGTCTTAAAAACCTGAAGCAACTAAGATTTGCTTTCTCTTGAAGACTTCTTGCAGGTGAACTAAACTATGTTGTTTTTAAAAGAACGGTTTCTAAATGGGCTAGAGTTGATTATATGAAGTGAAAATTTGATGATAGCACCTGATCTTTCCTAAGGAGGTATAATTTGATCCAAAAGTAGGAAAAAGATAATCTAGTCACTCACCAGTGTGCAGTGGACCTTGTATTACAAGCAATTCAGCTGTTCTGATGCGATGGTGGAATGTTCTATAATAATAAAAATAATGGACGTGAACTCCAAGTGGCAGTTCCCTGTGGCATTCTCATCAGTATCAATAAACAGGTCCTTGTTCTTCCAAGCTATCAAGGTCCAAGGTCAGTTAGGTGACTGTCTTGATATAGGAGCTGACGTGGGGAGAACAAGAGTGTCAGTCTCAAATTCATTCTCGTGTGTTAAAAGCTTTTAAGATATAGCAAATGTCAGCTAAAAATATTTTAATTGTTATTGTGATTTTTTTTTTAATGTCATTAAGTAAATATTTGCATTATTAGCAATGCAATAGTGTTTGTCTTCAATTAAAATTGATACAGTTGCTGGAACACTTTCACTGCAACACTGTTCTTTAAGTAGAAGCATGTATTGAGCAGGAGCTGTTGACTTGCATAATCTTGTGCTACCTCTCTTTAGACTTCAAAGGAAGAATGCTTTAGAGGGGCTTTCAAATCGAACAGCTCAACAAACGATTTGTTAAACGCAGCTTAACGCCTCGGGCCAATAGCAGAATTTCTCGGTTTCCAGTGGAAATGGTTATCTTTGAGCTAATACAGATCTGTAGCGTTTGCTTCTTTAGCATTGAGAATCTAAAAACTGTAACTGACTGTATGCAAATAGCTGATTTAATTCATCCCTTTTCAAACTGGCATAGAAACCGAGGAGGAGCAACTCTTCAAGAAATGTGAACAGTAAATGGTGCTTTGAAATTCGTGTGAACCCCGCTTTAAATTCATGGTGAAAATCCTTTGTTTAGCAGGCTCTCTTACTAGCGGTAGACAGTACTGAGGTAGTTTAAGCACTTAATGTTTTAGCCAGACTACTTGCAGCAGTGCTGTTCTCAGACTTCCTTTTTTTTTCTTTTTTTTTTTTTTTTAAACTTAGTGGTCATGTTTTCAGAGCTTGGAGGAATCCTACGTTTTTCTTTCAGGTCTGGAAGAGGGCGAAAGTTAAGTGGAGACCAAATAACTTTGCCAACCACAGTGGATTATTCATCTGTTCCCAAACAGGTAATTGCTTCAGTGGTAGGTAACTTAATAATTATTTAACAGAGTGATCATACCAGTTCTCTTGTCTTAGCAAGATACAGTAAGACGCATTTTTACTTGAAATTAATTTGTACCATTCACTTCTACAGCCAGAAGTAGAAGACTGGTCTTCATGGGATGAGGATGCACCCACCAGTGTAAAGATTGAAGGTGGCAATGGTAATGTGGCAGCTCAGCAAAACCCTTTGGAACAAATGGAACCTGATTATTTCAAAGATATGACACCAACTATAAGAAAAACTCAAAAAGTAGGTATTGAGCTTTCAACTATACTTACTGAGGGCTTTCTATGCTTTAATATAGGTTATAAGTAAATTGGCAACTTACAGATAGTGCTTCAGGCAAAATTATGCTGTCCTGTTGAAATGAGAATAGATGCTGATGTCTAGTCTAACCTGGCTGATTAAAATGGTGACTTTCAGACCTTACCAAATGTGATACTGGTTCGTGTTTACATCATTAGTCTTACAGTTCTTGGAAATTTATGGTGAACTTCATAGTCTAAATGTTCTAGGAAGTATAAAAGTGAGAACCCTCACCACACTTTTAATTCTGAAAATAGAACCATTGCACTAAGGTACTTGTGCTCGTACCTCTTTGTTATTTGAACAGAGACATTCGATGTCCTGCCCGTACTGATGTTTGATGTAGCAACAGTGCTGCTTCAGAAAGCAGTGGGTACCTGTTTTACCAAGTTGTGTTGGGGTGAGTGGTATTAGGGAGCTGATATTTCAAAATAGCTTGCTCTTCAAAGATCAGATATTTGGAGAAAAATCAGATGGGTATCTCCACAATAGTTTTAAATCCATGAACTTTTTCTAATTAAACTTCTGGTAATTGCAAGTTTTGTTTCCATGTGGAAATATTCCAGTTGGGTATCTACAGGGCTTTGAGTCGATTGGAAAGCCTTTTGCACCATGAAGGCAGTCAAGGACTGGAAGAGGTTGCCCAGGGTGGTCCAGTCTCCATCAAGACCCAACTGCATAAACCCTGCGTACCTTTGTCAGCCTCAGAGCTGACCATGCCTTGAGCGGGAGGTTCATGTGGAGACCCCCTAGGCCCCTTCCAACCTTAATTCTCTGGTGCTCCAATGAACTGGAGATGTTATTGGGGTCAATTTTGTCTATATTTGGGGTCTGCAAGATTGTGTGGAGTAGAGTCTTCTGAAGATTCTGGTCTCACAAAATTCAGGGGGCAGAGGAGGACTGGGGGAGAGGGCGATTTCTCCTTTGTTTCCGATGATGTTTTCTCTTTATCGATTGAGCTTCTGGTATAGCATAAAACTCAGGAAGAGTCCATGCTGCTTGAATATTGCTATACTGGTTTAGTTTAAACACATCTCTAGGATTGACTGCAGGCACCATAAAGACCATTGCTGCTAACTTGGCCCTGTTACCAACCTGTAAATATGAATTTGTATTTGCAGTTTCATGGTGTCAGGGCTCAGTATGAACCCCAAGGTCTGCGGTGGAATCCTTTTGTGTTCCTGCTCATATCTACAATGTGTGGAAATGGAATTTCAGTCAAATAACCACATCTGCCATTGCCAAACGAGATGGTGTAGTCCTGTTTGCTTTCTTGCATTGCTGCTAGTGTTCCTACAGGCAGTGAAATGGGGGATCTGTGTCTTTTGGAAGCAGCAGGGGCTTAAAGTAGGCTAAACAAAACAACTGAGTAAGCTCATGTCTTGAGGTCAAGACAGATAAGGGATACACGATCTTAGCTACTGTGTTAAGCCTGTTAACTTGCCTTTCAGGAGAAGCATTAGTGCACGTTTTTCAGCCAAATTAGCACAGAGCTTTATCAGTTGATGTGACAGTGAATTGCACTTCAACTACTGAAGCTTAGGTTGTCTGCACAGCTGTGCTGTTGAAGTACCTGGAATAGCTCGTGTTCCAAAGCAGTACAGCTGTCCAGACAGCACTGCCCTCAAGAGTAGTATCTTACTTTCCTCTCATGGAAGCAGGGTTTCTCCAAGGAATATCTCATGTAATTGGTAGCTCAGGTGAATATTGGGAGATGTGGCTATTGGATCTCTCCTGTTTTGTGCCCTTTGTGTGTTTTGATACAGTCATAGGTTGTCAGAGTGCTTTGACCTCTCTTTTTGTTCCTTTTTTGAATATTTTCAGATAGTTATTAAAAAACGAGAACCTTTAAATTTTGGGATTCCAGAGGGAAACGCGGGATTCTCTAGCAGATTAGCAGCTACACAAGATATTCCTTTTATTCATCAGTCTGTAAGTATGCTCTAAGTATTGATCTTTTATTTGACAGGTAAATGAGTTCCTTAGGAGAAGGAATAATTTGCCTAAGATATATGTTGTGGAGAGCAAGAGGAATAGTTGTGGAATAATAAAAATTATTTTAAAATTGAGTATGTGGTTCAAAGTAATGAAGCAATTGATCTAATTCTGGTTTATTTATTTGACTGTGAAGCTTAACAGATCAGTGTTAAAAGGTAGGAAGCTTCCAAGCACCTGTATACTAGCAAATCTTGTAAGCCACTGGCTTACATGTGTTTTGGACTCTACACAGTAAGTTCCTAACAAAAGGTTTTTTGTTTGTTTTTTTTTTTTCTAGGAAGTCTGTGGGTTTTCTTTGCTTTGTAATCTTGAACCCATATTTAACTTTCTGCTTCTCCCTCCTCTTTGTATAGAGCTTGTCTTCTAAGAGTCTCCTAATTTTTGCGCTTTAGTCCTTGCTAAATAGCCTGGCTATGCAACAGCCTGGCTGTTAGAGGGAGATGCTCATTTTTTCTTCCTTTTTGCCTTCTTTAAGAGTGCTTTGTTTAATGTACTGCTCAAAGTGGTCTAGGCACAGAGCAGTACAGAATGGTCATAACACTTCCTTAGACTGTCATAATGAAAAGAATTTGGAAAAGGGCTCTAGTGAGTAAAAACAGCATTCAGGGAATAACATTGGTCTGTCCATGCAACTTCCAGAAATTTTTAATACAGTCTACTCAGTTCACCTCCTCGGCTTGTCTTCTCCTTCCTAAAAATGCACTCTAGTACTTCCTTCTTTCCTTTGTTCCCTAGCACCAGGATCTAAAAATCTATACTAACAATATAAAGGCAAAAAGTCAGTATTAGAACATGAACAATAAACCGAGAAGTACTGTCATATCTCAGATGTTTCTGGAAGTCTGAAGTATCAGGGTTAAAAATAAGTGTTTTTATCTTTTTTTTTTTTTTTTTTTCCCACATGAGTAGAGTTTTTCTTGTTTTGTTCCAGCCTGAACTGGGAGACTTGGATACTTGGCAAGAAAATACTAATGCCTGGGAAGAAGAAGAAGATGCTGCCTGGCAGGCAGAAGAAGTTCTTAGGTAAATGAAAATAACATAGCACTACAAAAACTTTTATGCAAAAGAATCAAGTGCAGGTTTGTTTTCTGTAGTACTTCTGTCATTCTCAGTGCCTCACAAAATTAGTGTGAATGCCTCATCTGTTTTGTTCTTCTTTTCCATTTTAAGAAGTTGAAGAAGTACAAATGGTAGCAAGGTGCAGGTTGAGTTGAAGCTAATTGCACGCGATGATTTGAATTGGCGGTGACTTCTGTTAACCTGTTTCATTTCAAGGTTTTATCAAACTTTAGGTGCTTGCAGCATGATCAGATAACCTGCCTCAGATCGCTCCAGCTTCCTAACCTGCTCTCATTCTACTCAGAAAATCACAAATCTATGGCTTCAGTGAGACAATAGTGACAGTGGGAAATAAAGACATGATGTTTTTAAAAATCATTCTAAACCTGTGAATTCTTTAAAGAAAAAATGTATTTTTTTTCCAGAAAGAAGATTCTGTAGAGCTATTTATTGTACCATTATTTGGGAAAATGTACTTTCCAACAGTAGAGTAAGACAAGAAGGAAGTCATACATCAGAAGCATACTTTTAATGCGTTAGTGGTGGATGATAAATTCAACCTATTCTAATGCTGTCAAACTTACATTGACATTCTGGTTAATATCTAATTAGTTGGTTTTTGTTTTTAGCGTTATTACTGAAACTGTTTCAAGTCTGTATCACAGAAGCTAGGTGATATATCTGAATGTTGTTACTTTGGGTTGTTTTTGTTCCAAGGATAGTGCCTTTAAAGAACATCAATAGGCTCGGTAAGATCTTTAGTCTCAAAAGTGCAGTCTATTGAAATTCAACCTGTGATGCACCAGACAAAGAAAACGAAAGGCAATGAAAAATCCTGCTTATTTTGAATTGGGAAATGCCACTGCTTTTGCTAACTGCAGAGGCTGCATTGTGTTTTACTGAACCCTTACCACATTCCATTAAAGATCTTGTTTTTAGGACTATAAAAACAAGTACCGAAGCTTTCCCGAGCGTGGGCTTGTCTTACAGAAATTACGTAGTAATAATCTAGTGAGTGCATGTGTGTTTATTTCTGGAGTGTGAAATTGTCTGTGCAGTGGATTTTCTTGGGATGGTCCAAGGTGTATTTTCTGCCAATTGTCAGTTTTGTGCTTTAGAGTACTTAGTGAGAGGAGTCACTCACATGGGAATAGCAGTGGGGTTTTCCTTCAGCTCTGTTTTTCAAATTATCTTATTTGGTAGAAGCTGTTCTGAAGCTTTTGGCCTGACATATTTTTACTATGGAAGGACTTCAGCTCAAGTGGTTAATTTTCAGAGGCTTCCTCCTCTGCCCCACTAAAAAGTGTTGAACTTTACTTGCTTTAGTAGGGATGTATGTGTCCAAATATTTCAAGTGAACAGAGCACGATTAGAACTGTAACTGTCTGTATTACATATCTCTTGGCCTACTGTGAATGGCCACCTCAGTACAACTGATCATTGTCTGAGTTGTACCCCAGCTGTGTGAAGTAAAACCTTTGTTTTATTCAGGACGCATCAAATTACAGTGGTTTTCTTTAATTGTGGAAAATGCTGGCTGATATTTAGCAAGATTGGTAGGAAATGCCTTCCGGGCTTACAGTCTCTCTTGCAGTAGGTATCTGTGGTGGGATTAACATCTAACTTTTGACATAAAACTTAAGTATAGTACTTGATAGGCCTGGCTCTGTTTTTTCAGCAAGTTGTGTAGTAAGGGAGTGATCTGGTGTCTGTTCTTAGTGCTGTAGAGAATGCAGCATGATCTACAAAATAATCTGAAGATTTCAGACGCTAGTTGGTGAGCAGCCTCCCTGATTCTCCAGAATGCTGATGCTGATTCTGCTCCAGCAGCGCTTACTGAGGATGGTGTGCGTAGAAAAAGTAAGAATCTCCCTCAGCCAGCTATGTCTGGGTACGTGTTGGTGCTCCGTCAGTATTCAGCAGTGTCTCAGACTAGAATAATTTTTCTGTAGCAATGGAGTGCTGCCCAATCATGCAAAAATGGGCTGTGGCCTCTTAATAGCAGGGCAGACTGTATCCTGTGTTCTCCCTGGTGAGACTTAATGTGCACCACAACAGTTGAAGTAAGCATGTGTAGTAAGCCAAATGCTTCCTGGAAATCCAAGCGTGCTGGAAGACAGCGCTGAGGAGTAAGCCACCGTTGTTGTCTGAGCAGTTCCTGGAGTCTGTTTCTTGCCCGCTCCCCAGCAAGTTCTGGGCTGGTAGCGCTGAAATCTTCCAGTCAGTGACAAATCAGCGTGGTGGATGAAAACTGGATTTTCATTTTTCTTTACAATTAATTGAAGTTAGATAAAACTTTGCTGCTGCAAATTGTAGATACCTGTATGTACCTTTAGACTTTCTAATACCAATGAAGTGTTCGGGTTTTTTTTTTTTTTTCCCCAGTGGGAACAGTTAACATAAATGGTCCTTGCTTTAATAAGTAGCTAAGTGTAAAATATCCACTGTGTGAGAGTATTTTTTGTACTCTTTAATTGCGTTGAAGGAAATTTAAAAAAAAAAAAAAGTGAAATGAAATCATTCTTCTTAGTTTTTCAGAATGCATACAGTAAGAAAAAAGCAAACACAACCAGTGGAATGTCTGCTAACTGTTCTGGTTATAAGTAGTGTTCTGCTAACCAATGAGAGAGGTTTAGGTTTTTTTGGACGTAACTAGTGTTAGCAGTGCAAAGCAAGACTGGCATCAATAATGAATACTTTTCTGGTTTAAATAACTGGTATCGTTCCATCCAAACTCTGCTGAACTCCTTGCGTTGGAGCCCAGAATAAGTGAGTCAGATATGGCTGTAGTTTGTCATAGGCTCTTTATTGAGAAATTGAACCTTTCTGAGCTCGAAAGGTTGTAGTAACTTTATATTGAAAATAAGTAAAAAGTTTGGAATAGATACCGGTGTTTTGAAGAATGACCGAGTAAAAGAGCAGTAAAAGGTAATCACTTCTGTGGTAGGCTACTTGTATGTATTTTCTGGTGACTTCATTACCTCTGTCAGAGATGATACAAAGATCTCTTCTCATTTTGACTTAAGTCCAATAAAATCACTCAGCCAGTAGAGGGCATGGAAACCACTTACAGGAATCTTCACTGTGCAGTGTTCTGTGTTGTACAGCTTATACAGGGGGAAGAAACATGATCTGCTATAAATTTCCTTATTTCACAATAGCAAGTGAATAGCGAAATTGCTTAACACCTCTTGTGGCCTTTTTTTTTTTTTTAACTCCACTGTATCTTTTTGGAACTGCACTGTCTCTCTGTGCTTTTTGCCCTCTTCTGCATCAGTTCAGAGGTATCAGAAATATTAAAAAAAAAAAAAGTAAAAAAATAAAATAAATTTGGGCTTCCATTAACTTCAGTAGAAATGGGAGGTAGATTCTGATGTAAATGATTGATTCCATTCTTCCATGACAGCAGGGCAGTGTATTAGAGGATAGCAAAACTTCTAGCCATTAATAATCAGTCAAATGAAACTGTGGAGGTATTAAGTACAGTTCCTCTCCTACCACCATCCAACACAAAGGTAATATGTAGTCTTGTACCTCGAATATTTTGCTTTATGTGCACAGTTTGTCCATAGTTGACAATTTACCAAAGAAAGTTGCCTCAGTTGAGGATTCTTTTTCAGGGGAGGTTCAGGTAGGAAATGAGGAGACATTTCTTCTCAGAAAGAGCAGTCAGGCACTGGGACGGGTTGCCCAGGGAGGTGGTGGAGTCACCGTCCCTGGGGGTGTTCAAGGAAAGGTTGGACGTGGTGCTTAGGGACACGGGTTAGTGGGTGACGGTGGTGGTAGTGGGATGGTTGGACCACATGATCTTGGAATTCTTTTCCAACCCTAATGATTCTGTGATTCTATGATAGTTTTTAATTCTGAATGTTTTACAGACTTGAGTGGACATGCACAGATAACGTGTTGAAAGTTAACTCCTTATTCTCTTGCCAATTAGACTTCTTTATTCTCTTATAATGAGCTATTCTTTATTCTTACTGAACCCGTTAAATTTCTCCTTTTCAAATTAATGAGGCTCCGTTTTTTATTTTTAAGTCAGCTTGCAAACAGCATGGCATTTTTTTTTAAAATATCTAGTAAGCTGAATGCAAAGCAGGAGTGACCTCTGAACACTGTTCTATTGCTGATTATGAAGTACAGGAGCGAGCTGCCATGTGTCACTTGGAATATGAGCACTATAATGTGTCCCTGAGCAATAGAGTTACAGCACGGATCCTGAGCAAGTGAAAAGGAATGTTAAAAGTTACCGTCTCACTTGGTTACATGGAAAATGTTCATAGCACTTGCATTATAAAGAGGACAGCTACTGATGCCTCTGCTGAGGAAAAGGAGGGGCAGAACTCCGTGTTCTAGACGAGTCAAATTGTGTCGCTCTGAATTTGAAAAGACAGGTCATCTTGTTATTGTAGCACTAGATTATTTTTTTTCTAATTAGTGTTGGGCCTTATAATTGCCCAATACTTGCACTAATTATCCTGAATCTTTGAGAACTGAGTGACTTTCAGATTGTAAATCTTAGGGGGGTGGTTGGACCAGATGATCTTGGAGGTCTTTTCCAACCTTTATGAATCTGTGATATTTGAAGGAATATTACTGCCTAAGACTAGATTAACCTGAGAAAAGACCTTTAGCATGACCAAAGAGTAACTGTTCTGAACCTAACTATAGTCGACTGAGGGTCTGTTTTCTATTAGTTATAATAAGCTAGTTATTGACTATGCTGAAAATTGGACTCCTGTTTTTTTTAGCAGTTCATTTTTTCTCTAATTACAGGCAACAGAAGATAGCAGAAAGGGAAAAAAGAGCAGCAGAACAACAGCGAAAGAAGATGGAGAAAGAGGCACAAAGGCTAATGAAAAAAGAACAAAACAAAATTGGTGTAAAACTGTCCTAACAGAAACGACGCATCGATGGCAGTGCCAGTGGGAAAAGAGAATTCCAGCTCTACAACATGCGTATTGGTATTGATTTAAGTATTTCCAGGACTTCAACACACTGCTCAATTTCAATGCATTCTTCAGGTCATTCTTGGAAGCCAGAATTCTCCCAAAGTATCTTGAACTGCTAGTAGATGATTCTTTAAGGAGGAAAAAAAATCACAAAAAAACAAAACACACAAAATCATGCCTTGGTGAAATGAAGTTTCCTACAATAGTTCTATTCCAGTACCCTTCTTTGCAGCAAAAGTGATTGAGCAAGGATGTTGATTGAGAGAGACTCCTAATGAACAGCTCAAGCCTAGCGAAAAGAATGTAAATATTCAGTGGTGGGGAACCTACTGTATTGTCTGTGCTTACCTGAAACATGTAATTAAACAGTTTTAAATAACCCTTTGCTTCCTACCTGATATCAAAATGTCTGCTTTTGCCTTTTTATAAAACTATCTATAAATACCTCAGAGTTTTCCGTTGGAGAGGTTTTGGAGGGAGTCCTGATGATGCGGTGCCAGTATTGTGCAGCAGCAGACACAACCCCGATGTGATACCACTGCTGTTCTAGCTACACGTGCAGAGCACAGCACCGTATGGGCTGCTGCAGGGAAAGGTGACTCCATCCCAGCCAGACCCAGGACAACATCATGCAGAAGAAGATGACTTGTTATGGGTGACCTGTGGCTCTACGTGTACTGCTGGTGTGCTGCGGTAGAGGACAGCTTACAGCTGAACGCTTCGCTGGGTTTCTCATCACTTCGTCACTTGCAGCTTCCTGTGTTACCGCACCCATTTACAACACTGCGGTGGCTACAGGCAACGGTATCGCTGCACAACTGGGGCGTGTTCTGCTCCCTGAGTGCAGGGGAGTGATTTAATTGTTTCTTTGTATTGGTAAATTTGTATTTCTTGCATAAACTGTTACTTCCTGCAGTTAGGAAAAAAATCCTGACATTTCCTATCCATTGCATAGGTAGTATAGTATAGTTGAAAAAAAATCTTCGTATTAATAAATTTAGTTTGGAAATCCTCAGTTCAGTTACCAGCACTCCTTGGATTCCATTTATGTACAGATAGACTTCAGTGGTAGGTGGCACTGGCACAGGCTGCCCAGAGAAGCTGTGGATGCCCCATCCCTGGAGGTGCTCAAGGCCAGGTTGGATGGGGCTTTGGGCAACCTGGGCTGGTGGGAGGTGTCCCTGCCCATGGCAGGGGTTGGAGCTGGATTGATCTTTATGGTCCCTTCCAACCGAAACAGTTCTGTGATCCTATGCTGTTATCTCTGAACTCATGGTTCAGGTGTATGGGTTTTTATCTTGTGACAGGTAAGTGAATTCTCACTTCCGTGCCTGAGGCTTGTTCCCCACACATACAGGGAACAAGGAAGTTGTGAAAGAATGGGACTGGTTGGGGGCTTGCCTATGGTGTGCCCAGAAAAACAGAATTTCTAACTAAGTTGCAGGTTCTGACACGGGTTTTGCTTGAAAGATAATTAAGATAGCAAGGTGGTAAGGCCTTAGTGACTGGAAAGTTCTTTACAAAAAAGTTTATTCTGCTTGTTGTGTTCCTTAAAGTCTTGCACAAGTTGACTGATTTGACAGAAATCTCAAATGTGAAGTAAGTCCTTGGGAACTGTTCAATTTCAAAATGCATTTTAGAAGGCAACAGTATTCACTTTCATGCTCGCTTTTTCTGTACAAGTGCTCTGGCTGGAGCAGAACAGACGGCTACGTGCTCTGCAGCCTAAACAGCTGCGTGGCAAGTAGATCTTAGAGCAAGCACTGGTAAAGCACCTGGCTGGCGAATGGGGGATAAGGGGAATGGCTGGGAATAAGATTTAATAAAAACCCCTGCCTGTACTTTTAACCACACTGGTGAAGCGAGGCCGTAAGTGTCGTAACTTTTGCACACCTCCCAGAACGGAGCTGAGACGCCCTCTGGATGTGCTCGGTTTCTTTCCCTCCTGCTGCTGCAGGCTCCTCCTTCCCCTCCATGCATCCTCTTGGCTGTGCCCTTTATTTTCCCTTTGCTGGGAGCCCAGCTTTCCCTGTTACTGTTGACTCTGGAGGACTGACCTGCTGGGAGGGCTGGAAAATCCTCCTTTCCTTGGCTCTGCTGTAGTGTTCATATCTGAAATGCCACATGTTCGTTTGAAGGGTTTTGGAACAAAATACTTGTTTGCTCATGTAGGACACGACACAACTAAAGCAGGACTTTGAGTGTATTGCTGCAGTCTGGAATTTGGAGGAGGTAGCTGCTTGGGGGGGAGAGAGAGAAACAACTGGATGGTCAGGAGCTAAGAACAGCCTCATGAGTGCAGGCACGGTAAGAGTGCAGTTTAGGGGCAGGGCAGGTGCCTCTCAGCTGGACATTAAAGAAAGGCTTACCTTTTCTTGGGTTAGGAAGGAAAGTGTGTGATGGGGTTATCAGCAGGTGTCCCTTCAGCCTGAGAAGGAGCTGCTGTTCCTGTGCTATCCTGAGAGCCTGAAGTTGGGCAGCCCCCTGCTGCTTTACCTCTTGCTGGTGAGCTGCTCGTCCTCCGCAGGTGTGTGATTTGAGGCAAAGATCACAGAATCGTCTAGGTTGGAAGAGACCTCCAAGATCACCGAGTCCAACCTCTGTCCTAACACTAACAAGTCCTCCACTAAACCATATCACTATGCTCTACGTCTAAACGTCTTTTAAAGATCTCCAGGGATGGTGACTCAACCACTTCCCTGGGCAGCCCATTCCAGTGCCTAACAACCCTTTGCTGTACTGGTATGGGCGCAAATTCTTTCTAACTTAGGACAAAAGGAGTTTGCAGTGACCTGTCTGCAGGCTGATGGTCCTCCTAGCTGCTCTGTGCAGCACCAGGGGAACGCAGCTCAGACATGTCAAAGATCAAAGCCGAGTACTAGAGGGGAAAGCAAATGAAGATGGCGTATCTGCAGCTCAGCTGCTCTGTCCTCTGTGGATAGGGTAACAATGGCCATTTCCCCAGTCTGGGGTTACAGCATTTATCTTGGTACTGCCGGCCTCTTACAAAAGGCACCATGAGCTGTCCATCTCCTGGTGGTACGGCAGAGGAAAGATCATAGAATCATAGAATATCCCGAATTGGAAGGGACCCATAAGGATCATCAAGTCCAACTCCTGGCACCGCACAGGTCTACCCAAAAGTTTAGACCATGTGACTAAGTGCACAGTCCAGTCACTTAAATTCAGACAGGCTTGGTGCAGTGACTACTTCACTGGGGAGCCTGTTCCAGTGTGCGACCACCCTCTCGGTGAAGAACCTCGTCCTGATGTCCAGCCTAAACTTCCCCTGCCTCAGCTTCACACCGTTTCTGTGGGTCCTGTCACTGGTGATAACAGAGAATAGGTCACCTGCCTCTCCACTCCCTCTCGCAAGGAAGTTGTAGACAATGGAGAAGATGGAGACTTGGAAGCGAGCTGAATTTTGGGTGGAGAGCGCAGCCAGGATTTTCTTCAGGTAGGTGATGGGAACTCTGCAGCCTCTCGCTGAGCATAGCTGAATGCTTTCTGAGAGCTGAGCAAAGATTTTTTAAGGGCAGGAAGCAACTTTGACATTATTCTAATGTTCGTGCCTCCTACCTTTTAAACAACCTGTTTTAAAACACTGCTGCTATATGGAGCCTGCCCAAACCAGGGTGTGAAGTGAGTTGAGCCTGTTGAAATTTTACATGTGGCGAGGTTTGTGCTGCTTTTTTTCCCGCTTGCTACAAAAGAAACCTGGGTAGTCACAGGTGAGTGTCTCTCCTGGAACTGGAGATCACTTTCTGCTCTAAGTTATGCTCCATTTCCCCACCACTCAAAGTGAAGAGCACTTAAACAACAGCAGATGTAACAGAGCAACCCACGATTGTAATAAAGATGCTAACACTGGGGCTAAGGAATCGGTCCATTTGCCTTGAACAGACATTTTAAAATAGGAATAAGGCATTCTCCATGATGTTTTTTTTTCATTCACAACAGGAGACACTTAGGAATGATGGGGTAAGAACGAGGCTACCTGCTTCTGTTAGTACAGCGTGGGTGCGGCTGAGCGCGTGGCGGGTGCATCTGCAGACCAAGCGGAGCCTCCTCCTGCGGAGCGCTTCCACTGGGCGCTGTAATTAGTTGTTCCTCAACCTAACTCTCTTCTGAGGGTCCTGACGATTCCTTATGCCCTCACATGGAGCCTCCTCTGGCTATGTATGTGATACCTCATCTGAAACAGAGCATTTTTTAATAGCTTTGCTAAAATAAGACACTCGTACGGTTGTAAGTTTTCTAACATGCTTTAATGAACTTGTGATTATAAAGGTAATTTACAATAAAGCTATTAAATAAACAATAAGTTAAAACCCAATACATTTATAGATGGTATTTCACATGGCTCGAATGACTATCACGTTCCAATACATTAAGACTTTAAAACAACATTAATATTCAAAGTGTATCCACCCCTATATTTACCATTGTAACACGTTTCAAGACTCCCACCCACTTAACATTTTTGGTTACAGTCCCCTCATACGCACAAGACCAGTGGAATGCTCGAGCAATTGCAGGTTTGGAAGAGCACTACACGAGACAGGCATGAACGATGTGCTGGAAGCTGCCTGGGAAATATGAATTATTATTATTTTTTTAAATTGAATTGACGTTTCAGACAACACATGGAAAGTGCTAGCATGCTTTCTAGAGTACACGTGTGATACACTTTGGGGAAACGAGCCTCCATCTTACTTAACGCTGCAGTTTCACAAGTGTTTTAAGTTAGTGATGCCTAAGGAAACACCCCACCTTCCTCTCACCGTTTGTTCACGTATGCATCACATGCTGCCCTTCAGCCAGTGCATTTGCTCAGTGAAGCGGGCAGGGAAACTGAGCTTAAACTAACTCAGCAAGCAAACCCGAAGCAGTGCTAGCTGTAATTCTGCTTGCTGCCCCTTATCCTGTTCACTGGGCAGACGCGCTGACACAAGAAAGACGCCAGCAGAGGGGAGGGACCCGGTGACTGGGCACAGGAGGACTATTTCTGTAGGCAGCAATACAGTCCTATGCCAGTTACAAACGTTTTGAGAAACTGCAGGGTTCAGCTTTGTCATTTTGAAACAAGGAACATGTTTTCGAACCAAGTTATAGTGCAAATCAAATAGTCAAGAGCAAAACAATGCAGTCTGCCAGAACATACAGTATTTCTCTTATCCCTGCCCCCCCCACTGCCTCAGCCCCCTGGCGCCCCGTGACTGAGCAGAAATTAGGTTTTGATGTTGAAGGGTGTACGACGCAGTGAGTGCAGGGCCACCAGGCAGCACCCACGAAGCAGTGTTCCGATATTGTACATGGGGTCTACTCCTCCTCTCTGAGTGCTGAAGGCCCACATGACAGTGGGTACAACAGGGGCTGCTACCGCCAGGAGATCTACAAGGAGGCTGCTGTTCCAGTGCTTCTTTGTTATTCCTGTCTGAGAGCAAGTATTCACATACCAAAACTCTTCATCACACAGCTCTGTAAAATCCAGTTCTTTCATGACCCGGTTCTCGTTAACTTCACAATCCACGTTTCTGTGTGGAGACTCCACAGAAGGCAACAAGATGGCAGAGTTTGGACTGTTTGGAGTTAAGTCCACCACCATACCAGAATCCACAGTGTAGGTTCCAGAAGAAAACTCACTCAGTTCCTTCACTGAGGAAGGTGGGCTAGGAGGGGCATCTTGAGATATGAAGATATTTTGAATGAACAACTCCACATTTAGGCCACGTGGCACGTCGGTCTGAATGGACTGTTCCGCTGTCATGTTGCTGCTTTCCTCCTCTTTCTCAGAAGAAGACAGTTTTTCATCAGAAACATTTTCATGTGTCTCTCGATCCACAACAGAACTGGAGGAAGATGGATCACTCACTTCAGAACTTGCAGTGGTTAAACTCTCCTTAGACGAATCGCTCTCGTTACTTGTGTTACTTGTGTCCTCAGTGTCCTCGCTCCTCACTGCTTCATTATCGCCCATCTCCTCCAAAGCTTGGTCCTCTGTGATGAGGCTTTCTGGCGTCTTGACATACAGAGCTAACGGCTTCCCTGGGGAGTCAGACACATACTCGTTGCTCAGAAAGCCGCTGTGAGCCATCTCCATGCTGTGCAGCAAAGATTCCAGTTTCTTGTTTTGAACGTTTATGTCTACAAAATATTTCTGAATGCCTTTGTCTTTATCTGCCAAGTTGTTCTTCATGGTTTCAATAACCTGCTTGAGTTGTTTAATTTCCTTTTTCGCTTCCTTTAAGGCCAGCTGTGCCTCCACACGGCAACACTCCTCTTCAATCCAGTCTTCTCTCATGCGTTCCAGCTGAGTTTTCAGCTCTTCTACTTCTGTCTCCCTGTAGCACAAGAAAAATGTTGTAACACTTCTGCTGACTGGCCAGCTAGAGTCAACAAAAGGCTCCACTGCACCGGGATGGCCAGGCAGAGGAGATGCTCCACGGAGGAAGCAAATTCCTCCACGCGCCACTTGCTGACACTGCTGAGAGTCAGCAGAGCTGTAAGGCAGCTGCCAAGACACGCTGGCTGACCGCTAACTGGAATCACCAACCTCACCACGCAGTCAGCAGTCTTGTGGCACTTTTGAGGGTTGTGCCACGATCCCTGACATTTGGAGGTGCAAGTGGTGGCCTGTAGGTTGGATCCAATCAGTACAGCACTTGCACCTCACCTACTGCCTTGCCCTGGAGGAACGGAGAAATGTCTGCCTGGAGAGCACACGCTACACGTTGTCCATGCCTGCAAGCAGCTCTGTGCCTGCAGCCACGGTAACGCTGATCTCACGCGGCAGGCGAGCTCCAGACCTGAGAGATGCAGAGGCTGGGCTGGCCTCAGCTGCACCCTGGGGTCCCTGGGACTCTGCCTGGGGAGGACACTCAAACGCCCCTTCATGCCTGCTTGGGTTGTGTGTGCTGGAGACCCAGCTCTCAAAGCCCATTTTCAGTCAAAGAAATGACATCTGTCGCTGTGTAATGCACATCGTCACTTCTTTGCTCAGCACCAATACAGAGGGCTATTGTGAAAAATTCAATGTAAGCAACAAAAACACAAGCGGACTCACTGGTTTGTGTAACAGCTTTTCTTTCATTAGGGAATAAGGAGCACATTTTGAAGTCGTATTTCACCAACAGAGGTAGAAAGAAGACTAAAGTAATACAAGTTTGCAGGGATAAAACTGTTTTATGTATAAAAATTCTTGGTGCTAAATCAGACTGATAAAAATACCCTTTATTTTTAATAAAATTGCCTAATATTAGGCAAGTTCAAAGGGAAAAGAGCCAGCTTTATGCATAAATAAACTGCATGGTATGTATTTACTGAGCAGATGAAACCTGAAATACCTTGAAAACAACTTAACCAGTCTGATTGTATTTTAAATTTCTTAGTTACAACTTTACGAGGTGAAGAAATTAGTAAAACATTCAGCAGTCCCATCCCTATATGTTCTTGAAAAAACCTTTACAACTCTGATTTCTGAAATGAAATATACCTTTCTTTAAGCTTGCTCTCAGATTCCTTCAGCTTTGTTTTTAAATGTCGTACTGTGACTTCCTTCTGCTGTAGAGGAGTCAAATACTGTTCCGGATTTAGTGGCTTAATGTTACGGTTCTCACCACAAGACAGGTATCTCCCTGATCGCCTGAAAAGAAAAAAAGACAAACAAACCGTCACATAACATCACTCCTACAGTTCTTCAGCTTTGGCAAAAATAAAAATACCATATTGACTGATACAAAACTGAGTTTACACTTGACTCATCTGGGGCTTCTCAGTGTCAGCACAAGTGACTCACTCTGGTAAGTCAAAATACCTGAGGGAACTGCTGATATGTGGCTATAGTGAAACATTTCCTATTTATAGCACTTGGTCTCAGTGCAATTACACCAAAAGAGACATTTATCTTTAAAATAACAAGACATCCCCTCACCTAAAATGGGTGGAGTGTTCAAGAGCAGACAGGCTATCGACACAGCTAAGTAAGTTAATGTAAGAACTGAGTTTAGATCCACGTATGAATTATAAAGTTGTGCACACTGAAAACTAGATTCACCCTGTCTAGCTTCAGGTGTGTATCTGACATGCTAGACTGCTGAGCTGTCTGAGAGAGAAAAGGAGATACGGAAACAGCAGCAGCATGGTGGCAATTTAGTCTCTGCACTATGTGTTGCATCCTCTGGCAGGCATCTGTTTTCTTCCCTCTACAGGAAACTGCACTCCTTGGGTAGGTGCCTAAGGCTAGGCAGGGTGAATTTTTGCCTGAGTGTATAGTATTTTCTATAGTACCGCACCCAACTCTCTCCAAAGCAAAAGGACCCTTATGTGAAAGAGCCAGTAAATCCACATGGGAACTGATGGCATGAAACCACATGAAAGAGCCTGCCTTGAAGTGAAAACCAACTACAAGAGGCCTTTGACCGAGAGTAACCTTTAATTTTACAGTGCTGAAACAAAAAAGCTTTTGCAGTGGTAGGAAAATATGGGTTGGAGCACCCTGCTGACTGTCAAGCCACCAGTATGAGGAGTCACACCTACGCCGAGGAGCAAGATGACTTGCTTGGCTATTCCCACATTCGAGTGCAGAGCACTGAACTCTGGGATAATGAAATAAACACTTGCCTCATTATTGGGCTGCTGTCACTTCCTTTGTTACTTCCTGAGTTACTGCTAGGGGGAGAAGCCCCATAAAGATGTTGGATGCTAACAGGATTCTGCTGATTTCTGCACAGCGTAGACAAAAGGTCCTTTTCACGGAGAGCAGGTGGGCTGGCTGCAGACTTGTAGGATGACAATCCACTATTCCGACCATAAGGGCCACGACTGGAGAGGAACCAGAATGGTTAAAGCATATTGGGTTATCCTTGTCACACAACCCGTTATGTCTTACTTTACATCCAAAATTGTCCATGAGATACCACTGGAACAGATAAATAACTGTGAGCAGCTGGAAAAAGAGCCTAGATGTCATCAGCCACTGCATGTTCTTTCATCGACTGTGAGGGTCTTAGTTTGAACTATATGATCTAGGAAACCTCTGGCATTCATTTTCACATTTCTCTGTTTACATTACAGTTCCCAGTGACTCCATCAGATCATCCACATTCTCTGAACCTCTGACTCCATTAAGTAATTAGAGGGCTACAAACCTGACTAGTTCCAAACGAACCACATTTCAGCTTTCCCCTGCCAGGCCTGCAGAGAGATGCCCAGCCTTGGAGGCTGACAGAGGCTTGTTGTAAGACCTCTGTCAGATTCCTCAGCAAGCAGCCTGAGGGATCGCCGTGTGAAGTGAAAACAGATTTTGTTTGAGCCACTGTTCTTTTGTGCCTTTGGCAAACTGGGTGCTTCAGCTGTCACTGTCAGCTATTTATTTGCTTAGATATAGTTTGAACCTTGAGAGCAGGCTGAAATGGTATTAAAATAGACAAAGAAAAGCACAGTTTTTTCTTCCTTACAGTTTCTCTTGTACATACCTACCTTTCTTTTCCCAAACTTTATTAACTAACTTGTTCATTGTGTGTGCTTGAATGCAATTCATATCTGCACTGTCCAAGAGCACCAAAGAACTGGGGCACTGGGGACAGTTTTTAGAGGTGCACTCTTCATTTGTTCAGTTGATACGCTTTCCTACACTACTGTGCTGCTACCTTCAGTCTCTACTGGAAGTTGGTTTTCTAAACTCTAATGAAAGGGCAGATTTCAAAAAATATGGAAAAAGGCAAATCTAGCCAGCAAAAGAGAAGGCTCAAACATAAAAATTAAAATACCACAGAATTATGAAGAGAAATCTCTTCTTAAAATTGTCTGAATTGGTTTCCTCCCTTCTCTGAAAATGGAACAGTTTATCAAGAACAGATGGCTGACTGGCTATGCTGCAAGCCTTCATCACGGTGCTGTGGTTTGGGTGAATTTACAATTATTTTACAATAAAGTGCAGGACTGTGGTTTGTGACAACACTGAAATGTTTCATAGTGAGTTAAAACAAACAGTTAAAAAAGAACGTGTTACAAAGGAGACATCTCTTTCCACTTTGTACAGTACAGCATTGACTTTTGTGTAATAACACAGCAATGCATTTGAAGGAGCATTATTACAGAGGACTTCTATCCAATTAAGTAGGTCAGTATAGTCTAATATTTATGTTTATATTTAAATACACAATAATAAATGAAATTACACGTTCTTGTCATTTTAGGGCTTCATATTACACCTAGTTTTTTTCCACAAGTAGTAACTTTATATTGTTAGATTTAATCCAGAGAGAGCTTAACTGATCCTTATTTTTTTAACAGTCTCATGATACAGATAGGAAATTGTTCATTAAACATCATTCTGCTGATCTCTGTACACTGGGCCACATTGAAGAAGTCTGTGTGACTTCAGCATATGGGTATCCTGCTGCTGGTCCCAGTCTGCCTGCCAGCTCCTCTCTCGTGACTCCACAAAGGGCAGGAAACAAGTCTTGTCAACTTGAACTCTTTCCACCTACTCAAAAAAATGTACCAGCAGGGATTGCGTGGGCAGAGCACAATGTGCACTGCTTCATCCAAACACCCCAGTATTCACAAGCTGTCTAGATCTGCAGTTCACAGATGATACGGAGAAAACTTAATGAAATCTTTCAATGAAAGGTTCATTGAGGTAGATGACTATGATCATCTTTTTTATTTGCATATAATTTTAGTTATATAAAGGCTGGATGAGGGTGTTTCAGAAAAGAACATTAAAGGCAATATTGTCAACTTCTTCCTACAGAAAATAAGGTCATAACCTGGAAGTAGTGATATTGTACGCATTAATCGCAAGATCTTACACTGCAGTCTTTGCACTAGCGACACTTGAAATATACAGGAAAATTTAGTTTGCTTACTTGCGAGAAAAAGAAAATCTTTTGTTTCCAGCAGCAGACATACGGACTTCAGGAACTGAAATACTGCCTGTGCTGCTTGAGGAGCTAAAATCAGCTTCACTCCCTGGAAAGGAAAAGGGAAGAGTAAAGATATGATGGAAATTATAACTCAAAGACTATTTGCAAAATAACAATGAATCACAAGCATCCTTCCTTTGTCTGCGTTGTGTGAATCTTAGAAGTTACATGAATTTTCAAACATCCCCAAGGACAAGCACTGGATATGTTCCAGATTTTCAGCACTTCTTCAGAACTGGCACTTCAACAAGAGCACAAAAAAAATTTGGACACCATACACCGCACTCTACAGAAGCCATTTTAGAACCAGGCTAGAAACATTTGTTATGGCAACCTGTTTGCTTTCTCACAGCTATCAGTATATGAATGAAGCTGCTGACATGGCTCCTTCAAGAGCATGGTGATTAAAAGCATCCAACTGTAACTACATTTCTCTTGTTTCAAACCATATGAAAATAGTATCTGCTGAGAGGAAAGCTGCTTCTAGGTTGGTTTCTGAGCTGATGTACGTCTATATGTATGTATAAATGTATATAGGCTAACAGGCAATATATATATTTATCTGTCTCTATATATGCAGGTTTCCATGTGACACAGAAGCATAGTAAGGCAGTTCTAACAGCTTTAAAATAATCCCTTAATAATAATGCCTGGCTCTCAAGTGCTTCTTGGGTGTTAAGCCACCTATCTGATTACTGACTTCCTATAGATTACAGCCTGTGTATCCCAGGTGCTGTTAAACTGATCCCATATTGCTAAGGTCAGTAGTAGATAAATGTATTAACACAGTCTTACCATGTGGAAGAAAATCCTGATGTTAGGATTTGTTTGTCACTCAAATTGCCATTGTACCAAGCCACTTCCAAGTCTAACGCTGCAGGGTCGCAATGACAGATAATAGCTTTATTTGAGGGAATGGAAATAACTTTTTGAGGTCTTTAAGAACAGCTGCTCAGCAGGAAGGCACACCGTGATCACCCAGCACCTGCCCCCTGAGAACTGGTAGGCATCTCGCAGCCGCTGCTTCTTCACACCACCCAGGACGGAGCAGAGGGCGGTGGGTGCCCTGGCGCCCTCCCAAATGAGCATGGGGATGGCTGTGGGTGGTGGCAAGGCTCGGGAGAAGCCTCCTGCTGGAGCCCTCCTGAGGGCTGATGACAGGGCCCTGCGGGTACTGGCCCTCGGTGCCCCCACCACAGCCACCTGCCCCACTCAGCAGCTGAGGACTTAGCAGAGAACTCATTTTTGCTATAAGCCACGTTTCCACGAGGGGGAGATGCAGCTACAGCTGCTGTGATCCCCACCATGGCAAATAAACCTTTAAGTTCACAGATCCTTCAACCTTTAACAAAGCTGACAGGCAGATCTTATGCTCCTGGAATGTGCATGGAAGAAGGCACCGTCAGAGCACCTCTTCACAGACACAGGCTGAAACAGGATGAAGCATTTAGCAACCACTCTGAGTGGCCTTCGGTTCACAGGTTTTCTGATTTAACTCGGTATTTTCCCAATTTTGCACAGTCTGAGTGCCAGGATTCACATGATTCATGACTCCGACCTGTCCACCCGATCTCGAATAGCAGCTGGCCAGAAGCGCTCTGGCTTTTCAGCAAGGAAAGCGCTGCCCTTCCTGTGACGTCCTTTTGCCGCCTGCTTGGACGCTGCAGGACTCAGCAGGATCCAGCTGGTTTCATTGTTCTTTTTTAGGCTGCAAGGCCGCAAGCTATAGATCAAGCTTAGGTACCTGTCACACACGTGGAAGCAAGGGAGTGCCACAAACTCAGGCACAAAACCAACCTCGGCCCAGTCACAAGCATTTAATGGGGTCCCTTGTGATGACAGGGCAGAAGTCCACCACAGAGGGGAAAAACATTTCAGTGTCTTGGCTGTTTTCACACTGTAGAGCTCCAGTAAAAGGAGTATTCAAGGAACATGTCTTCTGCTCCCCACAAAAAAGACAGCTCCAAGCCACAGTTATGGGGAGAGGGAGCAGGCAGCCAGGAGTGGGGGCAGCAACGCAGCTGGCCCTGACTCCGCTAGGGGCTGAGCGAGAAGTCTGTGACAGAAGTGTAACCGTGCCTCCTAACTAGCAAAACCTGCAGACCACTAAATCATAGAGGACAGGGGTTTTACAAGAGGAGTTTGTTCTGAAACAGCCTCCACCATCTCACTGATGGCTGGTGTGTGCCAGGGCTGCCGGCAGCCCTCGGGGCCAAGCGTCCCTCACAGGAGGGTGACGCGAGGCGTGGGGCTGCAGGAGCAGGCGTGAGAGGGCAGCCGGGGCCTTCATGGGCACGCAGACAGCTGTAGGCATCACTCCCTGTTTCTCCGTTTGGCCCAGCCCAGCCCACTCCAGGGTCTGATTTCAAAGCGTGGAAATTCATAGCTTAGTTCTCAAAAAAGCTGTCCCAGGGACCCAGTTTTACAGCGCCTAGCCAATCCCATATCCAGTTCGACATCCCTGATAACCAGACCCGGGGTGACCCAAGTCGCTACGGCTCTAAGCAAATCGAAACCACATGCAGAGGCAGGGAAGGGCGGGGAGGCAGAGTGACAACTCTGCTTTGTTCCATAGAATATTTATATCGTGTCTACAAATGCAGATGGCAGTGACCCTCTCCTTGGGGAAGTGAAATGACCGTGGGACATAATATCTGAAGCTGCAGCAGTTTTCCTGGTAAACAAAGCACTCTCATCTAAGAGATTACAGTACAAACAACACTGCCTCAGAACCACGCAAATCTACTTTTACAAACAAGACCCGAACAGGTAAACACGTCGCACGGATTTCATACCTCTGATGTTCAGGCCCCCAAAGCATTCGTGCCCTTGCAAGACGCCAACAGCTTTCCAAAGCCCAGCACTGGCTGCTACACAGAGAAACGAGCCCTGGCCGGGGCTCATCTATGATTAAGCAGACCACATCATAATCAGATCTTGTTATTGAAAGCATTTCAAGGAAGCAAGGCTTAATAATAGCCTCTCCCTGACCTGTTTGGCTTGCAGCGTAGTGCTGGGAAGGGCTGCCAAGCTAGGTACTGCAGATGTGATTTAGCAGAGCCTGGAAATGCAACCACCTCAAATGCTGAGATTTCTGAAAGACTGAAGTGCATTTGAAACCAGGAACTGCTTCTGCAGAGCAAGAATTAACCTTTCTGGCCCCAATTCTGATAACTGCTATATACAAGCTTAACACTGAGCACAGGAGAATACTCATGCTCAAAATGAAGCATATGTATATTTATAGAATCTTCCAGAATGTTTTATAAATTAAAGGGGTCGCTGTCTGTAATGTTTCCAAGTGTGTTAGTTATGTTCAAGCTAGCTCTGCATGTAACAGAGCTCAACAGTAATGTTACTAGGAGAACTAAAAATATTTTCTCCTACTTGGTAGGTACCTCTACGTAAAATAACCCATACGATATAAATTGCAAGATATTATTCTGGGTATTACTTCTGTCTTACAAATGCTCTAACAAAGAGCACAGGCAGAAGCAGAACGCAGGCCCTCACCCTTCCTACAGCCATTTTGTCACAGACAGCAACCCAAGGAAGCCTGTCACAGCAACAAAAATAGTCAACAATGTGGCTGCAAAAGCTCACAAATGCAAGCAGCAGAACAGCCCTCAGAAGCAGCATTAACCATGACAGCAACTGACATCTCTCAAAAAACATCTTTTTTTTTAATCCTAAATGGCCATAACACTTGTTTTGCCCTGATCCGAGGCTCCCCTGTTGAAGAGGGCTGTATCACCCACCCTTTCCCACAACAGACCCCACAGGTTGAGCTGCCAGCTTTTGCGGTATCTTTTGAAATTCATTCACATAATCTTCCACGCTGCAGCCGCCTGGCACCACAGCATCAATAGGCTGCTGGCAGGTGAGCTGACACAGGAATATGCTCTGACAGAAATGCTGGCGCAGCCTGTCGCTCCGGCCGGCCATGCAGCGGGCTCCCGAGCAGCAGCACACGCATGCTGCAGGCAGGGCGGAGCACAGCCGTGAGCTGGGAAGAGCACCAGCTTCTGCTGTAACATTTTCCAGAATTGCTTCTTGCCTTGAATGGGTATCTGAGATGCAGGAGCAAAACTGTGCAGCATCTGGCACTGCCCCTGTACTGCTCGGTGGGCAATGGCACCGAGCTAACAGCATGATGCCACCAGCATCGTGCTCACTGCTGCCTTTTAGCCTTCTTGCTGCCCTGACAGCACCGTGACCGTCACGTAGCTCTGGCCAGCATAGAGGGGAAGAGAAAGGAACCTCCAGCCCTGTGACTGCAGGCTGTGCAGCCTGATGTGGTAGGGGCATGTGGCGCATGGGTGCAGGACCACACAGCTGCAGAGAGGGTGGCTGAAGCCTGCTGGGTGGGTGATGGCACTTATCTGCACCCTGACCAGGCATCCTGCTGCAGCACTGCAAGTGGCTGGGCAGCCTCAACTCATTACTCACGGCCAAATTCTCCATCCCATGCGTGATGCAATTGCAAGCTTAATTAAAATTAAGGAGGAGGAAATGATGCCTGTGCATGGCCAGGTAATCCTCCAGTGGGCACTGCTGTATGTTTGTCCTGTTCACGCACTACAGCCATTCCACCTACATTTGTGGGTGTAGAAAAGCCACATCTTCAACCCTGCTCTATTCATTGCCTCGGCCACAGCATTACGATAATGCTACAGTACAGTGACCGTGTAGTGCATTACATTCAGAACTTTTACAGGCAGAACAGATTAGGTACATTGGATCCACCAGGACGGTATGCAAACACCGAAATACCACATCCTGTATGTATACATGTATATAGACTCAGCATGTACATTTCTTACACAGACAGACACACAATAACCCCACATGCATGCCTGAAGGACAGTATTCCACATTCCAGTCTGCTACTTCTAGCCATTACAGGTGGTCAAATACCACACTGTCCGATCTTCTGTCCTTAGTATTAAAATTTTACTTGCACTTTAGCATTTAATCTTTTTCCTTTCAAAAGATTAAAGATGAAACTTTCTCGTGTGCATTCTATTGTTCATTTTTTATATGAAAAGTAATATTAAAATATGGAAAAATGGAAAAAGTTCAAGTAACATTTGCATCAGGAACATTGATAGCTGATTGGCAGAACTGGCTTCCCAAAACTCAGGAAGCATATGAGCTTATCAAAATTTAGTCTTTTTGTGTGTCAGATTTACAATTTGATTATTATTTCATAGCTGCCAACATACATAAACCACGGAATTTACCTACCTTGTGACTCCATAAACACAGTCTCTCTATATGTATCAGTCTTGATGCTACATTTTGCATATAGTCACCCAGTGAAACAGAGCTGTAAATAAAACAGGGCTGACAGAGACAGCTTGTCCTTAAGATGTAAAGCACTTAAATTCACTGAGCCTCCTTGCCTTTAAAAGCATCCTGTTATATGGCAATGGGACCAAAGTACGCATACGTGTTCACTAGCAGCAAACAGAGAAATAAACGGAATGCTGTCTCTGTAGACAGCTTTATTTAGAGACCCCAGGGGAAGAGATAGGGCCTGACTGTGCAGAAACTCCAGCAGAGCCATTAGGAGCAGCTGGAAAAGCAGACAGCCTTGTAATGCATGCTTTTGAAAGGATCTGTGGTTTTAAGGGATTTGCTTTCCTTTATCTTGAAACCTCCAATTCATCTCTCTAGCTCTGATCTCTAACAGCACAAGCAGTGTGTGCCCAGGCAATACCAACGCTGCATCCTTTCTGCTTAACATGGGGTTGTTCCCGCAAGGTTGTCCTCATGTACCACGAGCATCCTAGGGGAGAAGAGCCCACTATCCCCATGCGCTGACAGAAGTAAGAAAAAGAAGCTGGAAAGAAGTGATGAGGTCTCGCTTCAGTGTTTCAGGCTTTCCTTCAGGTGGCACCCTTAAAACGACCTGTTTCAAGGGCAACGTCTCCCAGTGGACTACGCGCTCAATTTTCAGTGCCAGGTCCATAACTGACAGTGGCTTTTGTTTGCAGTCCCTGATCTTTAACTTATTTCTTATTTGACTTACTACATGTGAGAGTTCTATCTGGGACTTGCTATTCTATTTTACACCACACATAACGAGGTAAAAGCAGATATATTCCTGTGCGCAAGGAGCACGACGTGGAGCTCTCCTCCATGTGGACTGCTCTAACGTTTGGGTGACACAAGCTGCTCCTGCATGCTCTCCCTCTGCCCATGGCTCATACTCTTTTTCAGCATGAACTCCACAGTAAATGGAGGAAGGTGAGATCAGTGGACCTGGATCTCTTATGAGAGGTGTGGATTTGAACTCCATTAGTCTAAGGAGAGTGCTGCACTCAAGTCTTTTGCCTGAGCTCCAGCTCAAGGAAGCTGTTTTTGTGTAACTGCTGCACTAAATGTGGTGCTAACACTAGTGGTGGCCGTATTTCAAAGAAATGAAGCGTGTTGGTTGTCTGAACTGACACGGGACAGTCTAGCTGGAGCAAGGAGGTTTGGAGTGAATCTGAGGCACACTGAGGACTACAAGAAGATGGCTCAGTCAGGGAGCTAGGCACTTCTCTCTGGCATTGCCTATGGACTGGTGGAGGTGTTTTCCTGCCTGGCATGCTCTCTGCTGTGAATCTTGGATTTTACTACCTAACAAACTCCTCATTTTATATGCAGTTCAGTCATCAAGCTCAGACTTATGAGTTGCGCTCCCAGAACCAGACAAGAAGAAGCTGGGCACAGCAATGCCTGGCATCATCAACCCTAAATGGAGAACAGGCATACCCTCCCCTATCCCTCTGCATTGCCCAATGAAGTTATCACTCGCCACTCTTGGGCGGACAGCCACCCAAACCTTTCTCAGCACTCCCCCGCCAGCCTGCAGTGCTGCCCACACAGCACTGTTAACCCCAGCTCAGCTGATTGCATGCTCCAGCCACAGCCAGTATAACCTGGGCAGATGGCAAAGGGGCAGCCAGAAGGGATGTGGAGCCAAACTGTCAGTGTGAGCCTCCACAAACTGTTCAGAACTGCTGGGTGAGGAGACTTCCAGCTCAGTATTAACTAGCAGACTTCTGGGAAGATCTGCAATGCAGATCCTACTTCCCAGTGTTTGAATCTAAACTTGCTTTTATAAATGATCCCTTCCATTCAGACTGCTGGCTGTGTGATCTGAACTATTTATTCCTCTTGATTTTTGCTCATCTTGCTTGCTTACTCCTCTTACTTTGGAAGAAGATTTGTTATCAAACAATATAATCAAAATTTATCTCATTAAGCAGTTTTCTGATCTCATCCAAGTACTATAGTTTGGGTAGTAATCTGAACTGTATTAATGCAAATTCTAAAGACTGCACATCTCAAAATGAATACAGAATGTGACTTGTGTATGCTGTGAAACCACAATCAATCAAGCTCCTCTCTAAAATCACAGTCACTACAAACTAATTACTGATGCTGGCAGAGAGCCATCATGTATATTCTGCATATCACTATGATCTAAGCTTGTTTTTCTTAACTGTTTTTAATTCATGCTCTTGTAGAGCAGCTACAAGTGGATGTTGGAACAGATAAAAGGCATTTCATGTAAATTATTTTTTTCTGCTATATATAACTTAAGGAGATCCTTCACACAGAAATCTGCCTGACCTAATTATTTTTTGTACTGTTATAAGCAGTTTGAGCTGGTCTGACAATAACTTAGAAGTGGCTCCCACAAACTTTCTCTTCTCAGCCTGAAAAGCCCCTTGGCAGGGGAACATGTTCACGGGGCAGAAGGGAAGAGTCTGGGGAGCCTACCTTCCTGTTCAGACCGACAAACAGGCTCTTGGGATCAGAGGTGGAAGAATGCCACTTTGCTACACCAACTTCACTAGAAACATTGAGACTGGATGTCTGAAAAATATACTGATAGTGATATAACCTGGTATTCAACTTGCATTTGATAGTTTTATACAATGTATGTGCAAATGCACCAATATACAAGTATCTTTTACAAGTAAGTGTGTGCTGTCACCTCAGGAGATTTTTTTGCTCTGTACCTAGCAGTGCTATTTGTTCTGTTTCAAGGGAAATAGGCTGGTCAGATGTATTTTTAGGAGCTGGAAAATGTCATCTTTGGCAGGATGACTTAGCAGTACACAGAAAGGGAGCGAACTCCATCACAGACTGGGAAAACATCCCAGCCCTCCTGTCACGTTGGTGGCAGAAGTTTAACAAAGGGCTTTCAGAGGCCCCTTCTTCACGTCTGCTAAATCTGGTTCCAATACACCAGGGAGAGAGAGGCTGCCTCGTGTACAGCAATTAATTGTACAGGCACGCGTCCACAGTATATATGCAAATGTATGGGCTGACATGCTAAACTTGATTCAGCTGAAAGTTTTTGCACAGTCTCCCTTAATATAAAACATATGGTTTTCATTACAATGTAAACAAAACAATTTAAATCAGTTTGACATGTTTTCAGCTGGGAAGAGAAAAACACGGGAACAAGAAACGTATCTGGGAGCTAACCAACTAAACAACCCTGAGGTCCCAAGGATGAAAAGCAAAATTCATCATAATCTAATAAAACATTACCATAACACACACATTGAAATCATTACAAAAACTAATTGAGTTCAAGTGTCATTGACTGACAAGAACACTAAAACCCTACCCTGTATATCAACTAGTTGCCTAAACTATTGCTTTTATAGTAATAAAGCTACACTAGTTCTGAGGGCAATACATTACAAGTTATGACTGCTGTCACTTGCTGTTCAAGCCCCCCCCCCCCCCAATAGCACTTATTATTGAGAAACACTAATTACAGACATGAAACCTGTGCTTTTCAGCTTATTAATCCTTGAGGGTTTATGGTCACACTGTGTTCTGCCAGTTCTAGCAAACAGACACAGCCTGATGAGCTCCTGGGTTCAAAAAGATAACAACATGGTATTACCTGAAGAATTTCAGAAGTGATATAGATACCCTATCATAAAGTAGGTTCACTTTTTGGTGATAGAATCGTGGAATCATTAAGGCTGGAAAAGTCCTCCAGGATCATCTGGTCCAACCGTCCACCAACCACCAATATTTCCCACTAAACCATGTCCCTAAGCACCACATCCAGTCATGTCACATTGAAGGTGGTAACACCCCGAGCTTCTTGGGAAAGTGATATCCACCTTGCAGCAACTGGAGACGAGACTGATGAAACATCAGGTCTCCAGCTCCAAAGGGGGAATTTCAGAAACAGTGCTCCCTGCCACTCACCCTGGGAATACCTCCTGCCAGTCAATCTCTCTGTTGCAGTCACCAAAACTTCTCAGATGTGTGAAGCCCCTTCTGGGTACACCGAGAAGTGGGTCAGCTTTAAAAGTGCTCAACAGCTCAAAACCTGGCTCATGTCTCACATGGTTCCCTGTGCCTGGCTTAGGGACACTGGGGTGCATAGGGACATGGTTTAGTGGGTGACATTGGCAGTAGGGCGATGGTTGGACCAGATGATCTTGAAGGTCTTTTCCAACCTTAATGATTCTATGATTTCCATCACAGTTGTTGAACTTTCTGTGGGATATCACAGACACATTGCACGGAGGAACAGACCTGAGAAAATTAAGTTCTACAATCTGAAGTTTTGGGCAAAGTTGGGAAACTGCTATCTAGTTGCTCTTCCAGCTGCTTTTCTATTATTTATTTATGTACTTATGGTTTATTTGTTGGAATAGGGGACTGGAAATGCATTTCTCCTAGGCTCTTCCTCAGCTCACCATAGTAACTTCAAATGAGAACCACAACACAGTGTAGGCATCTAAAACGTAACTTCACCAGGATTTAGATATCTATGAACATAAAAGGAAGTAAAATACCAGTGCTTAAACAGGCCAAGTGTTCAAAATGCCACAGCTATCTGCAAAGACTTGCTTAGTTGTTTATGGCTGAGCTTCCACTTCTGAGCCCAGTAATCACCAACTTAGCTGATGTCTTTACACCACAGTGAAATCAAATAAGTGAGATTTGCAGGACTAAATTAAAGACATTCCCTTAGCTTTCCATGCCTATGGATAAATTCAGATATACAAACACAAGGAATATATAGACATAAACAAAACTTTTAAGGGAGTAATTTACTTACCAAAACACAAAGTTCAGAGAACACTGAAACTATTTATGATTCGAGGTCAAACACGGCCAAAAAAAGGCAAATCAGAAATTTCAATTTTCTGTTTGAAATGATGTTTAAATTTTGAAAATGATCAGATTTCTTTCTTCTTTTAAAAGGGGTAAAAACATTAAAGTATCTCCCCAAATATTCTACATATTTTAGATTGAATATCATCTTTGTTCAGTATGAAACAAAGATTTTGTTTAATGTTTTGATTTGGCAGCAACACTCCAAATCAGCTATTTGCATCGTTCCACTTTGAACACATTAAGATGACATACAAAAAAGAAATAGTGGAAATAAAGGAGAATAAAAAAGGAAATAATCTATCATTTTTAAGTAAACATTGCTCATAAAACTGTTTAAATCCCAGGATCCTCATTAAAAAGGCATTAATAACCTGGAGGAATTCCAAAAAAGGTCAACAATAATGATAATAGGATTACAGGGCACTGTTTATGAAGGGAGATTAAGGAAATGCAATTTGTGTATTCAAAGATAAAAGAGAAATACTGGCAACACTGTTTATCATGGGGAGGAGGAATACAGCTGGAAAACCGTAAAGAAGACAATGTCACAGCAACACAGGATTCTGGCTGTGATGCGTGATATTTTACGAATAATGACTTGAAACAAAAACTGATGGTTAGTGGGAGTTGTGCATAGTAAAATTTAGCTGGAGTAGACTCAGAATACTTTTACTATAACTGGGGAATCAGAAAGCTATTTTAAAACATTGACATAAATAATACAGATTGTAATTTAAAAGCAGAGCACAAAAAAAATCTCCAAAGGGAAGATTCATAATGGCCTCTTTCATATGCACAGTATTTTATTCTGTGGAGGTGAAGCAGGCTGGAAGCCACAGAAAACAGCCAGAAGGAGCAAAAAATTTGCTGCAGTACATTCACAAATTGCAAATCATGTTCTAGCTTGACCTCACGCATAGTTTAAAATAAATACTTAGGAACGTATAGTGTGTATAGCATCAGTTTCTCTTTTTTTTGGCTCATACTCCATTCTGGATTACCAGAGGGGATGGAAAACCTGCCTGAATAAAGGTTACAGCTACTGTCATCTTCCACACCTGCCTCAACTCTGACCTCTAAACCCCAGTGCCTTTCTTATGTAAGGAACATAAGAAGCATGTGTCCCTCCTTTCCCCTGAGACCTGTATCTCTATCAAAAGCCATTTGGAGCTAAAAGATGACCTGGCTGGCACAGGTCTCTGCATGACCATCAGCCCAGAGTTTTTACGGGCAGAGAGCAACTTTAGGTACCAGCCTCCAGAGCATCGTAGAGAGAGAATCTCCCTTTGAAGGTGGATGTCCCACTTTTCCTAAATCATGAGCGATACTGGGATAAATGGGCCAGAGAGAAAGGAGTTACGGTGTGCCTGCGGGGAACTCTGCTTCAAATACCCAATAAAACAGTTACTAAATTATCTGAAGTAGAACAGCTTCCCTGGGAGAAGACTCTGAATCCCCTCACCCTACCTTGCAGTCTGCTGCAAAGGCTCTCTTCTTGTATGTGCTCAAGTCCATCCTTCCAAAGATGCACGCACAGATCTAAGCTTTTCCCTTCACTTGACTACTTAACAGGGATCTCCTCCCTTTTCTCCTGAGAAAGGACTTAACTACCTAACTGCAGAAAAATTGTGCCCAGGACCCTTAATTGTTGGTCTGTGTTGCCAGCCCAGAGCTGGGCAGGTAATTATCTTTGGTATGTTGGATTTGGGCCTTTGCCCTTTACTTGCCATATCTTCCTCTGCGTCTTGTCAACTTCTCTTTTGGATCCTCCACTTTCACCGCAGCATCTGGGCCCTTGGCACAACCTGAGAGTCTTCTGAACAGTGAGAGATACACATCTTGAGAGTCCACAACACAACCACTAATTGCCTTCATCTCTACTAAGCAATTTCTAAATTATGTTTTCAGAAGATGGGGATCATAAAACTTATAATACAGAATTAAAAGACTGTTTTTCTAGGACACTTTAATTGGAACTTGTAGATTTGGGTTCAAAAATATGAAACACTTTAAAGTCAAAACACTCTCTGTAGCTACTACTTTCCTTATTCTCATTTGAAAGAACTACTTGGCTATTTGAACATGTTTTCCACATTAATTCAAGTAAGTTTGTTTAAATTATAGTTGCAAACTAAAAATAACTGATATGCTAATAATTATCTAACTTGTTAAGAGTCTTCTGCTCAAAAATGTGTACTCTAATTATATTCTAATATTAGCTATCAGAAAGTTATAGAGCATTTTTTCACTTCAGTGCAATTTATTTAGCCTGTGCTCTAAAAATGCTTCATTCCTGCTTGCTAGTGAAATTTGCAGTGCAAAATAACATATAGGATCTCCCTGTATAATGCTAGACTCCTGAGGCAGTGGTCCTCAGAAACAGGACAAACAACCTAAGCTTATCAGGGATGAACAGAAGAGCAAAAGGCATCTAATTAGACCTACTGACCTATGCTGAGTAGCCATTAGCTTCCAAGCACCATCTTCAGTCATAAACCTTCTTCTGCAACTACATGACTAAGACTGACTTTGCTTTCTGTTAAACAAAAAAAGAAAGAGAAAAGAGACTTCACTTGGCTTCAATAAAGGCTAACAGCAGAGTTGTAAGAGACCTCATCTGGAATAGGGGAAACCTAAATGTCTCTAGACACCTATGTCTGACACAGCTTAGGTCCCATTTTCAGTCAGTGCAGAGTTAGTCAGTATAATTGGTGAGTTTAAAGCACTGTTTATCTTATCCTAAAGTAAGTACTTCTTTCTGGTCAGAAAGCCCGCACACTAAATTCATTCATTTTATTAATTGTATCTCCTTTAACACCAAATAGGACTTTTGTCAACTCAGGTAGGCAGGGATGATTACAGACACAACTACAGATAAATGGCAGCCCATCACCATTCCATCCAGTTTGGCTCAAGACCATGAATTCACATCTCCCTCACCTCCAAAACCACTTTTATAACCACAGGAAGGAGAGCAAATGACAGTTTGAGCTGTGAAAGCTGCTCCACTTCCTACACACAACTGGACCAGTGGAAGTCTCCGTCCCCATCTACAGCCCAGGGTGTCTAAGAGTAACCAAAGGAGGCACGCACATTGACTCCTCACCTCTCCTGACTCACAAACAAACATTCAGGGATTTAAGCAAGGAAGAGTAGCTCCAACAGGATCTGCCGGCTCCACTGGATCAACCACTCCAACTGAGGGACCGTTCAGAAATCGCCACGGCGACGATTCTGAAACACACGGGCGAGGGGGGGTGATGAGATGGTGACATGGGCCAGGGGGTGTGTGATGTGACGGTGACATGGCGGTGCGACCCCAGGAGCAGCTGCTGCCCACAGCCCATGGCTGTGAGGCACAGAGCCTCCCCAGGCTGAGCTCCGGGACGCTGGACGTGAGGCTAGCGCAGGCTTTTGAAGGCAGAGATGTGTATTTTAATCTCCCTGCGAAGTATACTCGGGTACTGCTGTATCCATGGAGACGGAGTCTTTAATAACTCCCTGTGCTAGCAGGTCAAGTAAGCAAATCTACACAGCTCCATAGCAACAGACGTGAAATTAAAGTGGATCCCATCAGTAAAATATGCAGAAGGGCTCTGTGCATACAGAATTATTAGCTGGAAACACTTTGTTTAAAGAAATCAGCAGTAGCTACTTCGCGTAGGCCCAAGCAAGATGCTAAGAGACCAAAGAAAAGCAAAAGTAAATGAGGGAAAGGAACTGGGCCAGAAGCTGCCACGACTGTTTCTGTCAGATTCTGGGTCAGCAAATGTCTCAGAAACTTTATTGTCCCAAATCAAATTATGAAGTTGACATATAAAAAAAGGGAGAAGGCCGAGATTAAAATTCTACAGCAAATAAATGTTTCACACTGGTAGGTCTGAATGTGAGGTTACGCTGTCTGCTCTCAGGTACGGCACAGAAGTGAAGTAATCAAAGCATGTACTTACATCTGAGAAAGGCAACATGTGCTCAGGTGCCTGCTCCATTTTATTGCCAAAGCCATGTTTTTAAAAGCAGATGAAAAGCCTCCCAGAAAAGCAAGTAATCGACCACTGTGTATCTGTTCTTTGCCAAATATTGAGCTGCTTAAAAATCTAATGCTCATGTGAAAGCCATCCTCGTCAGGTTTACGTGACTCAAGGAACCTGAGCTTTTGCTCTTCCTCTTCTCACTTGGAAGCTCCTCTGCATACTTCAGAGAATTTATGTTTTACACATGTAAATAAGCATGGCCACATCAAAAGACTGTTTATTATTAAATCAAATACTTCATGGAGAAAGAAAAAAAACAAGTGTATGAAAGATGCTCCATCATTTGGTATCAACTTACTTCACTCAGCCTGTCTTCAGAACATTTTTTTGTTCTACAACCAGTTATTTAAATTACACTGAATCAGGTGTAGATCATTTCCTGATTCAGTATTTTTATGCGCTTGACACCAGCCATATATTGAACTATTTGAATATTCCCAGGCATGGAAGAATGGTTCTGCTCATCTTCACTGCACAAATAAAGTTATGACTGACTGCAGGATGGTAGCACGGTGTACTCTGATTAAATCCAGCATTTGTGACTGAACTAAATGTTCTTTGAATTAAACGTTCTTCTTTCATCCTCTTGTTCTTACTTATTCCCCCCTTTAGAAAAAGTGAAGTACTGAAATGTGGTTATGAAATACTGGTAAATAAATCACAACATAAATAGATATACATTATAGTGAGGCCACCAGTCTCCTCATTGCTCCCACCTTTGCGTGATCCTGCTTTTACAATGAGGTACAGTACTTATTTTGAGGAATCAGTTAAGGCAAATTCCTACCTCCACATACAGGTTTTTTGTTATTTTATTTTTGAAACAACCAAACAGGGTGGCTTTGCGTTAGAATGCACAGTTGACCAGCAGCGTTTTAAAAAGTATTTCTATATGAGAGGTGAAAGTACAACTCAATTACAAAGAACAATGAATCTCTCTGCATGACATAGGATCTATTCCAGTTAGCCCATTCTCTAACTTTGTTTTTGTATTCTGTACCTTTGCTCCTGAACAATGGGCACAACCATTCTTTTTCCCACTGCTTGCACAAATTTGATACAGAGAATGAGCAAAACCCACACATATACAAAATAAAATGTTGTTGGATAAATGCATCAGTAAAACATGTATTTCTAGTATTTCATCAGTCTTCCTAAGATAAAACACAGAGAAGTCCTATCATTATATCTTTCCGCAATCAGAAATGCAAAGTGCTTCAGAATGAAGCAGATTTCCAGAACTGCCTCTAAGAAAAAATTCTGGCCGAACTCATACACCAACTAATCTGTTTTCAAGGTAAAGCACATTGGAGTTGGAGTCAGACATTATTATTCCCACCTTATTACTGAAGTGAGGGAGAGAGCTGACAAAAGATTTGTAAAACCACACAGCCAGATTTCAGTAACATTAAGCTTAACCAGACCATTTATGTTTTGCTTTTAAAACTACCAAAGTGACTCTGCTTTTAGCATAAAAATACGCACAGAAGTAAAGCAGCAATATGGATAAACTTACCTGTTAATCTTACATTATTGCCCTTCTTGCACAGAATGACCCCAAGAATAAGTTCCTGGACATTTAGTATCCTGGGAATCTAATGTTCACACACCATACAACACAAAAAGATCAGCAGGAAGAGCATGACGCTTTAACAGCAAGACTTGCATTTCCTGTCTCATCTGTTTGGGTTATTTAACTCTAACTGTAATGTTCCCGAATGCCATTGGTCATATCCCTTGTCTCCTTTTTGTTAACTATGATCAGCCCTAATGCTGATTAAAAAAGCATCTGCAAACCTACTCAGTACTCACAACCAATTTAAGGCCAATATAGCCTGCTCCATCTGTCCCTTCTGAAAATCCTAACAGTCCTAAAACCTTCTGAGATTAATCTGTTGAGACCAGGACATCCTGTCTCAAGTCTCATTTACTTGTGACTTGACAAATTTACTGTGAAGAAGCAGGAAAGATCATAATGACAACATATGCTGAGTACGACATTACTTACTATTGCTCAAAGTTAAATGACATTGTAATTGAATTTTGATCGTTAAAACTGCTTTTATGTATTCTTTCATTTCTGCAAACTCATTATAAGCAGAATGGTAGTACACAGATGTGAAAGGGTAGGAAAAGCACAAACTGTGCCTTGCAATGACTTAGCTAAAGATCTGGGTGATGCACTATTTAAAGGAAAAAAAAAAGTCTGCACAACACAGAATCACTGGGGTTGGAAGAGACCTCTCGAGATCCAACTCTTGAGGTCCAACCCCCTGCTCACACGAGTTTAGCTGGAACAGGCTGCCCAGGACTGTGTCCAGCTGAGTTTTGAATATCTCCATGGATGGACACTCCACAACATCTCTGGGCAAACTGTCTGACCGGTGTCACAGTAAGAACAGTGTTTCCTTGTGCTCAGATGAAGTTCTACTTTTTTTAATGTGTGCTCTTTGCCTACTGTCCAACAAAGGTAGGTGCTCTAAGTGGTAGAAGCCTCTGAGATTTTCCCATTAATTTGGGCAGAATGAAGTTTTAATGCCTGAATTCTAAATGATGACCTTTCTTCAAATACAATCCATTGCAGTTCAACTGCAGCACAATCCAAAATACTGCTGTTTTAGCCAAAGCCAGTAATAAACGGCCAAATATTTTATCAGCAGTGAAAGAGAAAAGCTTTTTGTATAGTCTGCTGCTACTTGGAGTGGTTATCACTGAACCGAGCTGTGAATGATGAACAGCCAGCCTTTACGAGATTCGGAAGCTGACCCTGACTGCTGCTCACCCAGGACCCCTTTCGTGCAGCTGTGCATAAATCTGTGCAGGCTCCTAACGGTACAAAAGGCACAGGTGTGGGGAAGTCTTAATGTTTTATCTTAAATCCTAATAATTTCATGTGAACCTTCAGCACTTCTATGGGATCTCAAGAGGCAGCTCCAACAACCACCTTAGCTCATTCAGTAGACTGGATCAGGGCTGCCCATGGCACCAGAAGCAAGTGAAGATCAGAACTTTCACCAGAAACACTGAACACAGTCAGCTGATCTGATGCCATTCTCGAACTATGATGGTCATGGACACTGAAATGCAGGTTAGTACAGCTTTGTGTTACTTTAAACATAGAAGGCTTGAAAAAGCTATCAACACAACTCTTGCTCATGATTCCTTTCTTTATCCACATGTCCTTGGAAGTTTATCATGACTTTCCAGCTTGCAGGTCCAGATTTTGAATCCTTGTACTAAGTATTCATATGGAAGTCAAGAGATGAGATAAGAAAGACTGTCAAAGAAAACAAAATAGTTCCCACTATTCTTAACAAGATCTGGACATGAGGTACAGGAATTCAGGATGGATCTTCACAGGGTAAGTAGAACAAGAATGTGAACATGTAGAAATGTTTATGCTGCTGTTTATTCTATTACAGAAGCTGTAGGTTTCAGCGCAGCATCATGATACAAAACTAGGACTAGTGTTAATTCATCTTATCGTGTTGTTTTGCTGGCTCGTTTTCTGCAATGCATTTTCTTAGTATTTACTATAGCAAAAATGAATCACATCCAAAACAGGGAAAAACTTCTAAAATCTTGAAATTAAAAGGCTTGTAACTTCCTCCTGGAGTGGATGTTGTGTGTCCACTTATGTGTTCCTTAATTTACCTGTCCTCTCTATCCTTTCCTCGGAAAGCAGTCACAGATTTTAAGCCAAATTCACCTATAACACTGCTATGATTCAGTTTTAATGCACATTAAAAACATTACCAACTATCCCAAATGAACAACATTTTTATGATTATAAATCTCAGAAGTTTAGCAAGACGCAGCGATAATGCATTCCAGGATTAAATACGGTTCACTATGTGAACAACATAAATTATGAATGATATCCAAACCTAGTTTGTTAATACTTCAAGAGCTAAGTACGACTTAGATCCATATAACAATGTCTGAGGCTGTTAGAGAAAAGAAAGCTATGTTGTATTTCATATTCTGAAGTGTAGAAGAGAGAGATGAAGTGATACTGCTAGCGTAAAAGAAAAGCACTGGAGCTTGGGAACAGCCAAAAAAAAAGTCCCAAGAGTTCATTCTCAGTGCTATCCCACTCTGACATTTCCTGAATTATCTAAATATTTGTGTGAGTGTTACTTCTGAGATTCAGCATGTTCCAAGAAGACAGTCCTAGAAACAGATAAATTTTAGGCAAAATGGCAAGGCATTTTGAAGGTGCACACTGATTGATGTACTTGCTTATGGAAATGTAGCAGAGGACATGGTCCATAAGATATTAGTAGACCGGATTTTTGTATCTTACATCTGGCTCCTGCTATGTACCCATTATCACAAGGCATTTCAGATAGATACTACATAGAGATTATCTTCATAAATCAGTAAGGACTCAGGATAGAGAGAAAGATATTATGCATGACTTTTTGCACTGTACTTTGAGCGATCTAGCTGTATATAGAACCAGGTTATGTGTGACATGGGTATATTGCTGTTATTCTCCTTCCACAGCTTACTTTCCTTGTACTGCTCCTGTTACTCCCTGTGTGTTTTGCTACAAGACAATGCCTTCTCTTTGTACATGGGCTCTGTCTTCTTGAGTTGCCAGAAATTAATGCACGGAAAGGTCACCAGGAATGGACTGGATCCACTTGAAACCAAGAGATAGTGGTGGAACCAGCTTCCTGCTCAGAGGGTTTTGATGGATCTCAGGAATGACAGGCCTGAACTCCAGAGATCAGTTTCCAAAGTTAGAGATTAATCAATGCAAAGGTACTGATGCCTACTGAATAGTCTACCTACAAGAACAGCCAAATTAAGAGGAAGCTACAAAGATGACAAGTTAAGAGCTTCAAATGAATGGATGAGGGTGTCAGTATATCTGTCTGTGCCCAAAGGAGCATTAAAGGCAGATCCACAAGCAGTAAACAAAGCAAGCTGCTTTTGACTCCTCTTTGCTATTTTTTTTTAACAATAGGCATACTAAAATTCTACATGGATTGCTTTTGTTTCACCCTTTCAGCTTTTTAGGCATTTGTACAACCTTACTGATTCTTCTACTCTTTTTCAAAAAACTAGCTAAGCGTGTTCAGGAAGTTAAAAAAAAAATACAACAACAACTTAGTGATGATGGAGGTAAGAGAGGAGACATAGGCAAGCATGACTACATGTGCAGAAAAGAACAACCAAAGCTGGTGAAGGGACTAGAAAACAAGACTTCTTAGGAGTGCATGAGGGAACTGGGGATGTTCAGTCTGAAGAGGAGGTTGAGGGCAGACCGACTCGGTCTCTGTAACTACCTCAAAGGACGTTGCAGCTAGGATGGTGTCAGTCTCTTTTCTTACCTAACAAGTGATAGGATGCAAGGAAATGGTCTCACATTGTGCCAGAGAAGGTTTAGATTGGACATTAGGAAGAATTTCTTCCTGTTGAGGGTGGTCAAGCACTGGAACGGGCTACCCAGAGAAGTGGTGGAGTCTCCATTGCTGGAGGTGTTTAAGAGACATGTGGCACTAAGGGGCATGCTTTAGTGATGGGACTCGCTAGGTCAGTTTGATGGTTGGACTTCATGATCTTGAAGGTCTCTTCCAACCTAGATAAATATATGATAAGCCTAATACTTGAAACAAAAATAGTCTAAAAAAGGTATTTTAAAAAATATCTAAACTAAGTCAGATCAGAGATTTGAAATAGTACCATCAAGGAAAACAAAGACAACTTCTGACTATTAATAGAAAGGCTATTAACTCACTACTACAGTTTAAGTGTAAGAATTGAAAACAATGAAGTAATTTATTGAAACAAGCGCATAACTCTTTTCCATGTGTATAGAACTCCTCAGTACAATAAACTTACAAAATTCTTTATCCACATTTTCTCAAGCTACATCTGTATTCACATATAAAATGGATGTGACAGCCATGGCTGCAGGTTTGACTGACATATATAATATTCACCACATTCTACCTGCATCAAATTCCTTTATTTTAGTGGAAAAGAAACATTGAAAAAATATAATCTACCGTCATGAAAGACTAAGAACACACAAGTAATATGGGTGCTATGAAATGATTTGAAGAACTTCGCAAGAATATTGATAAATCAGATTTAATCACCCCTTTCAATGATCAAGCCAGCGAAGAGTTTTTGCAACCGATTCTCTACTGTTTCTAATTGCAGAAATATGGTGCTAGAAAATGTGAATGACTCCTCTTGAAAGTGTCTAAACTGCTTTCAGAGGTAAAATGACTCTGGAAACAATACAGCCATGAGGTACCTGAGCTCATAAACCATGTCAGTTCTGCAGCTGGTTCTTCACAGGGTCAAAACACCCTCTCTGTCTCCATGATTAATTAAATAACAGTGCAAATATCCTGGCCATTTGTAATCAAGAGCTGCTTGTACATGAATCACAAAAATATTTTATATCTACTCATTAAAGTTACAGCCGTCTGTGACACACCAGGATATTTAGTCTTGGATGTGTGACAAGCAGGTGCCGATTTAATTGGTGGTCTAAGGTAGCCCATTAGCTTGAGGCAATGGGAGACACGCTCTTGACTCCGACAATGCACTATGGAGCTACATCTGCATAACTCCCACATATATACTGCCCATTATCCTGCCTCGATTTGACATGTTGTATCCCGAGAGTTATCACAGCCTGATGGCATGAACTTCAGGCAGGGTCTAGCCATCAATCTACCAACATTAGAAGACTAAAATTCTTTGTTTCAACAGAAAGAGTAATTTATCTTTGGCCGGTGAAATATGAGTGCAATTACCATGGAATAGGATAAAATCCATTTCAGTTGTTATTTGACATCATCATCCACCCTCATAAAAGAAAGTGAAGACATCAATTAATTTTATTTCCATGAAGAAGCTAATACCCATAGTGTTTTCAAATCTTGCAGGTGGTTCCATAAGAAAGAACCCAATTATCTTTTTTATTTACTATCAGCAATAGTTGTATCACAGGCAGCACAATACAAAGCATCTGGACACCTGTAGATGTACTATTCAATTAGAGAGCGTAATTAAAGAAGTGAAAGGAACTATGCTATACTTACCAGGCTTTACAAGGCTTGTCTTTGTCTCCTTCTTACATCGAGTCAGCTGTGTGTTTCCTTCACTCATTGTCCCTGAATTGAATTTCTTCCTGGAGAAGTCTCCATCACTACCAGTGCAAAAACTGATTGGACTGTGTCCAGCATCAGAAGGAGTCTTAACGGGAGATACTGACTGGCTACTAGGACAGCCAGTGTCATCTAAAGAGAAAAGGAGAAACATCAAAATTTCTAACTAGTAAGTACAGGAAGCTGGCAAAATGAAAAAAAATATATCTATAAAAAAAAATAGGCTACAACTATTTACAGTCTTATTTGCTACATCTAACCCTGCCTCTGAAACCTGCTGAGAAGCTATTAGTTTCTCCCATTTGTTTAAAAATTTTGGATACCTTATGGTGGTCTGAAATGGTGAGTGTTTGTTTCACCAAGCCTGATAAAAATCAGGGGCTACACAATAAAAACCAATACCTAAGATAAATTCTTTTGACTCATCGAGGATAGGGAATACTGTGACATGAACATTAAGAAATGTCCGTAAGACATGAGAATGGCTTGTATCACTGTGTGCACACTGCATGACAAGCAAGCATGGGCCATACATGTTCCTTCAAGGTATGTTCCTATCTGAACAAGAGGAAGATCTACTGATAGAACTATAGGTCTACATGAACTATCTAGAACTATCTGTCTATATGTACAAAGTCAAGATTTTCATTTAACTGGAATTAATGAACGTTTTTTTTATTATTATTTCTTTTAAAGTGAGCGTGATCACAGCGCTCCTTCATTCTTAACGAGTGGATGTGTGTTGTTACCTCTTTCTGAAAAGGGTGCATTACACACAGACTGCTTTTGTTTAAAGCAGAATTCTTCTGAGGGAACACCCATGCTGGGAACACCAGCAATCACTGTTTGGAACAGAGCAGCTTTTCTGATCTCCAGAAATACAAACACTGCAGCTCTTAACAATGAAATGCAAAGTAAAATGTCAGAGTCGAGATGAAATCCACACATCAACCCCCACCCCTGTCCTTCACCTAAATCCCTCTTGAATAATCACATCTCTTGTAAAAGTCACGGTGGTTTTAGAGAAAGACAACAAAAACAAACACGCTACCCTGACACTGGGAAGCCATGAATATTCGCTCTCCTTGAGCAATGTAATCGTTTGTTCTTTCCCAGGACAAAATGAAAGCTGCCATCTTACTAATGCAATTGCACTCAGTTCCCAGTGCATTACCTTTGTCTAACATGAAACTCAAAGAAGTACCTCTAATTTGCACGACCATATTGCACCTACTACTTCCATCCTGTTCCTAATTTAGGTCAAGCCTGATCTTGCAACGAGCTTTGCATGGGCAGACTATCTTAGTCAGCCTGTGTCTGTACGTTTATGAGGTTAAAAAAAAAATTCTAATGCCCCCCCAGACCCCTCCCCAGCAAAGAGAAGCTTTTCCTACGATTAACTATTGCTCCCTCAGTACAGTAAAACGTCTGCATCCTTCCATGTGAAGGAGTTTCCATGGTGTCCGACCTCTCCGCCTTCACCCACTGAAATGTTCTGCCCCCCTTCTCTCCACGTTGTGCCCCCAGCACTACGCGGGTTACCCAGAAGACTGTCCCGCACCCGTAACACGCAGCAGCACGGAGGAGCAGCCAGCACTCAGAGGTATTGCTGCCCACACCCATGCAAGCTGCCACAAAAGATGCCAGCCACAGGAGGAGCCAAGCCTATTCTGAGAATGAGCTCCCCAGGCACAAAGGTGAGTAACGGTGCGAACACCTCATCCTGCTTAATTGTATTTCATTCCTTCAGCTCAGTTAAGCCTGCAAGCAGCTCCTTTTGGCATCTTGCTACTGACTTCTGCGGTTCAGAATTAGGTCCTAGAGAAATAATGGCAAAGAGAAGACTGCTCGTAAGGTTTCCTGCCCACCCATTTCAGCTCACGTCCACACTGACTGAAGCAGCGCTGTCCAACGCACGGCTTTTGTTTACTTTTCATCCTTTCCATTCATATCAACATCACGATGTAACTCAACACAGAGAAGACAGAAAGCAGTTTCCTCCCAGGTCTGTGCCCATTTCCTTTTCTCAAGGGTTCAGAGTCTCTTCTACAGCCTGTATGACTGTTATCTGCAGGGGAGTGAATCAGCGTGGCAGTGAGCTTCTGAATTGTATTTAAGCAGTTCCTTTAGCTACACCCAAAGTGTCTTCTCTTTAGCAGCACACAAATATTTATAATCAAACATATTTACGACAAAGTGCATGTTCGCGGAGTTTATTTTTTCTTACAGCCTTTGCACTTAGATGCTTCTCTTTGTAGTATTATTTTCACAACACTGTGTTCAAAAAACAAAAGACTGAAGAAGAAGACTGAGAAAGAAACTAGTTACAGCCACCAATAAAATCACTGCAATTACTGAACAGAATCTGCAGACCTGATGGATGTGTTTTATATGGGAGACTTCGTGTACATCTAACACCCAGAGACAAAGATCCCACCTGAAGAACCTCAGAACTGACAAAACCTCAAAACGATGAAAAACCTAAGCTGCAGCATTAAGAATTGCTGCATTAGAAGACAAATATTTAAAACCATCTCTGAGTTAAGACAATAGGGTAGCTAAAGAAAGCATACAAAAATAAATATTTTAATTACAAGCCTCCCTACCACCGCCGCTGATATCACACTGATTGCATTGATCAGATAATGCCATATATGCATCTCCTTGTTTTATGCTTAAGGACTACAGTTTTTGTTGCATCAGGGCATTTATTAAAGGAACAAATGGCATGAAGAACAATAGGTCTTCTCTACTCGTACCGCCGGCGACCTTTAGCCACACTGATAACCAGGTGAGTGTTCCCACTCCAACTGAAGGAAATGAATGATTTTATTGTACTCTGTTTTCTCTGATAGTTTGGCATTTTTAATGTAATGTGTACCCTCTACTCCTACAGAAATACAAATACAGAATTAGCCAGAAATATGAACAAAATTATAATATTTCCAATTTTTCTTCCATGCTGCTGACAAACATTTTTCCGTGTCTGCTTTTTGCAGTGCCTTTTAAAGAATCAAAACATTTACTGTCACAGGAAGGAACAGTTGCCTGTGAAACATGGGAGCTCACCACCAAAGGCCGGGTTGCAGAGGCTGTGCTGCACAGGGAGGGATACACCTCCCTACCAGCCTGCACCTCGCCGTTCTGCTACAAGGAAGAGTCCTTGGGGTGCCACCCACCTGCTCAGTGCAGGGCAAACTGCCTGCACTTACCTTTGTTTCTTCCTGCTCGTAAAGCCTTAAGGAGCTATTTCTTTATATTCAGCCACCCTCCGTCCCACACAGCCCGCCCTGCCCACTGCCACAGCACGCACCTCTTCTTCCACAAAAGGCTGCAGTGGAGGTCCCAGGGGACCAAGACTTCCCCCATACCTCTAGGCTCCTCCAAAACCCTGCTGACAGCTCAGAGGGGAGGAGGTGAAAACCCCAACCTGGCCAGCAACAGGCCGAGATAAGGAACCTGTTTCCAAAGCTGGGTATGGGGAAACAGGAGCGGACGAGCCCACGGTGGAGTTTACCCTCTACTGAAGGCATGGTGGGAACGCAGTTTTCAGCAACATCAGCAAAGGATCCAGTCTGATAATTTGTATTGCCCCATAGAGGATTTCAGGTCCAGCTCTCAGGACCACACGTACACTTGATTTACCTTCTTGGGCACGAGTACCGGGGGGACAGCAGAGAGAAAGCTGGTGAAATCTGTTATGAAAGTCAATACCAATAATCCTGCTTGTGTTATTTACTTGACAAACAGAGGGAAAACACATACGTAACGCATGACTTGCACTGCTTTCCTAGCTATACTCATGGTGTCTTTTTTTCACAGCGGCCTCCCAAGAGCGTTCTGGAAGTAGCTTTTCCCTTTGAACATCAGCTGGATTTCATCACTGAAGCGCTGTGTCTAACCCCTCTCCCAGATCAGATGCACTCGCCAAGTTTCGAAGCCAAACATGGGATAGCGTCTCCTCAAACAACAACGGGGGAAGTTACTCAGCGTACTCTGACATTTGCATGCACTGACTAACTTTCAAATATTGAAGTCAGAGTATAAACAAGAGTGTTAAAGGCAATAATACTCTAACAACTGACAAAAAAATTGTTCTCACAGACTTTAACACCACGCGTGATATTTTTCTCTGATCTTCTGGGCACAGAGGATATACAATTTCCACTGCAATGTGCTTCAGAGCATTTAGAAAAATACTACCTTTTCCTAAAGTCTTCAAGCAATACCGCGTTTATGTGGCGACAATACACAACCTCCTTATTTAATCCATCCGGCTAATTCCACTCTTTCTGTGGAACCACTCACTTATTTCCACCTTCATTCCTAGCTGTCAGATCTAGTTGTGTGCTTTTACGAGTCCACGCTGTCTGCCCCCTACCTGACCTCTTTGCTCCTGTCGTGTGTTCATCTTCTCTTAAGGTTCCCTCGATCGATGTCCAAACTCTACCCATCCTGCATTTCCACCAAGGAGTGTGCGTTTCAGAATTAAACGCAGGACTCTAACGCACTTTTAGCAGTGCACTGAGGCACAACCTGTACCCTGACTTTCACCTGACAGTTCCCTTTCTGCCCGCCCAGGGCTCTGCAGGTCCGTGGAGCCGTGGCTCTGCAAACACGGTGCGCTGTGAGCTGGTCAGTGACAATGAGCCACCAAAGCTATTTCAGAATTATTCAGGATAATCTCCCATTCTGATGGTTTGCCCCACATTTTTTAAACCCTTAAGGGTTGTTTTGGTCTTCTTTTCATGGCTGGTCTTGTAACACAGGAGTATTTTATGCACTGATGAAAGTTGCTGGTAGACACCAAAGAATATATCACTGAGGTTTAGTCATCTGCTACCAACAATTTGTCACCTGCAGACCAGGACAGATTTTTACAAAACCACAGACTGTTGACAAAAGTGTTGAATGACTTCCCCAGAAGTAGAACCCTAAAAATACTAGTTATGGTCTTTCTGATTAATCCTAAATTCATTTTACATCCTTATTTTTAAGATCTATTGGGATTGTATTTAATAAAATTAATTTGAATATCATGTGCTTCTAAGGCACATGTCTTACCAGAAATCAAGCATGCTAAAGCAGAGTAGAAGAGCAACCAAAGCTATAGCCCTGTCCAAAAAAGAGAGGAGGTTTATCTGACAAGGCCTACTTATACGAAATCCTGCTAAGCAAATTAATTCCACATTTAATCTCTCTGTCTCTGCAGACAGAACTTGAATGAACTGTGCTGCACTTTGCCTGTGTGTGAAGGCAGGCTAGCAGCTCCACCACCCCCTCAGGCAACCTGGCGAGGTTGTGCCAACTCCTGTCCTTGAAAGTTTTCAAGGCTCTGATACACAAAGCCATGGCTGGTGTGATGTAATGCTGGCAACAGCCCTGCCTCAGAGAAGAGGTTGGACTAAATGATCCTGGACAAACTACATGCTCAGGATCATACTTCTCCTTGACATTTTGTATATATTCCACAGCTGGGAACCATTTTTTTTTCCCAGTCTATCTTTCAAGCTGTTTCAATGTTCTAGTTCCAAAACCTAACCCAGCAGTGAGGTAGGTAAAATCAAGACCAAACACCTCCAACTCCTCTTCGTTGTTGCTTATGTTCCTATCATCATCATGCAGACAACCATGACATCTGCTCTTTACCAGTCATTTTGTGCTTGCATCCACCACACCCAGAGGCACACAAACTGCCCGCTGCATTCAGCAAGAAGTTCCTCTGCTCGCTCACCGCGTGGCACAAATGCTGACAGGCTCACATTCTGCAGAAGATGGGAGACCAAGGTGAAAAGGGATAGATCTAGAACTCCTAAAGCTTGGGCATCTTTTACCATGTAGCATTTTCCATAAATGTGTCCCTACAGATATCAGCTCTTGACATCTGACTGACAATAACTGTTATACTCAAGCAGCAAATTTTAATTGACTTTGGCAGCAAACGATGCCTTTGCTAATCTTCATTGTATTTGAACATTTCACTAATAAGCAGGACTGATGTGAGTTCTGGGAAACCACCTGAAAAGAGGACTTTGTCATTACATTTATAGCACAACTAATGGCATTGGTATTAGAGAACAGAAGCATCAATGCCTACTAGTAAAAATGTCAATAAAAAGAGCACTGTTACTAGGAGAACACTGTGGTCAGCAATAGCACAGCGCCGGGAGTTTTGGTATCACATCACAGAAAACATCTGGACAAGGTGTTTAACACGATAAAGGACTGGAAATTTTGAAGAAAAATTTTAACTGAAGAGGAGGAAAGCAAAGAATCTGAAAAAGAGAGAAAGAAGAGTCTTGGCAGTTAGGTAGTTTTTTAAAGCACTTTCCTAGACCTAAATAACCTTTCGTGAGGCCAATAGTTGGAAAGGGAACCACTGCTGGGAACCTTGACTGCACCAAATGTAAGTAACATCGCCCATTTCACATGAACATCATGTGCAACATGTACAGACGGGTTTGTGTGTGTGTTTATTTCCACTATGCAGCAAAGGAAGAAACAACAAACGTTCTATCCAGTTTTGAAGGATTCTATTTTGGAAAGAAAGGTATTAAACAGACCACAAAAAAATTTGTAACTGTTCCTCAAATGGTATAAAACGTTAAACTCCTTCTTTCTCATATCGCTCTGTCTCCTCCGTGGCTGGCAGCATATGAATGTGACCCTCGCACAACATCACCTCACACAGTTGCACTGTTTACCTTCTGGTGGTGCCTGGAAGCCACATATATTCTATCTATTGTTGTTGTATGTATATTTTACATATTTTTTTATTTTTTTTAACTGATACCAAACTCAGACTGGCATTTAGCATCACTCCAGGACCCTCTGACTGTAGTTGGTGATATACACACCTCAGAACACTGCTGCAAGATTTAGGGGACATATATTAACCCTATAAATGCACGGTTAGAATGCATCAAGTAGAATTTGTTTTAAAGTACCAAAACTTTCCTTTAATACAGAAGAAATCAAAGACTTGTGATTTGATAAAAGTTTCATTTCTGCTTCAAGTTGTGATGTTCTTCAGTATGCACGGCACCACTCAACTCAGTACAAAATTGTGTGAAAACTATGTTAAAGGAAAAATATTAGATTATGTACTGGTGGTGAAGAAAACATACCATATAGCTTAGAAGTAAGTCAATATAGTCATCACAGTACACAGCACACTGTGACAAATGGTACCACAAAGGGTGCAGCACAAAGTGTTCTCAGGACACAATCCAAAACGTCCCGGGGACAATGGGGACGCTTCTGCTGACTTCAGGAGACTCTCGGTCCGGATTTAATGGTTCACAGTGCTGACAGATACATAAAAAGGTGGCAACAAACATTCAAAAGGTCAAATATTTTGGCTTCCAGATGTTGTTGTGTGGCACAGACACAAAGGGATAGTTCCTCAGTAAGAGGGAATAAACAGGGAAGTTGAAAGGGATGAAAGGAAAGGCCAAAAATGGAGGAACAGGCAGGCTTTGCTTTCAGTACCTAGACACTTTTCTCACTTCCATGTTTGGAACCCATTTCTGCTGCACAGAAACAGAAATGGTGGCTCACAATACGAAGCAATAATAAATTATTGCACGTACGTTGGCCCAGCAGGAAAATCTCCAGGGAAACAGCAGTGAGAAAAGGAGGCATGTCACCAGCACTGCCCTTATGCAGAGGCCATGCATGCGTTTTTAAAAGGGGATTTTGTTTTGATGTTTTTGGAAAATTATTATCACAGTGATTGCTACACCGCCTTACAGAGTGCTGCAATCAAAATCCCTGGAGAACAGCTCTACTTCAGAAGTCTGAAAAAATGGCAAAAGCACTGTGCAAAAGTGTAGCACAAAGGACTGCAGAAAAGAGGAGCCAGCTTTCAGTATCAGACATTTGAGCACTTCTAAGTGTTCTCTTCCATTCAGGAACACCAAGAAAAAAAAAAAAAAGAATAAAAATAAACAAGCCGATAAGGAATTATTTAAACAGAATATTTCTTCATGTAACAAGAAACAAAAAGAATGGGACAGCTTTCTGTTTCCATAGTAATACATAAATATATATATATTCATCCAGATATACATAAATAACAGGGGTAATTATTTATATATACACACATACATGTATATATATATATCAATAGTAGGGTAATTATTTCAGTAATTTATCCTAATGCTATATATGCCTTAATCTACTGACTTGTTAAAATACTGCAAATTTACTTTCCTCTATCTTTCTATTCAGAAATCTATATTTAGGTACACTTTAGTATTGCAGCCTCAAGGGCTAGATGGCTTATGGTACACCCTACTCCAACGCTCTAGCAAAGGAATGATTCAGTAGAGTCACAGGGGGTACACAGGTCTTTGTCCAGCAACACAGGTTCAATGCACCTGTACAAACGCCCTGCTCCCCTGCCGCGTGGCTAGCAACATGGGTAGTGCATCCACACTGATTTTAATGAGCCTGTCGGGAGCCCACACGCTTTTTTTGACGTATGCACTGTGAACTCAGTCTTAGCATCCCTCAACAGTTGGGCCCACTGGCAAATAATCTCCAAGTTCAAGTGGGCCATGCACAGGAGCCGCGGAGCAGGGTACACCAAGACAGAACCTCCTGCTGCTGCAGCGCTTACACCGCAGAGCTTACAATGCCAGCATGTCACCTGAACACGCCTATTACGCTACAAAACTGAGCAAGAAGTTTTTTTAAAAAAAGATCTTTATACCAGATTAATACATATCTATGTATATGAAATAAACATTGAACCCAGATCCTGAAATTTGAAGGGAAAAAAAAATAAAAGAAACTTAAACTCCAAGTTCCTATTTTGGAAAGCTCTGGTGGAGTGAATCATAATCACTCATACACAGAAACCCTATTTCTTCAATGGCCTGCAGCACTACATAGTCTAGTTACTGAGATGATCTGCAGGTAAGCCTAAGAAACGAGGAAGAGTTTGCTACTGGAAGACAACAGCTCCTCTGGCTCATAAAGTCTTTTCTGAACTGATTACTAAAGATGCAAGTGCTTCTTGCAAAGCTGTATCTGAGTTAACGAAGTACTGCTGCATTATCTGCAGAAACTCAGCCAGCTGGCTTCTGGGAACAGGCTGAAGGTTAAGGCTGAGCATCGTTAAAAAGGTCGCTTCTAAGAACTCTTCTGAATAAGAAATTCAAAATCTAAGCTATTTGGAGGCAGAAACTAGAAAAAAAGAAAAGCCCAAACTAACTTTCTTTTAGAACTGAAAGCTATGCAGACTATTACCGAGCTTAGCACTTCCACGCTGCCTTCAATCCAACCAACAGGCGATTTGCTTGGTATCAAAAGGATGTGTACATAAAAATCAAGGATAACACCCCACCCTCAGTATCCTATTTCTTGTAAGGCAAATAGCGCAACTGCAAGTACCAAAGAGAGCCTCATTCCTTCTCAGAGCAGCTGCCGGGCCAGGGACCTGTGAGCGAACTGCGTGTTTGTGATGTTTAAAAACACTCTCCTCCGACTGACAAGGTAAGGGTGCACAGCAGCTTCAAAGCCAGAAGTTATGAGGAAAACATGCATGACACAGGGAAATACTCAGTAGCAGTCGAGCCAGATGAAGCTGCTGGGAGAACGTTTTCTCCTCACTTAACATGCGCGTTCTGTGGCTGACATCCAAGCCAGAGGAGGGCAGAGGTTGAAGGAAGAGAAATGCTCCAGTATCAGATGACAAACAGGACCCCAGATGCGCTAAGATTTTAAAGATGGATTGAGCTCAGTGAATAGTGATGCAAAGACTCAGCTTTCAGCTTTCAAAGCTTTCTCAGTTTTCAAAGAGTCAGCAAGGACACAACGTTCAGGGAGCATCCAGCTCCGTTTGGTATAAACGAGGAATACTGAAAATATATTTCATCACGAATATCACAGGTGAAGTGGATTAACAGTCTCACCCTGGTTCATGCAGTCTTACAAAGCAAAACTG